>NC_041223.1:14622870-14623612 GCF_002837175.3 Physeter macrocephalus | reverse complement strand
ATCTCTACAAATGACCCAACTTCATTCCTTTTTATGGCTGAGTAATATTCCATTGTATATATGTACTATATCTTCTTTACCCATTCATCTGTTGATGGGCATTTAGGTTGCTTCCATGACCTGGCTATTGTAAATAGTGCTGCAATGAACATTGGGGTCTTTTTGAATTATGGTTTTCTCTGGGTATATTCCCGGTAGTGAGATTGCTGGGTCATATGGTAGTTCTATTTCTAGTTTTTTAAAGGAACCTCCATACTGTTCTCCATAGTGGCTGTATCAGTTTACATTCCCACCAACAGTGCAAGAGCGTGCCCTTTTCTCCATACCCTCTCCAGCATTTGTTTTTGGTAGATTTCTGATGATGCCCATTCTAACTGGTGCGAGGTGATAGCTCATTGTAGTTTTGATTTGCATTTCTCTAATAATTAGTGATGTTGAGCAGATTTTCATGTGCCTCTTGGCCATCTGTATGTCTTCTTTGGAGAAAGGTCTATTTATGTCTTCTGCCCATGTTTTGATTGGGTTGTTTGTTTTTTTGATATTGAGCTGCATGAGCTGTTTACATATTTTGGAGATTAATCCTTTGTCCATTGATTCGTTTGCAAACATTTTCTCCCATTCTGAGGGTTGTCTTTTCATCTTGTTTATAGTTTCCTTTGCTGTGCAAAAGCTTTTAAGTTTCATTAGGTCCCATTTGTTTATTTTTGTTTTTATTTCCATTACTCTAGGAGGTGGGTCAAAA
>NC_041223.1:14620143-14622636 GCF_002837175.3 Physeter macrocephalus | reverse complement strand
TATGGTGTTAGGGAGTGTTCTAATTTCATTCTTTTACATGTAGCTGTCCAGTTTTCCCAGCACCAGTTATTGAAGAGACTGTCTTTTCTCCATTGTATATCCTTGCCTCCTTTGTCATAGATTAGTTGACCATAGGTGTGTGGGTTTATCTCTGGGCTTTCTATCCTGTTGCATTGATCTGTTTCTGTTTTTGTGCCAGTACCATATTGTCTTGATTACAGTACCTTTGTAGTATAGTCTGAAGCCAGGAAGTCTAATTCCCCCAGCTCCATTTTTTTCCCTCAAGATTGCTTTTGCTATTTGGGATCTTTTGTGCCTCCACACAAATTTTGAGATTTTTTTGTTCTAGTTCTGTAAAAAATGCCATTGGTAATTTGATAGGAATGGCATTAAATCTGTAGATTGCTTTGGGTGATATAGTCATTTTCACAATATTGATTCTTCCAATCCAAGAACATGGTATATCTCTCCATCTGTTTGTGTCATCTTTTTGATTTCTTTCATCAGTGTCTTATAGTTTTCTGAGTACAGGTCTTTTACCTACTTAGGTAGGTTTATACCTAGGTATTATATTCTTTTTGTTGCAATGGTACATGGGAGTGTTTCTTTAATTTCTCTTTCTGATCTTTTGTTGTTAGTGTATAGGAATGCAAAAGATTTCTGTGCATTAATTTTGTATCCTTCAACTTTACTAAATTCATTGATTAGCTCTAGTAGTTTTCTGGTGGCATTTTATTATGTTGAGGTAGGTTCCCTCTATGCCCACTTTCTGGAGAGTTTTTTTTATCATAAATCAGTGTTGAATTTTGTCAAAAGCTTTTTCTGCCTCTATGGAGATGATCATATGGTTTTTATTCTTGAATTTGTTAATATGGTGTATCACATTGATTGATTTGCATATATTGAAGAATCCTTGCATCCCTGGGATAAATCCCACTTGATCATGGTGTATGATCTTTTTAAAATGTTGTTGGATTTCTGTTTGCTAGTATTTTGTTGAGGATTTTTGCATTTATATTCATCAGGGATATTGGTCTGTAATTTTCTTTTATTTTAGTATCTTTGTCTGGTTTTGGTATCAGGGTGATGGTGGCCTTGTAGAATGAGTTTGGGAGTGTTCCTTCCTCTGCAATTTTTTGGAAGAGTTTGAGAAGGATGGGTGTTAGCTCTTCTCTAAACGTTTGATAGAATTCACCTGTGAAGCCATCTGGTCCTAGACTTTTGTTTGTTGGAAGGTTTTGAATCACAGTTTCAATTTCATTTCTTGCAATTGGTCTGTTCATATTTTCTATTTCTTCCAGGTTCATTCTTGGAAGGTTTTACCTTTCTAATAATTTGTCCATTTCTTCCAGGTTGTCCATATTATTGGCATAGAGTTGCTTGTAGTAGTCTCTTAATGATGCTTTGTATTTCTGCACTCCATTTCTTCCAGGCTGTCCATTTTAATGGCATAGAGTTGCTTGTAGTAATCTTTAATGATGCTTTGTATTTCTGCAGTGTCAGTTTTAACTTCTCCTTTTTCATTTCTAATTTTATTGATTTGAGTCCTCTCCTTCTTTTTCTTGACGAGTCTGGCTAAAAGTTTATCAATTTTGTTTATCTTCTCAAAGAACCAGCTTTTAGTTTTATTGATCTTTCTATTGTTTTCTTTGTTCCTATTTCATTTATTTCTGCTCTGATCTTTATGATTTCTTTCTTTCTACTAACTTTGAGTTTTGTTTTTTCTTCTTTCTCTGATTCCTTTAGGTGTAAGATTAGATTGTTTATTTGAGATTTTTCTTGTGTCTTGAGGTAGGATTGTATTGCAGTAAACTTCCCTCTTAGAACTGCTTTTGCTGCATCCCATAGGTTTTGGGTTGTTGTGTTTTCATTGTCATTTGTCTGTAGGTTTTTTTTTTTTTAAACATTTTATCAAGAAGGCACTTTTTTTTTTATACAGCAGGTTCTTATTAGTCATCAATTTTATACACATCAGTGTATACATGTCAATCCCAATCTCCCAATTCATCACATCACTACCCCCACCCTCCCGTGGCTCTCCCGCTTTGGTGTCCATATCTTTGTTCTCTACATCTGTGTCTCAATTTCTGCTGTCTCTAGGTATTTTTTTATTTCTTCTTTGATTTCTTCAGTGATCTCTTGGTTATTTAGTATGTGATCTATCCCGGAGAATGTTCCATGTGCACTTGAGAAGAAAGTGTAATCTGCTGTTTTTGGATGGAATTTCCTATAAATATCAATTAAATCTATCTGGTCTATTGTGTCATTTTAAGCTTGTGTTTCTTTATTAATTTTCCGTCTGGATGATCTGTCCATTGGTGTAAGTGAGTTGTTGAAGTTCCCCACTATTATTGTGTTACTGTCAATTTCCTCTTTTATAGCTGTTAGCATTTGCCTTATGTATTGAGATGCTCCTATGTTGGATGCATATATATTTACAATTGTTATATCTTCTTCTTGGATTGATCCCTTGATCATTATGTAGTGTCCTTC
>NC_041223.1:14602967-14620039 GCF_002837175.3 Physeter macrocephalus | reverse complement strand
TCCTTTTGCATGGAATATCTTTTTCCATCCCCTCACTTTCAGTCTGCATGTGTCCCTAGGTCTTAAGTGGGTCTCTTGTAGACAGCATATATATGTGGGTCTTGTTTTTGCATTCATTCAGCCAGTCTATGTCTTTTGGTTGGAGCATTTAATCCATTCACATTTAATGTAATTAGCAATATGTATGTTCCTATTACCATTTTCTTAATTGTTTTGGGATTGTTTTTGTAGGTCCTTTTCTCTCTTGTGTTTCCCACTTAGAGAAGTTCCTTTATCTTTTGTTGTAGAGCTAGTTTGGTGGTGCTGAATTAACTTAGCTTTTGCTTGTTTGTAAAGCTTTTGATTTCTCTGTCAACTCTGAATGAGATCCCTGCTGGGTAGAGTATTCTTGGTTGTAGGTTCTTCCCTTTCATCACTTTAAATATATCATGCCACTCCCTTCTGCCTTGCAGAGCTTCTGCTGAGAAATCAGCTGTTAACATTATGGGAGTTTCCTTGTATGTTATTTGTCATTTTTCCCTTGTTGCTTTTAATAATTTTTCTTTGTCCTTAATTTTTGTTGATTTGATTACCATGTGTCTCAGCATGTTTCTCCTTGGGTTTATCCTGTATGGGACTCTCTGAGCTTTCTGGACTTGGGTGGCTATTTCCTTTCCCATGTTAGGGAAATTTTTGTCTATAATCTCTTCAAATATTTTCTCAGGTCCTTTCTCTTTTTTCCTTCTGGGACCCCTGTAATGCAAATGTTGGTGTGTTTAATGTTGTCCCAGAGGTCTCTTAGGCTATCTTCATTTCTTTTCAATCTTTTTTCTTTATTCTTTTCCACGGCAGTGATTTCCACCATTCTGTCTTCCCGGTCCCTTATCCGTTCTGCCTCTGTTATTCTGCTATTGATTCTTTCTAGTGTATTTTTCATTTCAGTAGTTGTATTGTTCATCTCTGTTTGTTTATTCTTTAATTCTTCTAGGTCTTTGTTAAATATTTCTTGCATCTTCTTGATGTTTGCCTCCATTCTTTTTCTGAGGTCCTGGATCATCTTCACTATCATTATTCTGAATTCTTTTTCTGGAAGGTTGCTTATTTCCACTTCATTTTTTCTGGAAGGTTGCCTCTCTCCACTTTGTTTAGCTGTTTTTCTGGGGTTTTATCTTGTTCCTTCATCTGGGGTATAATCCTCTGCCTTTTCATTTTGTCTATCTTTCTGTGATTGTGGATTTTGTTCCACAGGCTCCAGGATTGTAGTTCTTCTTGCTTCTAGCGTCTGCCCTCTGGTGGATCTGATGTATAGTTCTAGCTATTACTTTTTTTATTATATAAGTTTCAGGTGTACAGCATTATAATTTGACATCTGTATACACTACAAAGTGTCACCACCACAAGTCTAGTTACTATGCATCACCATACAGTTGACTCTGTTCACCCATTTCACCCACTCCACAACTTTCTTCCCCAATGGTAACCACTAATCTGTTCTCTGTGTCTACAAGTTTGTTTTTGTTTTATTTTGTTTTGTTTTTCTAAATTCCACATGTGAGTGAAATCGTGTTGTTTGTCTTTCTCTGTTGACTTATTTCACTTAGCATAACACCTTCAGGATCCCTCTGTGTTGTCACACGTGGCAAGATTTCACTTTTTTATGGCAGAGTAGTATCTATGTATGTATGTATGTATGTATGTATGTAGGTATGTATCTATCTATCTATCTCACATCTTCTTTATCCATTCATCCATTGATGGACACATGTTGTTTCCATATCTGGACTATTGTAGATCATGCTGCAGTGAGCATCAGGTGAATATATATTTTCAAATTAGTGTTTTAGTGTTCTTTGGATAAATACTCAGAGTGAAATAGATGGATTATATGGTAGTTCTATTCTTAATGTTTGAGGAATCTCCATACTGTTTTCCACAGTTGCTGCACCAATTTACAGTCCCGCTAACAATGTACAGGTGTTCCCTTTTCTCTACATCCTCTCCAAAACTTGTTATTTCTTGCCTTTTCAATAATAGCTATTCTAACAGGTGTGAGGTGATATCTCATTGTGGTTTTGATTTGCATTTCCATGATGATTAGTGATGTTGAGCATCTTTTCCTGTGCCTGTTGGTCTTGTTTGGAAAAATATCTATTCAGATCCTTGACCCATTTTTTAATCAGGTTTTGTTGTTGTTGTTGTTCTTGTTGAGTTGTACAAGTTCTTTATATATTTTGGATATTAATCCCTTATCAGGTATATGATTTGCAAATATTTTCTCTCATTCAGTATGTTGCTTTTTTGTTTTGATGATGGCATCCTTCACTGTGCAGAAGCTTTTTAGTTTGAGGTAGCCTCATTTGTTTATTTTTGCTTTTGTTTCCCTTGCCTGTGGAGCCAGATCCATAAAATATCACTAAGACTGATACCAGTGAAGTTATTGCCTATGTTTTCTTTTAGGAATTTTATGGTTTTGGGTCTTACATTCAAGTCATTGATCTATTTTGAGTTAACTTTTGTGTATGGTGTATGATGGTGGTCTAGTATCATTTTTTGCATGTGGCTGTCCAGTTTTCCTAACACGTTTAATTGAAGAGACTATTCTTTCTCTATTGTATATTCTTTGCTCCTTTGTTGTAAATAAATTGTCCATATATGTGTGGAATTATTTCTGTGCTCTCTATTCTGTTCCATTGATCTGTGTGTCTGTTTTGTGCCAATACCATACTGTTCTGATTACTATAGCTTTGTAGTATAGTTTAAAATCAGGATGTATGATTCCTAGCTTTGTTCTTCTTTCTAGAGATTGTTTTGGCTATATGAAGTCATTTGTGGTTCCATATAGATTTTAGAATTATTCATTCTAGTTCTGTGAAATATACCTTTTAAATTTTGATAGGAATTACATTGAATTTGTAGATTGATTTGCATAACATAGGCATTTTAACAATATGAATTCTTCCAATCCATGAATATGAAATTTCTTTCCATTTATTTGTGTCTTCTTCAGTTTCTTTCATCAGTGTCCTCTCGTTTCAGTGCGCAAGTCTTTTACCTCCTTGGTTAAATTTATTCTTAGGTATTTTATTCTTTTCGATGCAGTTGTAAATGGGATTGTTTTCTTAATTTCTCTTTCTGATAGTTCATTATTAGTGTATAGAAACACCATGGATTTCTTTATATTGACTTTGTATCCTGTGACATTACTGAGTTCATTTATTAGTTCTAACAATATTTTATGGTGTCTTTAGGGTTTTCTGTATATAGCATCATGTCATCTGCAAATAGTGGATCCCAGACCAATTAAATCACGATCTCTGCGGTGGTAATCAGATCTTAATAGTTTTTAAAGTTCCCAAGGTTCTTCTAATGAGCAGTCATTACTAACAACCACTTCTAAGGTGACTTCCAGGTCAAAAATGACTATGATTCTAACTTAAATGAATCAGAAACAAATTTGTCATAAAGACTCTATTGTCTACTCTTCCATGCATGGGTTTATTCCTCCAGAAATAGTCATTTCTTTACTAAGGTATATATTTATCTTTGGAGCATCTGTTGGGACACATGTTGTGCAGCTTGTACCAAAACAGCATGGTGTGTGCTGAAATATTGCTTTGGATTTTATAGATTATCTTATAAATTAGTTTCGCTGATACGTTATTTGATTTTTGGTGAGTAGTGTGGATGTCCTTCTTTGCAATCCAGAGTGTTGCTATCACTTTTTTTTTGAACCTCGTGAATTCTACCAATTGATTTTTAAAATTAAAAAAAATTGTATAACCATTTAAAGTTTTTTTTATTTTAAAAAATATTTATTTATTTATTTATTTATTTGTTTATTTATTGGCTGTGTCAGGTCTTAGATGCGGCATGTGGGATCATTCATTGTGTTGCACAGGCTCTTTGTTGCGGTGCGTGGGCTTCTCTCTAGTTGTGGCGTGCAGACTCCAGAGCGTGTGGGCTCTGTGGTTGCAGCATGCTGGTTCTCTAGTTGTGGCATGCAGGCTCAGTAGTTGTGGCGTGTGGGCTTAGTTGTCCCCCGGCATGTGGTTCCCTGACCAAGGATCAAACACATGTCTCCTGCATTGGAAGGCGAATTCTTAACCACTGGACCACCAGGGAAGTCCCTGTAAACATTTTTTAAGTTGAAGTATAGTTAATTTAAATGTGTTAGTTTCAGGTGTACAACAAAGTGATTCAATTATACATATATATATATACATTATATGTGTGTGTATATTCTTTTCCAGATTCTTTTCTGTTATAGTTTATTATAAGATATTGAACATATCTTGTATATATTGAACATATCCTGTGCTATATAGTAGGTTCTTGTTGTCTATCTATTTTACATATGGTTGTGTGTATATGTTAATCCCAGACTCCTAATTTATCTCCCCACCCCCTTTCCCCTATGGTAAGTTTGTTTTCTATGTCTGTGAGTCTATTTCTGTTTTGTAAATAAGTTCATTTGTATCAGTTTTTTAGACTCCACATATAAGTGATATCATGTAATATTTGTCTTTCTCTGCCTGAGTTACTTCATTTTATATGATAATCTCTAGGTCCATCCATGTTGCTGCAAATGGGCTATCACTTTTAAAGGGTGATAAATCTCCTTAAAATCTCAGCTCTCCCATTTACAAGTTCTATGGCCTTGGACTCATTTCCTCACTTCTCTGTGCCACAGGTTTCTCTGTAATAGGGATAATTATAAAACTTATTTCATAGGGTTTTTTTTTTTTTTTTGTGATATGCGAGCCTCCCTCTGCTGTGGCCTCTCCTGCTGCAGAGCACAGGCTCCGGACGCGCAGGCTCAGCGGCCATGGCTCACGGGCCCAGCCGCTCCGCGGCATGTGGGATCCTCCCAGACTGAGGCGTGAACCTGGTTCCCCTGCACCGGCAGGCGGACGCGCAACCACTGCACCACCAGGGAAGCCCCTTTCATAGGGTTTTGAGAATCATACTGGTAAAGTTATTTTACATAATTAGCACTCAAAAATGACCACTGGGCTTCCCTGGTGGCTCAGTGGTTGAGAGTCCGCCTGCCGATGCAGGCGACACCGGTTCGTGCCCCGGTCCGGGAGGATCCCACATGCCACGGAGCGGCTGGGCCTGTGAGCCATGGCCACTGAGCCTGTGCTCCGCAATGGGAGAGGCCACAACAGTGAGAGGCCTGCGTACTGCAAAAAAAAAAAAAAAAAAAAAAAAAAAAATGACCACTAATAATCTAGTATCTGAAAACATATTTTAAAATGTATTTGAATATATTTCAAAATGTTATTATGTATAAAGATATGTAAATTTTATTTTACTATATTAAAATGGATAAGTTTAAAATACATAACAAATATATATGTTAATATGTTAAAATGTTCAACATGTGTTTAGATTTTTCTGTGTATTTCTAAAAGCAGTTTATTTCCTTAACTGTTACATAATACTTATAAAACATATTTATATAACTTCCAAATAATAACCTTTGTAGCTCCTGGAAAAGTAGGGCTGTGTCTGATATTCTTTTGCATCTCTCTTAGTTTCCAGCACTCTGAGAACCACTCAGAATCACTGTTCCATATGCAGAAATCTTTAGGTACACGTCTTCCATTATTTCTACACATTCTCTCCACCTTGCTACATTCTTCAGTGGCGTAAACATATTCCCTCTCCTCCCACAATGGAAAGAAATACGCATATTGAGCAATTCCAACACCCAACAGCAAAAATTACTAGTCAGTGTTGAAAACAAAAACAAGTTTCGTTTTTGTGTGTGTGGTTGTTGTTCCTGTTGCTTTTTGGTGTGTGTGTGCTTTTGTGTGTGTGTGTTTCTTTTCTTCCAATAAGTTTGTCCTCTGTTTCATTTCTTCCATCAATTTCCAGCATTCTCTCTCCAGACTATAGATTTCAAGGACTCAACCCCCAGCAATTTCCCGCTGCCCTTCATTCATTCTCAAGGGCAGTGGGGATGGTGCCCGTCAGGGGCTAGTGACAGGATAGTGTTATCTACTGTGTTGGAGGAGCTAAGAACTGATTAAGATTCTCCAAGGCAGAGAAAGACATGGGCATCCAGTCTTGAAAACAGTTTGTTGTTGGTTGTTATGGCAGAAGAGAGGTGAATTAGCTTGAAGAAGGCCAAAGAAATTACCCAAAGCTTCCACATATAAGCGATATCATATAATATTTGTCTTTCTCTGTCTGACAAATGAACTTATCTACAAAACAGAATTAGAGTTACAGATCTAGAAAACAAACTCATGGTTACCAGGGGGTAAGCGGGGGGAGGGATGAGGTGGAAGATTGGATTACCACATACCCACTGCTATATATTAAATAGGTAACTAATAAGGACCTACCGTATAGTACAGGGAACTCTACTCCATACTCTGTAATGGCCTATATAGGAAAAGAATCTAAAAAAGAGTGGATATATGTATAGGTATAACTGATTCACTTTGCTGGGCACCTGAAACTAACACAACCTTGTAGATCAACTACACTCCAATAAAAAGCAAAAGAAAAATAAAAACATGAAATTACCCGAAGCTCAGGTGCCTTTCTAAGACACACCAACCTTCATTCACTCACAAATTTGGCTACCAGGGGATGAGAAGACAAAAATGGATGTCATCTCCGGTTTTGACTTCAAGGAACTCACAGCCTATGGGAGCCTTGGGGGATGGACAGAGGATTAAAATACAGTGTTAACAACTGACCTCAGCCTGGGGGAATGAGTAAAGAATTTGGAAGGGAAATGATGCCTGAAAGATTAACATAAATCAGGCCAGTTAAGGGAGCAGTAAGGAGAAAGGTGGCTGTGTGGTAAAGCAAAGAGGCTAGAAACTGCAGGAAACACAGACAGTGGGGTGTTGCTGGAGCATAAACTATTACGCTCGCCTCTCTCTTGCTTTGCTGTCAACAGGTCAGATTGGCAAGTCGGGTGACCAACCGTCCTGGTCTCCGGCGAGGTGAGACTTTCAAGTAGGGTGACCATCCGTCCTGGTCTGTGGCAAGGTGAGACTTTCAAGGTTAAAATGGGACAGTCTCGGCACATCAGGAACATCGAGCTCCCTGTCTTTGTGTGGGTATCTGCCAGCTGAATCATCTGCCTGTTTTGTCTTTTGTTTGTTTGGTTTGGTTTTCTAAGTAACAGAAGAATATGTTAATGATGGGATATGGAGGAGAAAGAAAGGGGAGGTATGATTTCTGTGGCTTGGAAGAAGACATCCTCCATGAAGGATATGGTTATGCTATGGAGGACTGCTTTCCAGCTAAGGACAAAGGCAGGGACACGGAGAAGAGTCTGTGCCCTGCACCTGTGAGGATGAAGGACAGCAGGAAATTGCTGGGGTTGAGTCCTTGAAATGCATAGTCTGGAGATAGAATGCTGGAAACTGATGGAAGAAATGGAACAGAGGACAAACTTATTGGAATTTCTTTAAAACTGTGTGGTTTCTGTCATCAGTTCATTCGCCATGATAGAGATGGTTATCAATAGTTACAATTACATTCATCCAGATCTAAAATTTCTACCATTTTTAGATATTTATCAGTCACATTGAGGGTCATTGAAAGTGACGGCAGATAATTTCCACTAAAAGTTGTGTTCTATTCATCCATACAAATATCAGTGTCTACTGCATGCTTTTTATTAATCTTGGGGCCAGATAGCAATTAAATACACAGGACCTAAGGACATTTTATAATATAGCACTTCATGTAATTCTGTAAGACACTGAACACATTTACCTCTTTTCTTTTTGGCCTTTAAATCAGAACAGTGCTGTGCAATAGAAGTATAATGTGAGTCATATGTGTCTCTTAAAATTTTCTAGTCATCAAATTAAAAAGTAAAAAGAAGCCAGTGAAATTAACCTTGACACATTTTATCCAACATATCCAAAATATCATAATTTTAAAACGTTATCAGTATAAAAATTATTAATGAGATATATTACATTCCTTGGCTTTGGATTAAGTCCTCAAAATTTTGTGTGTGTTTTTCACTTACAGCACATCTTTCATCAGGCATATTTTATCTATATGTAGATATCATAAAACTTAGAGTTGAAAAAGTAAATTCATATCCCCAGCTTGTCACAAACATACTTAAAAGTTTTCCAATGACTGAATTGAGTGTCGGTTTTAAATTTGAAGTCAATTGAGTTAATTAAAATGAAATGAAATTTAAAAAAAAACAAACCTTCATTCCTCCGTCACATTAGTCGCATTTCAAGGGCTTATTAGCCACATATGGTTAGTGGCTGAAGATTAGAAAACAGAGAAGTAGAATATATTTAGTAAATGAATTTGAAAGCGGACACATTTTATTACTCTCCTTTGTCATGCTTTTTTTTTTCTTTTTAGCTGTTTACAACTATAAAAGCCAAAAGACTCTCTCCATCTTTTTTTTGTAGGCATTAGTTCCATATACATCCTGTAGATGGCAGCACTTTCTTCCTGAAACTGTAAGAGGGAGGAGCTGCTAGGACTTGTCACTCAGATTCTGGCGTTTTTCATAGAGTCAATTCTTTGGAAAATTTTTTGGTGGCATAGGTTAGAATCTTTTCAGTTCTACTGTCATTCTGCATAGATGGCTGCTGATTATGGAAACAGTCTCAGCCTCTAATCTAGAAAATTGCACATTCCTCAATTTGGGGTAAAAGAAAAGCAGCTCTAAGGTGAGAGAAGAAAGAGATGCAATTAAAGGACTCCTATCAAAACGCTTTCATTTGCTCAAATCCATATTTTGGAAATGGTGATTCCAAGTGCTGCTTAATAAAACTTTTCTAAGCAGATGAGAGGTAGATGTTGTTTTAAAGACTGTGGCGATGTTAATCTGTTTTTTTCATTTTCCAGGCAACTTTGTAAGTGAATGTTTTAAAATGCATACAGTTTCATATTTCTTTTCTATGTAAGACATCCACATCCATTATTAAAACAACTGAACAAATAACATGTAGCTAAAGTTATATATATGTGTTTAAAGTTCATGGATTAACATTTTAGCATCCCTCCCCTCCCCTTCATTTGTGTTTGTGATAAAAGAACATGAGATAAGAGGAGTACCAGCAATAGGCATTGAAAGGATTCAATTTGGGTTTCTAAGGACCGATGTGCATTTTTTTAAAAACATCTTTATTGGAGTATAATTGCTTTACAAAGCTGTGTTAGTTTCTGCTGTATAACAAAGTGAATCAACTATACGTATACATATATCCCCATATCCCCTCCCTCTTGCGTCTCCCTCCCACCCTCCCTATCCCACCCCTCTAGGTGGTCACAAAGCACCGAGCTGATCTCCCTGTGCTATGCGACCGCTTCCCACTAGCTATCTATTTTACATTTGGTAGTGTATATATGTCAATGCCACTCTCTCACTCGTCCCAGCTTACCCTTCCCCCTCCGCATGTCCTCAAGTCCATTCTCTACGTCTGCGTCCTTATTCCTGTCTTGCCCCTAGGTTCTTCAGAACCATTTTTTTTAGATTCCATATATATGCGTTAGCATACGGTATTTGTTTTTTTTCTTTCTGACTTATTCACTCTGTATGACAGTCTTTAGGTCCATCCACCTCACTACAAGTAACTCAATTTCATTTCTTTTTATGGCTGAATAATATTCCATGTATAGATGTGCCACATCTTCTTTATCCATCCATCTGACGATGGACACTTAGGTTGCTTCCATGTCCTGGCTATTGTAAATAGAGCTGCAGTGAACATATTGGTACATGACTCTTTTTGAATTATGGTTTTCTCAGGGTATATGCCCAGTAGTGGGATTGCTGGGTCGTATGGTAGTTCTATTTTTAGTTTTTTGAGAAACCTCCATACTGTTCTCCGTAGTGGCTGTATCCATTTACTTTCCCACCAACAGTGCAAGAGGGTTCCCTTTTCTCCACACCCTCTCCAGCATTTATTGTTTATAGATTTTTAGATGATGGCCATTCTGACCGGTGTGAGGTGATACCTCATTGTAGTTTTAATTTGCATTTCTCTAGTGATGTTGAACATCCTTTCATGTATTTGTTGGCAACCTGTATATCTTCTTTGGAGAAATGTCTATTTAGGTCTTCTGCCCATTTTTGGATTGGGTTGTTTGTTTTTTTGATATGGAGCTGCATGGGCTGCTTGTATATTTTGGAGATTAATCCTTTGTCAGTTGCTTTCTTTTACATGTAGCTGTCCAATTTTCCCAGCACCACTTATTGAACAGGCTATCTTTTCTCCATTGTATATTCTTGCCTCCTTTATCAAAGATAAGGTGACCATATGTGCGTGGGTTTATCTCTGGGCTTTCTATCCTGTTCCATTGATCTATGTTTCTGTTTTTGTGCCAGTACCCTGATGTGCATTTTTGTATAGCTCATGAGGACCCCCTGGTACAAAACCCCATCAAAGTGTGGTGTGTTTTCTTGATACTCTTTGAGTGGCATTTTAAAATCACAGCCTCTCTTGTCTGTAATTACCACTCAGTTTGTCTCCCAAATAGAATCTCAAGGTGCTGGTTGAATTTTAATCATGATTTTGCTTATTTTAGTTTTATAGGTAGAATATTCACAGTGTAACTAGTATAATAAGTCTAATACCAATGCTTTTGACTCAAAATGTTTACAGTTTTCTTAATGTACTCTTTACTTCTTAAATTCTAGGATAGTCTGTGAAATGGTAGAGGAGAAGGTTTGAGGAGAGAAAGAGACAATTTTATTTAGGACAGGTACACGTCAGAAGCTGTACAAGATTCTTTTGCATGCGTTTGCTTTTATTACCTCTTCTAATCTGAATAGCAATTTTTTTATAGCTAAAGAAACTAGACTTGGAGAAGTACTATACCTGTCATTTAGCAAATTTCTAGGTATATTTCAGAAAACCTACCCCAAATATTTTTGTTTCTTATCTTTTTAGCAGAGACCACATATAAGGACTTTCTATATGAAGACATCTGAGGAATTAAAACATAGTGTCATTTCTATAATTTCTTGCCCCATATATTTCTGGTTGTCTTTCTACTATTGCATTTCTTCTATTCTGTCTGCTTCCTTAACAGGTTTTTTTTTTTTTTTGGTTTTGTTTTCTTTTTCAAAATGTAATATTTACGCAAAGTTCAGCATTTGGCTTCTTTTTCTTTCTCCTTCTTCAATTATCACGTGCGATCCCATGGCTTCAACTATCTTCCCATGTATATTAATTTCCAAATTTATGACTTCATTCTTTCTGTTAGTCTGAACAGGATAATTGCTGAACAAATAACATCATAAATCTCAGTGGCTTATTTCTCTCTCACACACAAATTCTAATGCAAATACTCCCCACCTGCTTTCCCGATGGCTCCCCACCAAGTAGTGACTCAGGGATCAGCTCCATCCAACTTACCCTATTTTATGTCTTGGAGCCGTTTAGCAGTCTGGTGATGCCTATGGGCCTCCTCTAAGAATAGTGTTTCTAAATGTGGAAAAGAAAAAAAAAGAGCTAGTAACCAAAATTCAAAGTTAATTACAAAATAGTGACAGGTAAATCTATTTCAAGATATCTGCATCAAGTGTAATGTGATATGAAATATCTGTGATTTCTATGGGAGACAAAGGCACATTTTGCTAACACTGTTGTAACCACTGACCGCATTCATAAATACAGGGAATGCTAAGGTCCAGTTAAAATTCATGAAAATACATTTCCCCCATCCAAGCTCACAGGACTCCCTGAATGGCTGAGATTTAAGGTTCTAGGGGCTCCACAATTACCAAAGACTTCTTGGAGTCCTTTACTAGATCTTATGCATGCAATCGACTGACAAAGACCTTGTAGGATAATATGAGACATTTGGGGGCCAAACCAGGAAGGGACATACACCACCTGCAGTCAGAGTTTATGGGGTAGAACAAGTTGTGTTGTCCCTCTGAGGAAGAGGGCTAGGAACTGTATTTCAGCTGTGTGTGTGGGAAGGAGGTAAGATGGGGAGGGCATGGAGCAATAATTGTTTCAAGCAAGAATTATCAATGGATGCTAAAACTAAGAAGGAAAAATATGATGAGAAACAGAATATTCTTTATAGCTTTGTAGCACTGCCACACAAGATACTTTTTAATTGGGAAGGGAAAATATTAACTTTATGGAGAGGAAGAGATCTAGCCAGACACCACCTTATCCAAGTGATCAAAGTTGATGTCATCAGTGATGAGGCAAACGGGCACAGGTGACACACAAAGCAGGAACAACATCATTTCTGTGCTGTTCCTGCCCAAAATGCATAACCTGAATTTAGTCAAAGGAAACATCAGAAAAACCCAGGGTGGTCCCCAGACCACTTGAGAGAAGATTCACAGCCCTCGCCCCCTGGGCCCAGCGTCCCGGGTCCGGAGGGGGCGGGGCTTCCCGGGCTCCCCCGAAGGCTGCTCGCGCCCCTCTCCCTGGAGGTGTCCAGGGGGCGGGGAGCCCGCGTGGGTGGGACCGGGCCGGTGAGGGAGGGGCGGGGAGGCGGGGAGGAGCAGGCTGTGCCCCCGGGTGTGGCTGGGGGAAGCCACTGCCTGTTTAGCAGTTGCTGTTGCTGCACTTCCACTTCTCTCCCAGCGAGAGAGAGACTCGAGTGGCCAGGCCCAGCCGCAGCACAGCAGCCAGACACAGAGAGGGGCTGTATGCCGGGTTGGGGTGGGGGGTGTCGCTCTCCGGATGAAAGTTCGAGGGCCAGCACCAGCTCCTCCTCATTTTCGTCCTCCAACCAGCAAACCGAGAAACAAACACCCCCAAGAAGAAGGAGAGTAAAGTCAGCGTGAGCAAAAACTCCAAACCCCTCTCCACGAGCGCCGAGAGGATTCAGAAGGAGCTGGCGGACATCACTTTAGACCCTCCACACAACTGCAGTGCTGGTCCCAAAGGCGATAACATCTATGAATGGAGATCAACCGTCCTACGGCCTCCAGGGTCCGTGTATGAGGGTGGTGTATTCTTCCTTGATATCACTTTTACACCAGAATATCCCTTCAAGCCTCCAAAGGTTGCATTTCGGACAAGAATCTGTCACTTGTAGTATTAAGTCAAGGAGTTACTTGCTTGGACATATTGAAAGATAACTGGAGGCCAGCACTAACCGTATCTAAAGTCCTTCTTTCTATCTGCTCACTTCTTACAGACTGTGATCTTGCCGACCCCTTGGTGGGAAGTATTGTCACTCAGTATATGACCAACAGAGCAGAACATGACAGAATGGCCAGACAGTGGACCAAGGGGTACGCTACATAAATTAGCTTTTCACAATTCTTTACATTATTTGTCTGTCACAGAGAGAGCTGCTTATGATTTTGATGGGGTAGGGGAGGGTGGGAGTTGGTAAAGAGTAGGGTATTTCTATAACAGGCATTATTCAGTCTTATTTCCTAAGATTTTGTTGTAACTTAAGGTATCTTGCTACAATAGACAGAATTGGTAATAGCAACGTTTAAAACCGTCATTCGTTCTGCAGGATGAGCTGAGATGCAGTACAGAGAAGAATAGACATTTGGGTTCAGTTGCTTGTAGTCTGTAATTTGAAACAGCTTAATTTGTACAGGTTACACACATGGCCATTTATGTCAAGTCCTTCCAAGACTATACAGTTTCTTGTTTAAAAAAATTGGAAATTGTTTTCCCTTCTTGGAAGGGAACATTGATATTTAACAGCTTTTAGAGACTGTCATCTCGTATATATAAAATGGACACATGGTTATACGACACCGTATAGGAAATGAGTAGTTATGTATTTTATTTTATATGCCAATCTACTTTCTTATGAAAAGATAGAGGTTTGCATCAGAACTTGTGAAAACCTGTAGTAAAATACCTTAAGCTGTTAACTGTAAGGCATGGAGAGTAGGAGTTGTTCAGTGGATCGGTTCTATGCTGGGGACTACTTAAGTCTGCATTTGTTACCGTGCTAATAAACAATATTAAAACAAAACAAAACAAACAAAGAAAAACTCAGATTGAGAGATAGTCTACAAAGCAGCTGGCTGGAACTCTTCAAAATTGTCAAGATTGTGAACTGTTCCAGATTAAAAGAGGCTAAAGAGACATGACAACTAATGCAAGTGTGATTTTGCATTGGATATTGAATCAGAAAGTAGGCATTTGTAAAACAATTGGTAAAATCTGAATAAGGTCTCTAGGTTAGACAACAGTATTGTATCTGTATGAACTTACTGATTTTGATCAGAGTACTGTGGTTAAGTAAAATAAAATAACCTGTTTTGAGGACGTACACCCTGATGTTGGCAACTTACTCTCAAATGTCTCAGGAAAAAAGAATAAATAGCTAGATAGATGAGTAGATAGAATGATAGCAAGAATGATAGAATGAAAAAGGAAGTGTGATAAATTGTTAACATTTGGGGAATCTAGGTAAAACATATGTGGGAATATTTTGTACTATTTTTGCAAAATTTCATTTAAAATCTGAAATTATTTCAAAATAAAAATATTGTTAAACTTTTTTAAAAAAATAGATCTTTATTGGATCTAATTGCTTCACGATACTGTGTTAGTTTCTGTTGCACAACAAAGAGAATCAGCCATATGCATACACATGTCCCCACATCCCCTCCCTCTTGAGCCTCCCTCCCACCCTCCCTATCCCACCCCTCTAGGTGGTCACAAAGCACCGAGCTGATCTCCCTGTGCTGTGCCACTGCTTCCCACCAGTCAACTATTTTACATTCGGTAGTGTGTATATGTCAATGCTACTCTCACTTCACCCCAGCTTCACCGTCCCACCCCATGTCCTCAAGTCCATTTTCTATGTCTACCTCTTTATTCCTGCCCTGCAACTAGGTTCATCAGTACCATTTTTTTTAAGATTCCATATATATGCATTAGCGTACGGTATTTGTTTTCTCTTTCTGACTTACTTCACTCTGTATGACAGGCTCTACGTCCATCCGCCTCACTACAAATAACTCAATTTCATTTCTTTGTATGGCTGAGTAATATTCCATTGTATATATGTGCCACATCTTCTTTATCCATTCATCTGTCGATGGACATTTTGGTTGGTTCCATGTCCTGGCTATTGTAAATAATATTCTGACCAGTGTGAGGTGTTACCTCATTGTAGTTTTGATTTGCATTTCTCTAATAATTAGTGATGTTGAGCATCTTCTCATGTGCATCTTGGCCATCTGTATGCCTTCCTTGGTGGAATATCTATTTAGGTCTTCCACCCATTTTTTAACTGGATTGTTTGTTGTTCTGATATTGAGATCCATGAGCTGTTTGTATATTTTGGAGATTAATCCTTTGTCTGTTGTTTCATTTGCAAATATTTTCTGCCATTTTGAGAGTTGTCTTTTTGTCTTGTTTATAGTTTCCTTTGCTGTGCAAAAGCTTTTAAGTTTAATTAAGTCCCATTTGTTTATTTTTGTTTTTATTTCTGTTTCTCTAGGATGTGGGTCAAAAAAGATCTTGCTATGGTTTATGTCATAGAGAGTTTTTCCTATGTTTTCCTCTAAGAGTTTTATAGTGTCTGGTCTTACATTTAGGTCTTTAATCCATTCTGAGTTTATTTTTGTGTATGATGTTAGGGAGTGTTCTAATTTCATTCTTTTACATGTAGCTGTCCAGTTTTCCCAGCACCACTTATCGAAGAGGCTGTCTTTTCTCCATTGTATGTTCTTTCCTCCTTTGTTGTAAATTAGGTGCCCATATGTGCATAGGTTTATTTCTGGGCATTCTATACTGTACCATTGATCTATATTTCTGTTTTTGCGCCAGTACCATACTGTCTTGATTACTGTAGCTTTGTGGTATAGTTTGAAGCTGGGGAGCCTGATTCCTCCAACTCTGTTTTTCTTTCTCAAGATTTCTTTAGCTATTCAGGGTCTTTTGTGTTTCCATATGAGTTGTAAAATTTTTTGTTCTAATTCTGTGAAGAATGCCATTGGTAGTTTGATAGGGATTGTATTGAATCTGTAGATTGCTTTGGGTAGTCTAGTCATTTTCACATATTGATTCTTCCAATCCAAGAACATGGTATATTTCTCCATCTTTTTATGTCATCTTTGGTTTCTTTCATCAGTGTTTTATAGTTTTCTGAGTACAAGTCTTTGGCTTCCTTAGGCAGGTTTATTCCTGAGTATTTTATTCCTTTTGTTGCAATGGTAAATGGGAGTGTTTCCTTAATTTCTCTTTTTGATTTTTCGTTGTTGGTGTATAGGAATGCCAGAGATTTCTGTGCATTAATTTTGTGTCCTGTAACCTTACCAAATTCATTGATTAGTTGTAGTAGTTTTCTGGTGGCATCTTTAGGATTTTCTATGTATGCTATCATGTCATTGGCAAACAGTGACAGTTTTACTTCTTCTTTTTCAATTTGTATTCCTTTTATTTCTGTGGCTAGGACTTCCAAAACTATGTTGAATAAGAGTGGCAAGAGTGGACATCCTTGTCTTGTTCCTGATCTTAGTGGATATGCTTTCAGTTTTTCACCATTGAGAATGATGCTTGTTGTGGGTTTGTCATATATAGCCTTTATTATGTTGAGGTATGTTCACTCTATGCCTATTTTCTGGAGAGTTTTTAATCATAAATGGGTGTTGAATTTTGTCAAAAGCTTTTTCTGCTTCTATTGAGATGATCATATGGTTTTTGTTAATGTGGTGTATCAAATTGATTGATTTGCGTGTATTGAAGCATCTTGCATTCCTGGGATAAATCCCACTTGATCATGGTGTATGATCCTTTTAATGTGTTGTTGGAATCTGTTTGCTAGTATTTTGTTGAGGATTTTTGCATCTATATTCATCAGGGATATTGGTCTGTAATTTTCTTTTTTTGTGATATCTTTTTCTGGTTTTGGTATCAGGGTGATGGTGGCTTCATAGCATGAATTTGGGAGTGTTTCTCCCTCTGCAATTTTTTGGAAGAGTTTGAGAAAGATCGGTGTTATCTCTTCTCTAAATGTTTGACAGAATTCACCTGTGAAGCCATCTGGTCCTGGACTTTTGTTAGCTGGAAGATTTTTAATCACAGTTTAAATTTCATTACTTGTGATACCTCTGTATATTTTCTTTTTTTTTTTTTTTTTTTTTTTTTGTTGATATGGGGGCCTCCCTCTGTTGTGGCCTCTCC
>NC_041223.1:14584082-14602420 GCF_002837175.3 Physeter macrocephalus | reverse complement strand
AGAACCAGCTTTTAGTTTTATTGATTTTTGCTATTGTTTTCTTCATTTCTATTTCATTTATTTCTGCTCTGATCTTTATGATTTCTTTCCTTCTACTGATTTTGGGTTTTCTTTGTTCTTCTTTCTCTAGTTGTTTTAAGTGTAGGGTTAGATTGTTTATTTGAGATTTTTCTTGTTTCTTGAGGTGAGATTGTATTGCTATAAACTTCCCTCTTAGAAGTGCTTTTGCTGTGTCCTATAGGTTTTGGGTCAATGAGTTTTTGTTGTCATTTGTTTCTATGTATTTTTTTATTTCTTCTTTGATTTTTTTCAGTGATCTCTCGGTTATTTAGTAGTACACTGTTTAGCCTCCATGTTTGTGTTTTTTACAGTTTTTTTTTCCTGTAATTGATTTCCAATCTCATAGCATTGTGTCTGCTCAATTGTGTCATTTAAAGCCTGTGTTTCCTTATTTATTTTCTGTTTGGATGATCTGTCCATTGGTGTGAGTGGGGTGTTAAAGTCCCCTACTATTATTGTGTTACTGTTGATTTCTCCTTTCATGGTTGTTAGCATTTGCCTTCTGTATTGAGGTGCTTCTATCTTGGGTGCATAAATATTTACAATTATATATCTTATATATTTATCTTATATCTTATATATATATCTTATATCTTCTTCTTGGACTGATCCCTTGGTCATTATGTAGTGTCCTTCCTTGTCTCTTATAACATCCTTTATTTTAAAGTCTATTTTATCTGATATGAATTTGTTGTAAAGCTGGTTTGGTGGTGTTGAATTCTCTTGGCTTTTGCTTGTCTGAAAAGCTTTTGACTTCTCCATTGAATCTGAATGAGATCCTTGCTGGGTAGAGCAGTCTTGGTTGTAGGTTTTTCTCTTTCATCACTTTAAGTATTTGCTGCCACTCCCTTCTTGCCTTCAGTTTCCACTGAAAAAATCAAGTGATAACCTTATGGGGATTCCTTTGTATGTTATTTTTTGTTTTTCCCTTGCTGCTTTTAATATTTTTTCTTTGAATTTAATTTTTGTTAGTTTGGTTAATATGTGTCTTGGTGTGTTTTTCCTAGAGTTTATCCTGTATGGGACTCTCTGTGCTTCCTGGACTTGGGTGACTATTTCCTTTCCCATGTTAGAGAAGTTTTCAACTATAATCTCTTCAAATATTTTCTCAGTCCCTTTCTTTTTCTCTTCTTTATCTGGGACCCCTCTAATTCGAATGTTGGTGTGTTTAGTGTAGTCCCAGAAGTCTCTGAGGTTGTCTTCAATTCTTTTCATTTTTTTTCTTTTTTCTGCTCCTCAGCAGTTATTTCCACCATTTTGTCTTCCAGCTCACTTATTTGTTCTTCTACCTCAGTTATTCTGTTATTGATTCCTTCTAGTGTATTTTTCATTTCAGTTATTATGTTTTTCATATCTGTTTGTTTGTTCTTTGATTCTTCTAAATCTTTGTTAACCATTTCTTGTATTTTCTCAATCCATGCCTCCATTCTATTTCTGAGATTCTGGATCATCTTTACTATCATTACTCTGAATTCTTTTTCAGGTAGATTGCCTATTTCCTCTTCACTTATTTGGTCTTGTAAGTTTTTACCTTGCTCCTTCATCTGTGACATATTTTTTTGCCATCTCATTTAAAAAAAAATTTTTTATGAGTGGGATTGTGTTCCTGTCTTATTGGTTGTTTGGCCTGAGGCTTCCAACACTGAGGTTTGTAGGCTGCTGGGTAGAGCTGGGTCTTGGTGCTGAGATAAGTAACTTTGTGAGACCTCACTCCGATGAATATTCCCTGGGGTCTGAGGTTCTCTGTCAGTCCAGTGATTCGGACTCAGAGCTCCCACCTCAGGAGCTTCGGCCCAACTCCGGTCTCAAGAACCAAGATCCCACAAGCCACTGGTTCACTTTGGTTTTCCTCCCATCACCTTGGGCGTCAGAGTCCTTCACCAGCGGCCAGCAGGTGCCCTAGCTGTAGGGAGATGCTAACTCCGTGTCTTCCCACACTGCCGTCTTGACTCCACCCCAGCCTGACTCTTATAAAACCAAGGAGGATGGTCCAAACTTTTGTTTGCCTTGTGCTTTTCTATTTATCAAAGAACCTTAGGTAGTGACAAGCTGGGTTGGTCACTGGTATTCTAGTTAACATCAGAGTTTAAGTCTAGGAGATTCTGAGCCATGTGGAAAGAACATAGTTCTCCATATTTTGATCCATTTTTCCTAAGAAGAGTACATTAGTGTGCTTTAATGTATGGATACAACTATTAATTTGCATCCCAATCCTGCAGATTCTGGAACATTTTATTATCTTGTTATCCTCTTGCATGTTTGGGTAGATTTGAATGTCTGAATTGTCAATAGTTTTGCCAAGACTTCATTGGAAAATCTGGTCTTTCAAGTTTATTTGCACAAGGCATCTCTCCAAGCATGGCTTCTTGAACCCCAGAAGAAAAGATCTGATCAAATTTGTTTATTAACAAAAGCTTATAGTATTGAATGGCAGCCTCTGGAAATCTAAGGAAATATTTACTTTCATTTCTTACCGAGGAGCAACCATTACAGTCATTTTACACCCTTTAGAAGTGATGATTTACTATTAAATGTATTCTGATCTTCAGTATCCCTGGTCTTGACTCTGACTGCATGTGTGTGCCCACTGTATTTACACACACACACACACACACACACACACACACACACACCAGTAAGGTTATGGCAATGAGGAAGTTAAAGATCCTATAATTTAAAATTATCATTTTGATGTCTTCAGACGCTAGATTTGTTGAAACCTGTCTGATTGTCATTTGCCTTAGAAATCAGGTACTGTACACTGGTAGGAAAAGAGACATCCAAAACCAAAAAACCCTCATATATTTGTCAGGGCTCCACAGCAAATAAAATCCAGTTGAAGCTACCCCAACCTTATTGAGGTTAGATCTTTGTATAAGTAATCTGTCTATTCAAAACATGTCTTAAAATAAATACCAGTGAAAGGTTTTGGGCTCATCTCTCAGGTGCAATGCTGAACACTGTTTTAGTGTATTTTTCTCAGTTGTTGCTATTTCTAGAGGACTTAAAAGATGTAAATTTCTATTGATGATGAATGATTGAACTCTATAGCCCACTGGGGATCCCTTTGATGAGGGCCAATTATGTTTCCAAGCTAAAGTATGATCAGCTAGTTACTAGGAACTTTTAAGTTTCCAGAAAATGGTTTGACTCCCAAATTGTTTAAAATCTATTTGTAATAGTAGATCACATATAAATAAAAGAAGTTTAGGTATAAACAGCACAAAAGAATAAAGAATTTAAACCTATGCAAAATCCCACCATGTTAATCATGATCTAGTTTAATTTTTGTGTGTGTGTGTGTGTGTGTGTGTGTGTGTGTGGATTCCACTCTGGTCTGTTCATATGCATTTATGTTTTATTTTAAAATAGAAGACATGATTTGCCTTATGCTCTTTGACTTACAATGGTATTAAAAAAACCTTTCCAATGTTTCTACAGTGTTAATAATTACTTGCTATGTATGCATAATAACTTATTATAACATTTCACCCCAGAAGTTTTTCAACTATTTTATTAATTTTAGAATTTGAAAAATTTCCTCCAATTTAAAAGATAATAACTACTCCTCCGAAAAGCATCTACATACTTTTCCCTTCTACTGAACTATTTTCTGAGGACAAATTCGCAGGAATAAGATTGCTATATCTAAGAATATACATGGATACATTAGGTAGATATAAATGTGTATGTGTGTATGCATGCACACGTGTGTATACTCTTACCATTTATTATTTCCAAAATGTCTTTACCAGTTTACAGTGCTGTACACACACTGTATAAATGGATATATACCATTTTTACTGTCAGCTTTCCAAATTTGGTATTAGACCCAATTTTTGCCAAACCTAATTATGGAGGGCAATGCAGGGCTACGGGGAGTAGTTGGGTTTTGAAGTTAGATGGTTGCAGGATCTGGTCCTGGTTCCTAGGGATTCCATGATATTAAGTCAAGTTAACTTCTATAAGTTTAGTTTCCTTTTCTAAAACATGGTTAATGGTTTTTACTTCATAGAGTTTTTGTGGGTATCAAATGAAATAGTTTATAAGGTACATAAACAGGAACTGGTTGAATAAATATTTGTTGAATAAGGAAAAAAATGAATACATGTTCATTCTTTCAATATCTACTTTCTCTACTACTCTTATAGGGATAGTTTTCTCAGTATAAATAAAAAGCAAGATCAAGTTTATCTTAAAATTGTAAATCCTTCCCTCAGTAACATTAAAGACTGATTAGTATTTTGAGCATTAGTTGTTAGTTGTTTCCCTTCAATTTAAGTGGTGTACTCACCCTTTGACCAGTGGACTACGTTGGATTAATTGGAATCTCCCTCTGAAGCTGGGATTGTTGGTGGTGAGGTTGCGGGGGGATGCACGATTTAAATTGGGATTCCATTAAAGTGAAGGAAATGGATTTTGGGTTGGCACCAGCAGTTTCCACTGTGAAGAAAACGTAAGTTTTGGAAACATTAATCCCTACTTGCCATGTTACATGAAGTTTATCAACTTGAAAAATTCATCCAGAAAACTTAAATCCATTCTCAATGCCATTGATTTTTTTCAATAGCATTTAATTTCATAGCTAGAAATAATTGTGATTCAAACTATTGCCTTGATTTCGAACTATTATTGATCCTTTGGATTTTGCCTCACAATATAACCGTAAAATGAAGAGACAACAGAGCTATGCATGCATTCAGAAAATATTTACTGAGCTGTAATTACATGCTATGCCTGGTGTTAACTGCTAATGATGCAATGGACAAAAAGTCAAGGTCTTTGATATTGCAAAGCTTATAATCTAGTAGACCAATAAGTCCATGTTTTCTGTGGTATCAGATAGGATTGTACTGACTTCTTCTTAAGTTTATACTTGAGCACTTAGTATAACTGCCATGTAAATAACACATTCCATCTTGTTATAGGAAATAGAAGACAAGCCCACTTTTTTGGTACTGGTGTCACAAATTTATTTTTCTTGACTAGATGTTTTGCCAAGAAGTGGTTGAACTCTGGCTAATTGCTATCAGAAGGAACAGCTCAGCATAAATTACCCAGACTTAAACTCTTAGTTTGGGGTAGATTTTCCCCAACATTTAAATGGACAATTCCAAACAGCCTAAGCCAACAGGTTAATTCATTTAGCAGCACTTGTACTAATAATAGCCCCATCAATATATAGTTCTTAACATACACTGTTGCATAGATACCATCTTTATTTCTCCTATGGGTTGCCATAATGGCAGTTGAAATTGTGAGTAACAGAATGACAGGGAGCATTTAGGATCTATAATTGACAGGCTTGGTGATTGATTGAATGGACAGTGCATTTCTAGGTTGAAAGTAATGGAATGTGGGGGGGGCACATAGTCATATAGAGAACACTGAAGGGAAAATAGTTTGAGACAGGCAGAGGGTAGATTAGGTGTTCAGTCTGGGACAACAACCAAGTTTGAGGTTTGTCTCTGTCATCTCAGGCGCTTATAGTAAAGTACCATAGACTGGGTGGTTAAACAATAGATATTTTTTGGATGGTTCTGGAGGCCAGGAAGTCCAAGATCAAGGTTCTGGCATATTTGGTTCTTGGTGAAGCCCTCTTCCTTGCTTGCTGATGGCCACAACCTCTCTTTGTCCTTATGTGACCTCTTCTTTGTGTGCTTCCTCTTCTTATAAGGGCACTGATCCCTTCATGAGGACACCACCCTTATGACCTCACCTTTATTACTTCCCAAAGACTCCACTTCCAAATGTCATCACATTGCCAGGTAGGACTTCAAAATATGAACTTTCAGGGAACACAACATTCAGTGCATAACAAGGTTCTTATAAAATGTCCACATGAAGATGTCAAATCAAGAGTTGGCTATTTATGTCTACATTCCCATCAATCAATAAGCTTCAGAGAAAATGAGCTTTTAAGACTTCTTTGAACAATAGGAAAGTAAGATCTTGATAAGATATGACGGCATGATGATCTATGGAAAAGTTTTAAAGAAAAACACTGAAGATAGGTGGTATAAGTCAGGTTGTATTAACCTGGATAAAATAGAAGGGTACAAGGATAGGGGAAAGATAGGTGAGTTAAGATGGAAATTCTTTGCCTCAAAAGCCAATTCTGATGATTTGTGAACCTAACTTATGTGGTGACATTCTAGTAGATCCAGGACAAGTCACTTCAACATTATGTGCTCTTAACTTTTCATTTATAAGTCAGAAAATATTACACAACACTTGCTACACTTTTCTAAGAGCTGAACTGAGAGTGTTAATGCAGTTAAAATGGAAAAAAACTCTTTATTTTGTTTGGAAGAGATTTCATTATAAATATTTATTAAATTAGGGTAAAACACTCTAGAAATATTTATTATGCAGCATTAAAATTTTAATTATCGGTAACAAAGACAGACATAATTTTGACTGTTTTATAACAGTTCAGTTATTAAATATAATTGATATATAACTGTAACTAATATATAATTTAACTGTAATATTTAATTTAATATAAATAATCAAATATAATTGATAAATATAAGTGAAAAAGGTTAAAATTAAACTATCTGAAGAGGAATCTTAAAATTGACCAATTCTTTCCAAGAGGTGATGGGGTGCATGATTAAGTTAATATGTACAAAGCAAAGAAGAATTAAACCAAAATAGATAGTCTCAGACTTATTTTTTTTAACATCTTTATTGGAGTATAATTGCTTTACAACAGTGTGTTAGCTTCTGCTTTATAACAAAGTGAATACATAAAAAAGCTATACATATAAAAGCTATACATATACATATATCCCCATATCTCCTTCCTCTTGCATCAGTGTTTTTGATATCATTGATTAGTTATGTATATAATTTTGCTATTATAAATCAGATTGAGTCTATTTTTTTCGCAAAGATTCTGTCATAATGGGAGGCAAAAAAAGGTTAGAGAGATGAAGAGTCTAGAAGTCTCTCTGCACCTCAAATTCGATCTGAAGATGATCAGGTTGCCTATTTCGGTTGTTTCTGAGCAAAAAGAGAAGAAAGTGAAAGTGTTCAGATCAGAGAGGGAAAAGTTTGAAGGGCAAAAAAGAAAAAAAAAAAGAAAAAAAAGAAGAAGAAATACAAAGAAAGCACCTGAATCAGTTAGAGACATCAGATATGCACCAGCAGCATGGATTATACTAGAATTTTCTACGGAAGTCTTGTAAATCACTGAGAAATAGTGTACCACTTATTTGCTTAAAATTTTCAGTTAATGTGCCTCGGGAGTATTTTGCGGATAACGATCCTCACTCTCTACCTTATTACGGAGGCAGAGCTGTTTCTCTTTGTCCCATTCTCCGTCTGTGATATACTTTTTATTGCTCAAGAGCTATAGAATCATGTCCATGCTATTGTTGTCTGCCTGATGGGAATTCACGTAATTGAAAGCGTTTATCCTCTCTTAGTAGAAAAATTGGGCATTTGGAAGTAATGAAATCCCCCACGTTTGTCCACAGACTAGGAAATACTGTTCACTCAGCTTTGTTCTAAAGTTTCCACTTTTCCCAGTATAACCTGTTGAAAATTTAGTCCTGCACAAGAACTAAAGCTGGAATTTCTTGTGGCAGTCTAGCTGTCCATGTTCATGTAGTTACACCTTTGGTTGCTATTTCACCACTGATCAAAAAATAAAATTACATTCTTTCAGAAGAAACATGGAATGACAGGAAGAAAGTCCATGCTGTATTGTAAAGTGAGAAAAAACAAGTTACAGTGCAAATGTTGAATAAACTCAATTTGTTGAGTAAGCAACTCTCTATGTAACATTTATGTATATATGTTTAGATATTTGCTTAATTATAGAGTGATAACCTCTGGGCAGTGAGATGAGGGAAAGTGAGAAAAGACTTTCACTTTTTACATTATACTTTTTATTTTATACACTTCTGTATTGTTTGAATTTTTTAAAATGAGCAAGTGTTATTTTGTCATTAAAACAAAAACAACTGACAAAAACCTCCAGGAAGTAAGAAATTACTTGGAATGGAATATGTTTAAATAATTTGTCGATACTGCTTGACTATTATTTTCTCTTGCTAAATCAAAACTCCGCTGCTTTTCTCAGGAGGTTGCTTTAAAAAGGAAGGGTAAGTGTTTCTAATTAAATGAACAGCTCAACCTTCCCACCTCCAGCCTAAATTCCTCATTTTGGTTTTGTTAGTAACAAACGCTACATGCAGATTTTTAAGGTAAATCAAGGAATGTGGGTGTTCAACAGGGCAGTGCACAGTGCCATAGTCAGTGGGAAACCATGCTTTTGTAACTGTTGGTTTATCAAATTGGAGCAGGAAGGGAAATTTTGAACAACAGGACGTGAAGTCCCAGTAGGGGGTCTCAACTGCTCAGATGTACTGGGCACTGTGACATGCACCCAAATGTCATGGAAGAGTGGCCCTTTAAGCTTATGCACCGATCTGAATCTCTCTGAACTTTCTTGGTTCTACCACAAAGTAATAAAGAGAAATTAGTTGCTATTAACTTTTGTAATAACTTTTGCATTATATACAAAGGTGGGTTGTACCTTGTGTGGCCACGTGTATATGCAAAACAGACAACCAAACAGAAAGCTAGAGTCTGATCCCTTTTTGGCTTTACCTTTTAAAGGCAGGGTTTTGCAAAATATATGGCAGATTCTCCAACCATTTACCAAATAGACATTATCTGCTTTTCAGGGGATTTATGGTAGAGGCCCCCACTGAGAGACCTTTGAGAGCAATGAAGCCAGAGGGACAAAAGGGCTAAGAGTGATGATTGTTCCATGATAACCTCCATGCTGGCGAGCAATTCAAAACTGAGTTCTGCCAACTTGAAAATCCAGATTTGCAAATCAATGATTGTGAACTTTGTATTCTTCTCAGGTGGACGGTCTCAGTGTCCAGTGTTTTCTAAGCCACCCAGTTTGTGGTATTTTGTTATGGTGGCCCTGGCAAATGAATACACTCTCTCCTCTGTGACAGCACTCATTCTCTGGAACAATCCTTACTCATTCTTCTATAGAAGCAGAAAGTCTATTGGTGAAGACTTATTACCTTGGCTAGAGTGTATGTTTGAAGGCCACTGCTGGGCGGCGACCTGGTGACTCAGGAAAGCTAGGGTTGTTTTCTTGCTTCACGCATCTTTGCACAAGTAGGAATTGAGGCATTTTCTCCTTTTCACTGATTTAGGGGGAGATCCTGCCTGTTGTAAAGCCAAGAACAGAGTTTTCAGACAGAGTCTGATTATCTTTGAAAAAACTAGCCTCTCATTTCCTCTGTTGCCAAGTGATTGGGCTGTGGAGGTTCTAGTTGGAAAATTGATCCCTGGCTCAAATTCAGAGGGTGAGCTGCTTTTTTAGATTGTTATCAGTAATGCTATGGTGTCAGATGGCTTTCAACTAAATAAACATACATAACATCTTTGGTAAAGAGAAAGCGTTCTAAAATAAGAATGAGGAACAGATTGGAACACAATGCTTTGTACAAAGTAGGCGTCCAATAGCTATTGGTGGAGTTGGAATAAGTGAATTAAGCAGGGCTATTTTAAGGAACATTGTCATTAGAGAGTTAAAGAAGGTTTCTGGAAGGGTTTGGTCAGTTTTGGTTCATGTTGCAATGATGCTGGATTGAAACCATTTCACCAGCTGGTAAAATTTATTAGCATCCAGAGATGGAGACTGTTACTCACTTGCTCTTGTTTTACTTCCATAAGTTTGCTTTGGTCACTCCGAATGGCGCCATTTTGGGAAGTACAGCTATTTCAGAGAAAACAGTGAAGTTGGTGTTGGCAGGGTAGTGAGAACAAAGGGCTGTTCTTCAATAATGAATAACTCTGACATTTTGTTTGAAGTTAAATTGTGTTGTTTGAACTTTTCTGCCTCTGAACAAAGCATAATATGCCAAGAATGGGTAACAGTTTCTGGATCACTGGGGCCCAATTAGTTATGGATGGGTAGTGATGGCACTGCATGGTGGTCTTCCTTCAGTTTCTAAAACCTTCTGCTACTTGTGATGGACTCTCAGCTTAGTGTTTGCACAGTATTGGGAGAGCTGTGTTATCATTACTTTCTACCACCAAGATGCATCTGCAGAAGTCTGTGATGATCACAGAGGTTAGTCTATATTTAGGAAAAATGTCTTCCATCCATGGTGTTGAACATTTTCAGGTGAAGCTGAAAGAAGCCAGTATCTTTCTAGACATTTATTGGTACCTTAACAGAATTAGTTGATTAGATGGGTAGAAAAAAACCTGGGACTCAGTGAAGTCACTGGTAACCATTAAACAACTATACATTTATTCAAACTGATTTTCTCTTGGTTTGTCACTAACTTCACTTTAATGTTATTTTAATTGACTTTTCTTTCATCTTACCATAGAGAAATAGTGAAATAATAGGGTTAAGGTGGACCTTGAGCCAATGTCTATTCCAACATATCCCTTTGATTTCAGGAAAGGTCAAACTTCAAAATGTTATCTGCATGACTACTCTCTAGGCATCCAATTCTGTCACTGGGCAAGGCCTGTCAGAAGAGGTAAAAGGAAAAGTTAGGACAAAAAGTAGACGTTAAAAGGAACACAGTCTCTCATATGGAGCATACATACCCCAAAACAGCAGAACTGCTTATTGATGGAGAAAAATACTAGCAAGTTAAAGTAGTGGGCTTTAGAGTACTTAGAGCAGTGGGCAAGGGAGAAACAAAATCTCCTGCAAGAGATGGATGTTCAAGGCCTGTTCACACTAGGTCTCAAATAGCACCAGCACTGGGCAGGCCAAGAGAAGTCAGGCCTAGACATCTGGTCTATCCAGAAGATGTGCGGGGTTTTTATGATTTGGAAAGCAAGGGTGTGGTCAGGAAGTCAGTTACTATACGAATGGAAGTGTAAGGCTCTTAAATCCCAGAAGGGAGGCCAGATGAAGAGGATAAGGGATGGAGAGGCAGTTTTAATTGCAAGTAGAGAGGTTCAGGACTTTGGAGGCAGGGAAGAAGAGGTAATGCAAATTCAAGGAAAGAAGCTGGGTCAGAGTGGATCTGGCAGCAGGAATCATACATTATTAGTAGGATTCCTGGAGAACCTAGGGGAGGAGTGGAGACTAGTTTGGGAAAATAGGCAGTGCCCTGGCTAAAAGAGGCCAGCACAAGCAGGCTGAAACCACAGTAATGAAATATTAAGAAAAAGAGGCCCGGGAATCCAGTTCAGGATGGAAAGGATTTGTGGGGGCAATACCAATGGTTACTACAGCAATTTTACTATGAGAACTACCAAAGCAGAGGCTGTCTGTTCTCTGCCCTTCATATGAACAGACTGGCAGGATTATTTGGCAGCTGAAGGAAACCATAGAGCTGTGGATGCTGGTGGCTATGAATTGCAGGAGAGACAGCAATGAGTTCTCACTTATGCAGATGGAGGGGGAAATGTTGTGTTCAGAAGACCGGCCACAGGACGGTCTCGGTTGGAGAAGGAATTGTGTATAGGGAGAAATAAGAAGTCGGGTTGATGGGACAGGCTAGCAGGTAGGTATTTGGGTTTTATATGTGAGGCAAAACAAGTCCAAAATGCTTTGTTGAGGATGAGAGTGGCATCTCAGAAAGGTTAATCTGGGTTTATGCGGAAGCCAGCTTTGTGTATGAAAAGCCAGAGGAGGGCATGTCCAACTCTGAGGTTTGGGTTTGTTTTTTCTTTTATCTCAAATAAAGGCATTGGTGAGGATGGTGGCTGTGGAAACTATGAAGAAGAGGTAAAATTAGCAATTAGGTATTTCACTGGACACAAATGCCGAGAGTTGATGATGTAAAGAGCAAGAGGTTGTGGTCAGAACGGTATTAATACAAGAATGGGCATGTGAGGACCAAGAATCCCTCTGGCAGACAGAGGCCCGAATAATTAACTCAGAGGAAAAGGGTGACCATGCATGCTTAAAATGTACAGTAGATTATGCAAAACCAGGAAATCAACTCCCCAAGACAGAACTCGTTCCTGGCATAATTTTTAAAAGTAGTTTCCACTTTCCTCTGAAAATCACAGACAGCTGTCATTCTTGAATTCTACCTTTTTTGTCATGCAGTTTCCCACTTTTTCTTGTTTTGTGCACAGTATACAGAAAAGCAAACACAACGCTGTGCAACTGTACATTGCTGGGAAAAGCCTATTCTTTTTCTTTCTTTCCTTTCTTTCTTTCTTTCTTTCTTTCTTTCTTTCTCTTTCTTTCTTTCTCTCTTTCTTTCTCTCTTTCTTTTTTTCAGCAGTTCTCATTCCTTCCTTTTCCTTATATGTTTCATTACTTAACCCAGTTGTTCTCAACTGGCAGTACATTAGAATCACTCTGATTCTAAAAACAATACATACAGCTGACTCCCCCAAGATTCTGATTTCATTGCTATGGCGTGGGGCCTGGGCAGGAAAATGATTTAACAGCTCCTCTCATGATTCTAAGGTGTAGCCAGGATTGAAAGCCACTGGACTTTCAAGTTTTCTCTGTTCTTCCGAAAAGCGGAAGCCCAGACTTGGGCGGAATTCAGATGAACATTAGGCTTACGTTTGATCCCATTGGTTGTTAATGCTCAGTCCACACAAACTGTCCCAAGAGGGCATTTGGTATCAAAATCATGAGACAAAACTACTGACCCACGGTCAGCTTCAAATACTTAGTAGTCCTGAAAGTGTTTTTGCTACTTTGTACATATAATCATAGTGCAGTAGACATTTCCAGCTAGATATTGTCTCACTTTTTAATGTGATTTTTAATCAAAATCTAACAGAGGGTTCTTAAATATAATGCAAGGGTCATAAATATTCAGATTTTCATCATCATTGTTGTAGGATGCAAACACTAGCAAAACTAAATCTTTTTATTTCTTTTTTGCTTTTAAAACTATACATCTGTTTCAAACTTCCTTTGAAATAGAATTTTATATGTGGAAGAATCCTTGAAGATTGTTTTAATATAATCTCTTAATTTTATAGATGAAGAAACTGAAATCCCAAGAGATGAAATGACTTCTCTAAGGGCACACAGCTAGTTAAGGACAGAGAACCTATTAGACCTGGACCCTGATGTGCTGATTCCCAATCCAGAATGTTCTTTCTCCTATACCCTGTCTCTCTCCTGTTTCCATTCCTTTATATTTTCATCTATTTCAACACACATTTACTAATTGATACACACCCAAATTGTGTACGACAGGTCGGAATGACTTTAAGTTTTTATTTAGTGGAGCAGAATAAAATATATTTCTAATAAACAGTGACAAATATTTGTTTAAAAAGTACTGTGCAAAAGATATATTTTCAGATTAGAATTTAATTTTCCAAATTAAATTTTTAGTGGAAACAGCAGAGCTCTTAAGAATAGCTGATATAACTGATTTTATTGTTACTCTGTTTTTTTGTAAAAGTCTGAAACAGAGGTGAGTAGTATCAAAGAAATAGCAGCTAAAATTCTAAAAGATTAGGTACACATGGGCAAACTGTAGTATGCTATATAAATTATATTATATGCTATAATATCGTTAACTGTAATATGCTACAGAATTGTATACTATAGTCATGTAAATCATAGAATTATGAAAAATTGGGGACTTGGATTATTGTGTTCAAACCCTTTGTTTTAAAAATGAGGACTTCAAAATTTTCTTGACTAAAGGTCAGCCAACAACCTGTTGGAATTGGAACTTAAATCTGATTCTCCATCCTTCTTGTTTTGGATATTAAAAAAATGAAAGAAAGAAAGAAATTTATCACTTGTTTTCTTTTTATTTATAAAAGTAATGTATGGTCATGTAGAAATATGAATATAGAGAATATTAAAGATTATAGAGGCAAGTATTGTGTGTATTTTTATAGTCTGATTTCTTCACTTTATGTAAGATGGCAAGTCTATTTTTGAACAAATTATTTTTAAGAATAGTATTATAATTCAACTTATAATTGAATTTACTTAAGGATAGTGATTTATTTAGCTATTTCCTCATTAATGGATATCTTTTTTTAGTTTACTTCCAAGTTTCTAGTAAGTGATGCTTCAATGAATATGTTTGTTATCTTAGGGTGAATCTTAGATTAGTTCCTTAAGATAAATAATTTTTAAAGTATAAATATGTGTAAGACTCTTGATAAACACTTCCAGATTTCCCTCCAGAAATGTGTATATAAATTTAAAAGTGTGTGGAATCGCCCATTTCACCACTCTGTGTTATTCTGGCTGCCTTCTATAAATCAGGCTACCCTGATGTCATGACTCTCCGCCCGAAATCTAATCATTTAAACACAAGAAGTGTATGTGTGAATGAACAATTAAGTCCTGACCAAATGTGGAAAACTCTTAAAGGTAAATCAACTGAATATTCAATATGCCTCTAATTTCCCAATCTTGTTCATGTTCTTCCCAATATCCACTTGCTGAAGTCTGAAATAAAATTTAATCTTATTTTGTACAACACTTGAGATTTCTGAGCTAGTGGTTTTAACAAACTGTGTAACAAACCATGGAAACTGGCTACTGTGCCAGCACCGTGGCCTTCATAAGTCACCTAGTAGCAACCTACATGTCACCCTGTGTCCCCCAAGGCCACCACAACGACTCTCACTAGGGGAAAGAGTAAGTGGTGGCTGACATCCAGCTCTCAACTGCTCTCAAACCAAAACACCTTTGCACGGGGCAACGTGTGCCTGGAAAATGGGGCACATTCTGCCAGTTTCCACAAAGGCAGTGGCAGTGCAGTGCCCACTGCTCCCTCGAGGAGATGCTGGCTGTTTTGCTGGCTGGAACAGGAAGGGCATTTTGTTGCCGGGAGCCAGGTTCTTAAGTGCCACTGGTCTTTGCAGGGCAAGTCTGGCAAAGGAAACCCTCTTGGGGCTGCAGGAACCTCATTAGCATTAAGTGTAGAGGACAGCCAGAATGGGTTGATTCCAGAATAGTCCAACAGAAAATGGTATCAGCAGTTCTGTACATGTCTATTTAGAAAGAAATTTCCTATCTCATATTTCACTTTTTATAAAAGATACATGTGACTGTATGTGTATTTAAATATACTCTTTATTTTGGAACAGTTTTAGATTTACAGAAAAATTTTGAAGATGGTAGAGCTTTCCTATATACCCCACACCCAGTTTCCTTTATTAGTAAGATCTTACATTAATATGGTCTATTTATTACAATCAAGGAGCCAACACCAATACATTATTATTAAAGTCCATACTTTATAACAATTTTCTTAGTTTTTACCTAATATCCTCTCTCTATTCCAGTATCCAGGATACCATATTACATTTTGTTGTTACGTCTTGGCTGTGACAGTTTCTGAGACTTTCCTTGTTTTTGATAACCTTAACAGTTTGGGGGCTTACTGGTCAGGTATTTTGTAAGGATGTTCCTCACTTGGGATTTTTCTGATTTTTTTCTCATGCTTAGAGTAGGATTATGGGTTTTGGGGGGAGGAAGATCACAGAGGTGAGATGCCATTCTCATTACATCTCATCAGGAGTATATACTATCAACATTTATGTTATTTATGACTTGACGTTGACCTTGACCATCAGGCTGAGGTGGTGTTTGTCAGGTTTCTTCACTGTAAAGGTACCCCCTTTCCATATTGTATTCTTGCAAAGGAAGTCACTAGGCACAGCCCACTCTTAGGGAGTGGGGGATTATACTCCCGCTCCTTGAGGGTAGAGTATGTACATAAATTATTGGGAATTCTTTAGCATGAGAGATTTGTCTATTCTCCCCCATTTATTTTATTTATGCAATCATGTATATCAGTATAAATTCATGGATATTTATTTTATACTTTGGGTTATAATACACTTCTACTTTATTTATTTTGTTGCTCATATTGTTCTAGCTTTGGAGGAAGATAGATTTTTTAATATAAAAACACTCTATCAAAGAACTAAGTCAACTTCAGTAATAAGAGAAAATACTTTTTACCCTTAACGGGTCTCATTTATACCATTCTTCTAACAAATAAAATTCTGATTGCTTGTAATGTAAAAATTAGTGTTTATTTTCTAATGTGCTAAGATCAGAGAACAAGTGGCAAGTTTTCAAGGCTGAGGTAGGCAACAGATAACTCAGTGTGATAAGAAGTACCTTTCGCAGGCCTCTTTCTAAATCTCCCTGGTGGCCCTGTTGCTCCTGGGATAAAGGTAACACTTTCGACTTGGTTATCTTAGACTACATGATGTAGAGACTGTGACTATTGTCACCTCTCTCACTGGGTTCCAGTTGCTAGGACCTTTTAAATTTCCTTTAACATATTATCCTTCCCACCAAAAACCTTTGGCATATACTAGTTCCTCTTTTTTTAATAAAAGGGTATCTCCCACCCTAAAGCCATACCTTTTGTTCAGATTTTCAGCAATGTTTATCAGTTGGCTCATGCAACTGTGGTGACTGGAAAATCTGAAATTTGTGGGGCAGGACAGCAGGCTGGAAACTTAGGCAGAATGCAATGCTATCGTCTTCAGGCAGAATTTCTTCTCCAGGAAACCTGAGTTTTTGCTCTTATGGCCTTCAACTCATTGGATGAGACTCACCCACATTGTAGAAGGCAACTGTAAGGCAACTGACTGTAGATGTTAACCATATCACCTAGGTTAGAGTTAGATTCAATAACTGGGTACTATAGCCTAGCCAAGTGGACATGTAAGACCAACCATCACAGGGACGAAGACAGAAAAGTGCTATGAGTGGGAAAACAGCCTAGTGATAGTTCAGTGAGAGGCTGGAATGGAGGGAAAGTGGAGGATGCACTTTTGTTGGAGTGGTCATGGGAAGGTGACATTTGAGCTGAGATATGGAAAGGTAAGAAAGAAAGGAAGGACTTTGTACAACTTCCTAGGTGATATTGATGCAGTTGCCTTGTGGACTGTATGTTGAAACAATGGGGTTTAAGGGTACACCTATTATAGTATGCCATTAATCCTGGGAAGGCCCCTAACATCTCAGAGTGATCATTTTTCCTCAAAATGCCTTCCTCACATGGCCTGAGAGGCTGAGAGTTTTTTTGAGAAGGTAAAATCTCAAGAGGGAAGCTTTGAAAGATCCTAGGACAAAGTAAAGATAAAGGGCTGCTCCAGGTAAGGACTAGGCTGTCTAAGAAGTGACAAGAAGCACAAATTCCACACATTATTAATGAGTTATGAGACTGTGAGTCTAGGTTATCACTCTGGACAAGCCACTTAACCCTTTAGGGCTTCAGTTCCCAATTGATACAAGTTGGACCAGCAAGTCTGAAATGCACTGTGGTGACATCCTGTGGAATGAGCTTGGTTGGGAGGGGTAGGATTCAAGTACTTTGTTATCAAACGATGTCTGTGTGTTTTGTGCAGAGAAGGGGTTCTTCCCATATTAATGGCTTTTTAACTCTCAAGGTTTCTTACAAAGGAGGAAAACATTGGTGCAGCAGGGGTTGCAGAGAACCTGGGATTGGACAGACAAATGTTCAAGCTTTTATGAGCCTTGCCCTTCACGTGAGTGGGCAGCAGTGAAAAGATTGTGGCCCATTAACCTAGATGACCTCTAAGATCCTGACCAGCCCAGGCATCCTTGCTTGTCTTGACCTAATTTTATCATAAAAGTCACAAGGCTGGTCCAGGACACAGCTGCTAGAGAGAAGTGGCTGGGAGTGGTCCGTTTCCTGAGAGAATGTTCCTGATTCTGCTGGGGCCGGGATCAACCTCCAAAGTCAGATGTTCTTTGCAAACCCTGTGTGCTCGAGTCTCCCATCCACCCTCCAGCCAGAGGCTGCCTTTCGTGCCCTTGACACAGTTACAGTGAGCTAAAGGGCAGGGAGCTCTGCTGGAGGGCAGCGGTCGCAAGAGCTAGAGACCTGTCGGAGTCTGGGGCTCTTTTAAATGAATACACCCTTTCTTCATCTCATCCTCGCTGGACTTGATTTAGAGAGTAGTTAATGAAAGAACATGCCCATTTTCGCCCGATCTTGTTTTCAAACAACACCAAAGGCAAACAACCATTTGTATACACAAGTGTTGCCGAAGGGGACATTTGGCTTTTTACAAGGGGTAAACGTCTTTATTCAAGGGTATAAACTGAACCTCTCAGAGTACCTTTTGTTGACTTGTTTTAAAAATCCGTAATTTGACATATGAACAGTTATTAAGACATTTTATTCTGGTAGGCATCACGTGTGTCTTTGAAAAGAAATAGTAGATATGTTGACTTTCCTGGATCAGCAAATTTCTTTTATTTATTTTTATTTTACTTTATTTAAAAAAATTTTTTAACATCTTTATTAGAGTATAATTGCTTTACA
>NC_041223.1:14583482-14584030 GCF_002837175.3 Physeter macrocephalus | reverse complement strand
CCTCCCTATCCCGCCCCTCTAGGTGGACACAAAGCACCGAGCTGATCTCCCTGTGCTATGTGGCTGCTTCCCACTAGCTATCTATTTTACATTTGGTAGTGTATATATGTCCTTGCAACTCTCTCACTTTGTCCCAGCTTACCCTTCCCCCTCCCCATATCCTCAAGTCCATTCTCTATGTCTGCGTCTTTATTCCTGTCCTGCCCCTATGTTCTTCTGCCCATTTTCTTTTTTCTTTTTAGATTCCATATATATGTGTTAGCAAACGGTATTTCTTTTTCTCTTTCTGACTTACTTCACTCTGTATGACAGACTCTAGGTCCAACCACGTCACTACAAATAACTCAGTTTCGTTCCTTTTTATGGCTGAGTAATATTCCACTGTGTATATGTGCCACATCTTCTTTATCCATTTATCTGTTGATGGACACTTAGGTTGCTTCCATGTCCTGGTTATTGTAAATAGAGCTGCAGTGAACATTTTGGTACATGACTCTTTGAATTATGGTTTTCTCAGGGTATATGCCCAGTAGTGGGATTTCTGGGTC
>NC_041223.1:14583116-14583288 GCF_002837175.3 Physeter macrocephalus | reverse complement strand
TTCATGTGTTTGGTGGCAATCTGTATATCTTCTTTGGAGAAATGTCTGTTTAGGTCTTCTGCTCATTTTTGGATTGGGTGTTTTTTTTTTTTTTTTTTGATATGGAGTTGCATGAGCTGCTTGTATATTTTGGAGATTAATCCTTTGTCAGTTGCTTCATTGGCAAATATTT
>NC_041223.1:14580906-14581612 GCF_002837175.3 Physeter macrocephalus | reverse complement strand
TGTGGCTAAAACTTCCAAAACTATGTTGAATAATAGGGGTGAGAGTGGGCAACCTTGTCTTGTTCCTGATCTTAGTGGAAATGGTTTCAGTTTTTCACCATTGAGGATGATGTTGGCTGTGGGTTTGTCATATATGGCCTTTATTATGTTGAGGATAGTTCCCTCCATGCCTACTTTCTGCAGGGTTTTTATCATAAATGGGTGTTGAATTTTGTCAAAGCTTTTTCAGCATCGATTGAGATGATCATATGGTTTTTCTCCTTCAATTTGTTAATATGGTGTATCACATTGATTGATTTGCATATATTGATGAGTCCTTGCATTCCTGGAGTAAACCCCACTAGATCATGGTGTATGATCCTTTTAATGTGCTGTTGGATTCTGTTTGCTAGTATTTTGTTGAGGGGCAGGCGGACGCGCAACCACTGCGCCACCAGGGAAGCCCCTATTCCTAGATATTTTATTCTTTTTGTTGCAGTGGTAAATGGGAGGGTTTTCTTTTCTTTTTTTTGTGTGTGGTACGTGGGCCTCTCACTGTTGTGGCCTCTCCTGTTGTGGATCAAGGCTCTGGACGTGCAGGCTCAGCGGCCATGGCTCAGGGGCCTTGCCGCTCCGTGGCATGTGGGATCTTCCCGGACCGGGGCGTGAACCCGTGTCCCCTGCATCTGCAGGCGGACTCTCAACCACTGCGCCACCAGGGAAGCCC
>NC_041223.1:14579514-14579876 GCF_002837175.3 Physeter macrocephalus | reverse complement strand
ATTCTATTGATTTCAGTCTTCTCCCTTTTTTTCTTGATGAGTCTGGCTATTGGTTTATCAATTTTGTTTATCTTCTCAAAGAACCAGCTTTTAGTTTTATTGATCTTTGCTATCGTTTCCTTCATTTCTTTTTCATTTATTTCTGATCTGATCATTATGATTTCTTTCCTTGTGCTAACTTTGAGGTTTTTTTGTTCTTCTTTCTCTAACTGCGTTAGGTGCATGGTTAGGTTGGTTACTTGAGATGTTTCCTGTTTCTTAAGGTAGGATTGTATTGCTATAAACTTCCCTCTTAGAACTGCTTTTGCTGCATCCCATAGGTTTTGGATCATCATGTTTTCATTTTCATTTGTCTCTAGGTA
>NC_041223.1:14573260-14578562 GCF_002837175.3 Physeter macrocephalus | reverse complement strand
GGTCTCTGAGACTGTCCTCAGTTCTTTTCTTTCTTTTTTCTTTATTCTGCTCTGCAGTAGTTATTTCCACTATTTTATCTTCCAGGTAATTTATCTGTTCTTCTGCCTCAGTTATTCTACTATTGATCCCTTCTAGAGAATTTTTAATATCATTTATTGTGTTGTTCATCATTGTTTGTTTGCTCTTTAGCTCTAGGTCCTTGTTAAACCTTTCTTGTATTTTGTGTATTCTATTTCCAAGATTTTGGATCATCTTTACTATCATTATTCTGAATTCTTTTTCAGGTAGACTGCCTATTTCCTCTTCATTTATTAGGTCTGGTGGGTGTTTACCTTGCTCCTTCATCTGCTGTCTGTTTTTCTGTCTTCTCATTTTGCTTAACTTACTGTGTTTGGGGTCTTCTTTTCGCAGGCTGCAGGTTCGCAGTTCCTGCTTTTTGGTGTCTGTCCCCAGTGGCTAAGTTTGGTTCAGTGGGTTTTGCAGGCTTCCTGGTGGAGGGGACTAGTGCCTGTGTTCTGGTGGATGAGGCTGGATCTTTTCTTTCTGGTGGGCATGACTGTGTCCAGTGGTTTGTTTTGGGGTGTCTGTGAACTTAGTATGATTTTAGGCAGCGTCTCTGCTAATGGGTGGGGTTGTGTTCCTGTCTTGCTACTTGTTTGGCATGTACCCCCCTCCCCCTTTTATTTTATCCAAACACTGCTTAGTGCCTTAAACTTCCCTTTGGATTGTACCATCTAATATTTAGGGATCTCAACTCAACACTAGGACCAAAGACCTCCATTTTAACATTTTGTTTGTTGATATATGCATACATTTGACCAAATAATCATGGTGCAACTTTTTCTAACCTATTTGCCATCCAATCACTTAATTCAGTTAAGAAAAAGACCCAAATAATGAAGCCAGTCTTTCTACCCCTAGGAGTCTCCATCGTGTTATCCTGAATTGATTCCTGAACTTAGTCTCCACCTTCAAGGAATGTATAATATGGTTTGGCAACTTGGTCTTATAACTGAAATTTCTGGACATGAATAAAAGACAGTATAGAGTTGGATATCATGAGACTTTCCCCAAAGTACCATTAATAATAAATGCTGTTAATGATCATGGGGATTTTGGGGTTTGAGTAGAACAGTTGCTTCTGGTCATGAACAGAGAAAGCCAGCTGGCCTGCTGCTGGGTGTATGGTACTGGGGGACTCAGAGCAATTCTGCTCATCGCTCTTGACTTTGTCAGCTGTGTGGTGGACCTGGGGGGTCACTGGGCCACATTGTTACAGAGTTCCTGAAGGTCACGAAGAGAAGGCCATGGTGGACTGAGCTGGGATGCAAGGATCTCAGAGGAAACTCGATGTAACTACCAGAAAGAGCCTCTCTTGATCTGGAAGGCAGGGCAGGAACACTCGGAGACACGTGGCTTTCAGGGCATCTGCTAGTCAGAACATCTCATCTCACCCTATACTTCCTGAGGCAGGGATATTGTTCCATATTTTAGATAGTAATATACATCTGTTCTATGCTGTTTGACTCAAAATAACAGGCGAAACATAGAAAAAAACCTGTATCTACATGAAGTTAGACAGTAAGTTGGAGTAATTTTAATCAATCAATCAATTAATTAATTCACGAATTCTCTTCCAATATATTTAAGGAACACCAAATATGTGCCAGGCAGTGAACTAGAGACCTGCAAGCTTCTCAAAATCTAGTAGGAAACACAACACAAAAACAATATGTATAATTCAAAGTGACAAATCCTATAATAGCAGGTCACCTACCTACTCCCCATGAAGAATTAAATCTAGGTGGTTCAGTTGTTAAGTTTAGATGCATGTACTTGTGAGATAAAAACACGTTTAAAAATATTAGGGGAATATGATGTTATCTTTAATGCCAGGCTATTTAATTGTGTCTTGATTTCTAAAAATTTGGAATGGAATATATTTGACGGTGGAAAGGAGTAACATCAGACCTCCTTTGATGTCTATGCTTTGGATCAGAAAGCTTATAAATACATAGCAATAGGGTTTTCTTCTAATATAAAAACAACTATTTGGCTTCTTTCGCAAAAATGAAAAATTAGTCATAAATATAAAGCCTCTTTTTTCCATTAAAAAACATTGAAGGTCACAATGTATTCCTGTTTTCCTGTCTCTTATTGGGACCCACATTCTCCAAATTCACTGGTTGTGTTTATTGATAGGACATACATGATAAGACGAAAAGATACGGTTAAAAAAATTGGGTGGTTTGTGGTTTCAACTTTACTGATAATTCTGTATGTAAAGGAATTCCAAATTAGGCTGTGGACACATTTGCCTTTTGAGTCCCAAGAATTTTGGCTGTATAGTAAAGCATATTAATACCTGATATTTAACAGTGCTTCAAAATATTTCTTTTTATTTTTGTGAAAGCCGCAGTCCTTTTCCTGTCATGACAGCCAAGATTTTGTCAACAATCTACCACTTATTTACAGAGGTTTAAAATCTGATGATGAGTATTTACTTGTCTGTATGGTGCCTCAGTGGGAGCAGTAGAAGGTGGTTTGCAGCAATGGGTGTGAAAACATTGTAAAATAGTTAAAACTGGCATTTCAATAATTCATTCCCAAAACACACTGGATTCATAAGTGAGTTTCTGTTTTTCAAGTTTACATAGCTTGCTTCTGGTGTTAATGTTCTATTCCACACCTAAGGTACCACTATGCAGAGTTATTTTTTATCCCCAGGGAAACAGTCCTGATTTGCACTCAATTTCAATGATGCTGTGCTAAGCAAACTGTCATTTTGGAATGGTAATAAGCAAGCCTTCAACAACAGCTCTTTAGCTCATCTAAAACCTTCTGGTACCACAACCCTAGGTTTTATCACCCTTTCTGTTACCTTTAATGCATTATTAGCTTATATTTCTGGGGCCCCTGTACTTGTTAACTACTGGAAAAATAATGGTGGAAACTGGAGAGAAGAATGTGCACTTCCAACATCATTGCATTTAATCTTTGCAACGACCTTTTGAGGTAGGGATTGTCCCAACTTTATAGATTTCAAAAACTTTAATTTGTCCAAATTCACTCAACCTCTAAGTGGTCCAGCTAGTATTCAAACTAAAATATGTGAAAAGATGCATAGCCGCACAATTAAAAAAGTGCAAATTAAAACTGCATGGAGGGGGATAGCTTCAAGATGGTAGAAGATTAAGACGTGGAGATCACCTTCCTCCCCACAAATACATCAAAAATACATCTACATGTGGAACAGCTCCTACAGAACACCTACTGAACGCTGGCAGAAGACGTCAGACCTCCCAAAAGGCAAGAAACTCCCCACGTACCTGGGTAGGGCAAAAGAAAAAAGAAAAAACAGAGACAAAAGAATAGGGATGGGACCTGCACCTCTGGGAGGTAGCCGAGAAGGAGGAAAAGCTTCCACATACTAGGAAGCCTCTTCACTGGCAGAGACGGCGGCAGGGGGGAAGCTTTGGAGCCACGGAGGAGAGCGCAGCCACAGGGGTGCAGAGGGCAAAGTGGAGAGATTCCCGCACAGAGGATCGGTGCCGACCAGCACTCACCAGCCCGAGAGGCTTGTCTGCTCAGCCGCTGGGGCGGGCGGGGGCTGGGAGCTGAGGCTCGGGCTTTGGAGGTCGGATCCCAGGGAGAGGACTGGGGTTGGCGGCGTGAACACAGCCTGAAGGGGGCTAGTGCACCACAGCTAGCGGGAGGGAGTCTGGGAAAAAGTCTGGACCTGCCGAAGAGGCAAGAGACCATTGTTACAGGGTGTGTGAGGAGAGGGGATTCAGAGCACCATTTAAATGAGCTCCAGAGACGGGTGTGAGCCGTGGCTATCAGCGTAGACACCAGAGACGGGCATGAGATGCTAAGGCTGCTGCTGCAGCCACCAAAAAGCCTGTGTGCAAGCACAGGTCACTACCCACACCTCCCCTCCCAGGAACCTGTGCAGCCCGCCACTGCCAGGGTCCCGTGATCCAGGGACAACTTCCCCAGGAGAACACATGGAGTGCCTCAGGCTGTTGCAACGTCATGCTGGCCTCTGCTGCCGCAGGCTCCCTCGCATTCCATACCCCTCCCTCCTATGGCCTGAGTGAGCCAGAGCCCCCTAATCAGCAGCTCCTTTAACCCCATCCTCTCTGGGCAAAGAACAGATGCCCTCAGGTGGCCTACACGCAGAGGTGGGGCCAAATCCAAACCTGAACCCCAGGAGTTGTGCGAACAAAGAAGAGAAAGGGAAATCTCTCCCAGTAGCCTCAAGAGCAGTGGATTAAATCTCCACAATCAAATTGATGTACCTTGCGTCTCTGGAATACCTGAATATACAACGAATCATCCCAAATTGAGGCGGTGGACTTTGGGAGCAACTGTAGACTTGGGGTTTGCTTTCTGCATCTAATTTGTTTCTGGTTTTATGTTTATTTAGTTTAGTATTTAAAGCTTATTATAATTGGTAGATTTGTTTATTGATTTGGTTGCTTTCTTCCTTTTTTTAAAATATATATATATATATTTTGCTTTTTCTCCTTTTGGGAGGGTGTGTGTGTATGCTTCTTTGTGTAATTTTGTCTGTATAGCTTTGCTTTTACCATTTGTCTTAGGGTTCTGACTGTCCGTTTTTTTTGTTGTTGTTTGTTTGTTTTAGTATAGATTTTAGCACTTGTTATCATTGGTTGATTTATTTTTTTGGTTTGCTAGCTCTCCCTTTCTTGCTTTTTTTATTACTTTTTAATTTTTTAATAATAATTTTTTATTTTAATAACTATTTTATTTTATTTATTTTTTTCTTTCTTTGTTTCTTTTTTTTCTCCCTTTTCTTCTGACCATGTGGCTGACAGAGTCTTGGTGCTTCACCTGGGTGTCAGGCCTGAGCCTCTGAGGTGGGAGAGCTGAGTTCAGGACACTGGTCCACCAGATACCTCCGGCCCCACGTAATATCAAACAGCGAAAGCTCTCCCAGAGATCTCCATCTCAATGCTAAGACCCAGCTCAACTCAACGACAAGCAAACTACAGTGCTGGACACCCTATGTCAAACAAAAAGCAAGACAGGAACACAACGACACCTATTAGCAGAGAGGCTACCTAAAGATCATAATGTAAGTTCACAGACACCCCAAAACACACCACCGGACACAGTCCTACCTACCAGAAAGACAAGATCCAGCGTCATCCAGCAGAACACAGGCATGAGTCCCCTCCACCAGGAAGCCTACAAAACCCACAAACCTACCTTACCCACTGGGGGAAGACACCCAAAACAACAGGAACTACAAACCTGCAGCCTGCGAAAAGGAGA
>NC_041223.1:14572411-14573189 GCF_002837175.3 Physeter macrocephalus | reverse complement strand
TAAGGAACGACAAGCTTTAAATGATACATTAAACAAGATGGACTTAATTGATATTTATATGACATTCCCTCCAAAACAACAGAATACACTTTCTTCTCAAGTGCTCATGGACCATTCTCTATAGATCATATCTTGGGTCACAAATCAAGCCTTGGTAAATTTAAGAAAAGTGAAATCATTTCAAGTATCTTTTCCAACGACAACACTATGAGAGTAGATTTCAATTACTGCAAAAAATCTGTAAAAAAACAAACACATGGGGCCTAAACAATACACTACTAAATAACCAAGAGATCACTGAAGAAATCAAAAAATACCTAGAAACAAATGACAATGAAAACACGATGACCCAAAACCTATGGGATGCAGCAAAAGCAGTTCCAAAGGGAAGTTTATAGCAATACAAGCCTACCTCAAGAAACAAGAAACATCTCAAATAAATAACCTAAGCTTACAGCTAAAGCAATTAGAGAAAGAAGAAAAAACCCCCCAAATTTAGCAGAAGGAAAGAAATAAATGAAAAAGAAACAAAGGAAACAATAGCTAGAAGAGATTATAGTTGAAAACTTCCCTAATATGGGAAAGGAAATACTCAATCAAATCCAGGAAGTACAGAGAGTCCCAACCAGGATATATCCTAGGAGAAACATGCCCAGACACATATTAATCAAACTATCAAAATTAAATGCAAAGAAAAGAGATTAAAAAAATACAAGAGATAAAGAAGGACACTACATAATGATCAAGGGATCAATCCAAGAAGAAGATATAACAAGTG
>NC_041223.1:14569374-14571876 GCF_002837175.3 Physeter macrocephalus | reverse complement strand
AGAAATAAATGAAAAAGAAACAAAGGAAACAATAGCTAAGATCAATAAAACTAAAAGCTGGTTCTTTGAGAAGAAAAACAAAATTGATAAACCACTAGCCAGACTGATCAAGAAAAAAAGGGAGAAGACTCAAATCAATAGAATTAGAAATGAAAAAGGAGAAGTAACAACTGACCGTGCAGAAATAGAAAGGATCATGAGAGATTACTACAAGCAACTATATGCCATAAAAGGGACAACCTGATGAAATGGACAAATTCTTAGAAAAACACAACATTCTGAGCCTCAACCAGGAAGAAATAGTAAATATAAACAGACCAATCACAAGCACTGAAATTGAAACTGTGATTAAAAATCTTCCCACAAACAAAAGCCCAGGACCAGATGGCTTCACAGGCGAATTCTATCAACCATTTAGAGAAGAGCTAACACCTATCCTTCTCAAACTCTTGCAAAATATAGCAGAAGGAGGAACACTCCCAAACTCATTCTATGAGGCCACCATCACCCTGATACCAAAACCAGACAAAGATGTCACAAAGAAAGAAAACTATAGACCAATATCACTGATGAACAGAGATGCAAAAATCCTCAACAAATCACTAGCAAACAGAATCCAGCAGCACTTTATTTTTATTTTTTATTTTTTTTGTTGTACGCTGGCCTCTCACTGTTGTGGCCTCTCCCGTTGCGGAGCACAGGCTCCGGACGCGCAGGCTCAGCGGCCATGGCTCACGGGCCTAGCTGCTCCGCGGCATGTGGGATCCTCCCGGACTGGGGCACGAACCCGTGTCCCCTGCATCGGCAGGCGGATTCTCAACCACTGTGCCACCAGGGAAGCCCCAGCAGCACTTTAAAAGGATCATACACCATGGTCAAGAGGGGTTTATCCCAGGAATGCAAAGATTCTTCAATATACGCAACTCAATCAATGTGATAAACCATATTAACAAATTGAAGGAGAAAAACCATATGATCATCTCAATCGATGCTGAAAAAGCTTTTGACAAGTTCAACACCCATTTATGATAAAAACTGTCCAGATAGTAGGCAGACAGGGAACTTACCTCAACATAATAAAGGCCGTATATTACAAACCCACATCCAGCATTGTTGTCATTAGTGAAAAACTGAAACCATTTCCACTAAGATCAGGAACAAGACAAGGTTGCCCACTCTCACCACTGTTATTCAGCATAGCTTTGGAAGTTTTAGCCATAGCAATCAGAGAAGAAAAAGAAATAAAAGGAATCCAAATCGGAAAAGAAGAGGTAAAACTGTCACTGTTTGCAGATGACATGATACTGTACACAGAGAATCCCAAAAATGCTACCAGAATACTACTAGAGCTAATCAATGAATATGGTAAAATAGCATGATATAAAATTAATCCACAGAAATCTCTTGCATTCCTATACACTAATGATGAACAATCTGACAGAGAAATTAAGGAAACACTCCCATTTACCATTGCGACAAAAAGAATAAAATACCTAGGAATAAACCTACTTAGGGAGACAAAAGACCTGTATGCAGAAAACTATAAGACACTGATGAAAGAAATTAATGGTGATACAAACAGATGGAGATATATACCATATTCTTGGATTTGAAGAATCAACAATGTGAAAATGACTGTACTACCCAAAGCAATCTACAGATTTAATGCAATCCCTATAAAACTACCAATGGCATTTTTTCCAGAACTAGAACAAAAAAGTTCACAATTTGTATGGAAACAGAAAAGTTCCCTAATAGCTAAAGCCCAGAGAATCCCAAAAATGCTACCAGAATACTACTAGAGCTAATCAATGAATATGGTAAAATAGCATGATATAAAATTAATCCACAGAAATCTCTTGCATTCCTATACACTAATGATGAACAATCTGACAGAGAAATTAAGGAAACACTCCCATTTACCATTGCGACAAAAAGAATAAAATACCTAGGAATAAACCTACTTAGGGAGACAAAAGACCTGTATGCAGAAAACTATAAGACACTGATGAAAGAAATTAATGGTGATACAAACAGATGGAGATATATACCATATTCTTGGATTTGAAGAATCAACAATGTGAAAATGACTGTACTACCCAAAGCAATCTACAGATTTAATGCAATCCCTATAAAACTACCAATGGCATTTTTTCCAGAACTAGAACAAAAAAGTTCACAATTTGTATGGAAACAGAAAAGTTCCCTAATAGCTAAAGCCATCTTGAGAAAGAAAAACAGAGCTGGAGGAATCAGGCGCCTGGACTTCAGTCTGTACAACAAAGCCACAGTAATCATGACAGTATGGTACTGGCACAAAAATAGAAACATAGATCCATGGAACAGGATAGAAAACCCAGAGATAAACCCACACACATATGGTCATCTTATCTTTGATTAAGGAGGCAAGAATATACAATGGAGAAAAGACAGCCTCTTCAATAAGTGGTGCTGGGAACACTGGACAGCTACATGTAAAAGAATGAAATTCGAACACTCCCT
>NC_041223.1:14391083-14569352 GCF_002837175.3 Physeter macrocephalus | reverse complement strand
AGACATTATAAAACTCTTAGAGGAAAACATAGGCAGAACACTCTGTGACATACATCACAGCAAGATCCTTTTTGACCCACCTCCTAGGGAAATGGAAATAAAAACAAAAATAAACAATGGAAGCTACTGAAACTTAAAAGGTATTGCACAGCAAAGGAAACCATAAAAAAGACAAAAAGTCAACCCTCAGAATTGGAGAAAATATTTGCTAATGAAGCAACTGACAAAGGATTAATCTCCAAAATATACAGACAGCTCATGCAGCTCAGTATCAAAAAAACAAACAACCCAATGCAAAAACGGGCAGAACATCTAAACAGACATTTCTCCAGAGAAGATATACAGATTGCCAACAAACACATGAAAGGATGCTCAACATCACTAATTCTTAGTGAAATGCAAATCAAAACTACGATGAGGTATCACCTCACACTGGTCAGAATGGCCATCATCAAAAAATCTAGAAACAATAAATGCTGGAGATGGTGTGGAGAAAAGGGAACCCTCTCACACGGTTGTCGGGAATGTAAATTGATACAGCCACTATGGAGAACAGTATGGAGATTCCTTAAAAAACTAAAAATAGAACTACCATACGACCCAGCAATCCCGCTACTGAGCATATACTCTGAGAAAACCATAACTCAAAAAGAGTCATGTACCACAATGCTCATTTCAGCTCTATTTTCAATAGCCAGAACCTGGAAGCAACCTAAGTGTCCATCAACAGATGAATGGATAAAGAAGATGTGGCACATATATACACTGGAATATTAGCCATAAAAAGAACCGAATTGAGTTGTTTGTAGTGAGGTGGATAAACCTAGAGACTGTCATACAGTGTGAAGGAAGTCAGAAAGAGAAAAACAAATACTGTATGCTAACACATATATATGGAATCTAAAAACCAAAAATGGTTCTGAAGAACCTAGTGGCAGGACAGGAATAAAGATGCAGAGATGGAGAATGGACTTGTGGACATGGGGATGGGGAAGGGTAAGCTGGCACGAAGTGAGAGAGTGGCATGGACATATATACACTACCAAATGTAAAATAGATAGCTAGTGGGAAGCAGCCACATAGCACAGGGAGATCAGCTCGGTGCTTTGTGACCACCTAGAAGGGTGGGATAGGGAGGGTGGGAAGGAGATGCAAGATGGAGGAGATATGGGGATATATGTTTATGTATAGCTGATTCACTTTGTTATACAGCAGAAACTAGTAGACTATTCATTGTAAAGCAATTATACTCCAATAAAGATGGTAAAAAAAAAAACTGCATGGAGATACTATTTTGAGAAACATCAAGAAGTTCAAAAATCCACCATATTAGTGAGGGTGTAAGAGTTCAAACTGTACAGCCACAATAGAGGGCATTTAGGCAACATCTAGTAAAATGAATATTGCGCACATTACTCCTATGAGAATTGACTTATGTACAAGGTTACTAATTATAGTATTGTTGATAATTTCAAAAGATTGGGGACAAACTTAATTGCCATGAATGGGGAACTGGCGAAATAAATTATGATTCTTCCACACAATGGAATACTATGCAGCAGTAAAGAATGAGGGAGATGTTTATGCAGCAAACTAGAAAGATATATTGTTAATGAAAACAAGAAACATGGCTCAAAACAGGGTATATGTTACTACTTTTAGAAGAGGACGCGGAAGAGTGTGTGTGTTCTATATGCATGGAATATCTTTGGAAGGAACCTTTTAAAATCTGTAACATATGTTTATGCAGCAAAGTAGAAAGATATATTGTTAATGAAAACAAGAAACATGGCTCAAAACAGGGTATATGTTACTACTTTTAGAAGAGGACGCGGAAGAGTGTGTGTGTGTGTGTGTGTGTGTGTGTGTGTGTGTGTGTGTGTTCTATATGCATGGAATATCTTTGGAAGGAACCTTTTAAAATCTGTAACATCTGTTGCCTCTGGAAAGGGGAAATTGGTGGGTGGCAGGCAGAGGTGGGAGGAGATTCTCTCAGTATGGCTTTGGAAATATCTTTTGAAGATTAAAATACAAACTTCATGATATACTTAAAAGTAAATAAAAAACAAATTTTAAATGAGATAATATCTATAAAGCACATGATAGTTGCTCAATGAACAGCCATCAGGCTTTACCTTAGGCCTCTGGTGAGATATCAATAAAGAAATCAACTCTAAGGAAAGGATGTTTTGGGATGTCTTGGTTGTTGTCAAACCAATCCGAAAGAAAAGTCTCCAAAACTGAGTATCAGCTCATACTGCACTAGCTCAGAGTGAACAGAAATAATCCTCCCTACCAGACCAGCTTATAGAAAGGCTAAGGCAATCTGGTTCCCTTTGCCAACCTCTTTCCCACCCCACATATAGATGGGGGGTGGGGAAGAGGTGTTTGCAGATGATGAAACTGCCAAGAATATACACAAAGCTATTACAGCCATTGTGAGCAAGTGCAGGCGCAGAGTTATGAGGTTCTGGGTGAGTTTCTATGAAAACTCCTTTAAACAATGTGAAGAGTTTGTAACTGGAGTTGCAACTGTCCAGTCAGCAAATGCTAGATTATGCAAAATGGTAAGCGGGTCTGGTGGGCAGAGATGGAAAAGTATATTAAGTATAGAGTGAAGGGTGAGTTTGGGCTGATTGAGAAACATTCATTTGAATGAATGCAGCATTATTTTCAAGGATAAGCATGTCCAGATTCTTGAGCAAGAGCTATATTTAGTTCAATCTTTCTTATGCCCATTCTGAAAAAGCTAAATGATCACGTCAGAAAGGGTCAAAGACCACATTTTGCATGAAAGAAAAGCCAGTGGGAATGGGACTGTTAGACCTAAACTTTTCCATGTTTTACCCAAGCACTCAGAAAATGACTTTATTGCTTTTTATGTTCTTCTGTCTCTAGCATCTCAATGTAGCAAGGAAGTAAATTTTAGGTGTTTGGAATAGTCTCACCTTCAGTTTTTCTTTGAGAAAGTCATTAGTCCCTTTGATTTGACTGTTATGGAACATATTTTATGAAAGCCATAACTTTGCCCCAGGCACTGCTTGGGCTTGTTTATTATAGATCGTTAATTGCTCATACAAGAACGAAGACTGTACTGGTTACGGTAAGGACACATCCTCGTTGAAATGTGAAAAACAATTCCCTCAGGCACTCTGGGGGTTAATCAAGAGATAGTTTGATATCACTCCTTCCTGTTTGGAATTTTCGAACAGCTTGAGAAAGAAAAACACAGGATATGCCTTACCTAGAGATACCTCCTCCCAGGGCCTTTTGCAAATCTACAAGTAGAGATTTCCTTAGTTTAATACGATTTCCCTTTTTAAAAAATTCAAATACCTGCATGTAAAGTGAGAATGGAAATTAGTTCAATCAGATATGTTCCTATAAACTGCAGGCTGAAGTTAAGACTTTGAACAAGCTAGAATTTGGATGGGATAGGGGTTGGGAGAGTGGAGAGTTGTACAACTTGAACTCTGGGCAACCCACCCAAATCGAGACCTGAGAAGGTTGTGTTGAAGAAGGAGTGTTGTGACCTCCCGGGACTGTTGAAAGGGGAGGCAAGGGAGTTGAGATCACACATGTGAGAGAACACAGTGGCTGGGCAGGCATTTTTTTTCTTTATTATTATTATTATTTTTTGGCTGCGTTGGGTCTTAGTTGCGGCATGTGGGATCTTTCATTGCAGCGAGGGCTCTTCTTTGCGGTGCGTGGGCTTCCCTCTAGTGGTGGTGAGCGGACTCCAGGGTGCGTGGGCTCCGTAGTTTGCAGCACGCAGGCTCAGTTGCCCTGCGGCATGTGGGGTCTTAGTTCCCCGACCAGGGATCGAACCCGCGTCCCCCGCCTTGGAAGGCGGATTCTTTACTACTGGACCACCAGGGAAGTCCCTGGCAGGCATTTTTTTCTGCTGTGAGCTTGGATTAGAATTCTGGGTCTCATTGGGATGACCTCTGTTGCCTAGGGCTGGCCTCAGAGAAGAGGTAGGCTTGACAGCACATAAGGAAGAGGTAGAGATGTATTAAGGACAGAAAATTGAGAAGAAGGGCAGGGTGGAGAAAAGGGGAAAAAAACGACAATTTGTACATTTTAGCCATTTATTAGCATAAGGCATAAAAGTTTGTGGAATTTTTTTTTTTGTATTTATGGTACAAAAAGTTGCTGGCAAGTGTCATGAAAAGTAATGTTTTTATTTGAGAATCAACCGAAAGTTTGCCACTATATTCTTCTGAATCTAGTGTCTGTAATGTTATTCCCAACAATCTTTCCAGTTAAGAAGCTATGGTTTTCAGGAAGTCTAGCACCTGTGGATCATAATGTAATTCCTGTGATGAGTATGATAGCAAAATGGAAAGGTATCTTTCAAATTAGATTCTCTTGGAAATTGGAATGTGTCAAATACAGTAAAGCAATTTTGGGGGTTAAAGATATATTTGCAAGTTTGTACAAGTTAGAAGATACAGGAAGGATATAAAGTTTTCCTTTAGCCAGAAAGTTTGATTTGAATGATATAGGTATAAAGGTCAGACCTTAATGAGCCCTCCTCCAGGAGTAATGCATGAAAATTCATTTCCTCATGTTCATAAGGCAAGCTGTTTCTCTGAACACAAGTTGTTTCAATGTTTTTAACTTATGTTCCCAAACCCTTCTCCCCATTTCTTTACCAGTGACTTGAGAATGTGAAGCAGTCTTGTTGTGTTTTCCAGAGTTGGAAAATTTTAAGACTCTAAGAATAGCCCATTGAGCCATTAAGATTATGTCTTAGTCTGATTATTCTGATCATGGCCCACACTAAAAGAAGAATGAAGTATCAACAGGGAGAGAATAGGGGTGGGGTAGAAAGAATGATGCACCCTAAACTTGGAGACCCAGATTCTAGTCCAGTTCTCCTGGACTAGACATTCAGCAAGTATGACCTTTCTTTATGGATACAATTAAGAGCTTGGGCTTGACAACCCATAAACGGGCTATTAATTCTAATAGCCTATTATGAGATAAGAAATCTGAGTTGTTCTAGAAAATATGAATCTGCTTCCAAATTCTCCTCTAAGCTCTGGTTCTGAGTTCTTGCCGTTATATTCACTCCTTTCAAATTAAGTTATTGAGGAATTCAGTTAACAATGCAAATGTGATATCTGGGAGGGGTATAAACATTCATTATTCAAATAGTATTTATTGGGGCCAACTATGCATCAGGCATTCTACTAAGCAATGGGCTCATGACTTGGAAAAAGACAGTCCCTGTGTGCCTTTTAAAAATTTATAGGTCAGTGGGAGGATACAGAGAAATACACAGGAAATTCCAACAGAGTGATAAGAGCCATAACCAGGGTTTTTTAGGGAGCATTCATAGACAGGCCCCAAAGAAAATCGAGGATATCAAGGAAGGCTTCCTGGTGGCTGTGATATCTCAAGGGAGACTTAGAGGATGGGTAGGACTAAGTCAGATGAAAAGGAATAGGAGGAAGATTCCAGGTAAGGTGAATTGAAAATATGAATATTTAGATTCAGATGGAGTCCACAGAGTTTGAGGAACTTGAAAAATAATTCAATATGGCAGGAGCACAGTACCTGTGGGAGAGAACGCTGGAGAAATGAGAATAATAATTCAAGTCCTTTTGCTCTTGAGACTACACTTCCCATAGTATGGAGAATGGATAGGGGAAGAAAAAGGCTGGAGGCACATCTTGGGAGAGAAGATAGCGGCCTGAAAATAATAATGATGATGAAGAAAGGGAGTAGACTCAAAAGAGATCAAGGAGACAGAAGTAAAAAAGATTTGTGAGAGATCAAATATAGGGAGTGAGAAAGAGGGTCGAGGCTGAAGGCTGGATTTTTTTTGGCTTGCACAGTTACACGAACAGCAATGCCACTTGCTGAGATAGGAAACAGAGGGAGGACTAGGTCTGGGGAAAAGATAAGTTAATTTTGAACAAGTTGAGCTTCGAATGGCGAGCACATAGTAGGTACTCAGGAAGTATTTATTGAATGAATGAACATGTAAGTAAAACTGTCTAAGAGGTATCTGGAAATGGCTCCTAGCCAGCAGAGAGCTCTTGGTTGGAGATTTCTATTTTTAAGTCTTCAATCTACAGATGAAACTTAGAACCCTGGGAGTGGTTGAGATCATCCAGAGGGAGAAGTATAGAGGGGACAAGAGGGCCTGGGGGCTGAACCTAGAGGAATACCAACATCTGTGGGCAGACAGAGGCAGAGATGCTATTGGACAAGGCTGAGTAGGAGGGGCCATTAAAGTAGGACTACATACTAAAGCCCTAGAAGTAAGCTCTCTGAGGGCAGAGACATTTGTTGTTTATGTTTGGGTGGCTGCTGTGGACTTAACTGTGTCTTCCCTGAATTCATATGTTGAAGCCCTAACCTCCAATGTGACTGTATCTGGAAATAGGATCTGAAGATTAAATGAGTTCACGGGTGGAGCCCTAATCCAACAGGACTGTGGCCTTATGAGAAGAGAGAGCTCTCCCCACCATAGGAGAACACAGGGAGAAGGCCAGAAAGTGAGTCCTCAGTAGAACTTGACCAAGCTGGCACCCCGATCTTGGATTTCTGGCCACGAGACCTGTGCAAAAATTAATTTCTGTTGTTTAAGCCACCCAGTCTATGGTCTTTTGTTATGGCAGCCTGAGCTAACTAAGACAAGGCCAAGCACTTAGACATGGCCCTGGTAAACAGTAGGTAATCAGTATTTTTTGAGTTAATTGAATACATGAGTTATTTTTTGGCATGTTCATAAATATATCACTCTCTTGAGACAGTAGGATTATAACGGAGGGGGTTGGGAGAAGGGCAGAGCACTGGAAGCATGGCTAGCCTAGGGTGCTGGGTGCTGAGGGAGCCAGTTATCCAGATGAGTGTGGTAACAAAATAGGAAGAACGACCCGAAAAGGCTCAAAATGTACAAATCTCCTTTTTTGTGTTTTTTGTTTTTGTTTTACCATTTGAATAAGGCTGGTTCTGAAATTGGGCCAGGTTCCTGGTTGATTACGAGGTGTGTGTGCATATGTGTGTGTGTGTGTGTGTGTGTACAAAGGCCCTCCTTAACAGTAGAGAGTACTATTTGAATAAGCTTCAATGTAGGCACAATCTGGATATTGCTCTCCACAGAGAAATAATACCCTACGATGGCAATGAGATTCCTCAAGTAAACAACAGATAAAGGGAGAGAGTGGGACACGGGGTAATAATAATTGGAATAATTGGAATTCTTTTACCACTCATGGTACTTATAGAGAAAGTACTTTCTAAACTGTCTTATGCCACATGCTATATAGTTAAATTACGGAAACAATTCTCTAAAAAAATGTAACGTGAAAGTTACTAAATTCTATTAAGCTGGAGAATTAAATCTGAATCACTCATTGATTCACAATAAAGGGTAGCCATTCTGCCTGGCAACCGAAAATCCAAACTATCTCCATCAGGTTCTGGGTAGGAAGACAGGAAATGGCCTCTGCGGTGCTGAGTTTCATTAGAATAAGGATTTGGGGTTTGGTTCTTGGCTTAAAAATCATTACAATTTTTAAGTTTCATTTTTTGGAGTGGCTGTTTAAGAACATGCTAGAGAATCCTGGTTTCATTTGCTCCTCATTGACTCGTATCTTTGCAGGCTTCTGTGGCATTTGATCATGTAAAGCCTGTTATAGAAAAAGGTCCATGCATAGCGTGTTAGTAAAATTCTGTGGCCTTGAGGGAGCTGATCCCAGGGAGAGGGGTCTGACTGAGTGAAGGATAGCTCTGTACCTTGCTGACCTCTGTACGCTGACAATGCTGCATGCCCAGCACTGGACTGTTATGCCATTGGTTGGAAATGCGGTATATTATGTTCTCCAGTGTGTAAGATGTCATGGTCCACATCTTGGGCCAGGAGGCAAAATAAATCTATGATGATAGAAGTCAGAACAGAGGTTGCCTGTAGGGGTTAGGTGCTGGCTAAAACAAGGCATGAAGGGAACTTTCTTGAGTGGTGGAAATAGTCTATGATTTCATTAAGATGGTCATCCCATGGGCATATCCAAACTTGTTAAACTGTACGCATAAGATATGTGCATTTCACTGCATAAAAATTTTAATTCATGAGACAAAAATCAAAGGTCAGTTGAAAAAAAACTCTAGGAGCTAATCAAAAGCCCTTAAAATAAATAGTATGAAACATTTTTTTAAAGGCAGAAATTTAAAAGGAAATTATTTTCTTCTACTTTAGAGAAAAATAGATGGTGTCAAATAAATGTGCAAAGAAAACTCCCAAACAGAGCATTTGTGATCAAAATAATAATCAATTTGAACAGGGCTGGAGCTCCATGTCTCAGACTGAAGGAACCATTTCTAGGAGTGTAAGTTATTTTGGAAATATTTCCACATTTATTTTCTTTCGTGTTTCTGTTGGAGGAATCATGTTTTTGTAAATGTAAAAAGCTTTTAACGGAGCTAGAGAAGAAACTTTGCTCGGTCGCAGTATTATCTGGTTACGAACTAAAAATTCAGAGCTCTCTCGTAAATCATGCTGCCAAGAATTGCAGGCTTAATGCTCAAGACTGTCTGAATTCGAATTGTGACGTTATGGCCTCAGTCAGTATGAGGATACCAAGATAACTGTCTAGCAAAAACAGTTTGAAAATGGGAGAACGTTACTTGGAAAGTTAGCTTTTAGGGATGGGTCACCCAGGTAGATATAATATTATTTTATCCTTTTAAGTATCTGGATGAATAAATTAGCCAATATTTGATGATCTCATATGACCAGGCACAGGACTAGGCACTCAGAAAATACCCAAATAACTCTTTGCAGACCCTGTCCTCAAGGAACTTCTGAGCAGGATGAGGGGATAAAAGTATATATAAATAACGAATTCAAGAATGAATGTAATATTGGGTTGGCCCAACGGTTCGTTTGGGTTTTTCTTAAGCTGTTACGGAAAAACCCAAACGAACTTTTTGGGCAACCCAATACATGCATGAGAAATACCACTGGTGTTCAAAGGAGAGAAAATTACTTTTGAATAAGGAATAAAGGCATTTTCGATGTGATAGCATTTGGTGGGGGGCTTTCAAAAAGGCTTTCTGCTGACAAGCCAGCAGAGTGGGGTTTGTAGGCAGAGAGAATGGCATCAGGAAAGCTTTTTTTTTTTTTTTTTTTGCGGTACGCGGGCCTCTCACCGCTGTGGCCTCTCCCGTCGCGGAGCACAGGCTCAGCGGCCATGGCTCACGGGCCCAGCCGCTCCGCGGCATGTGGGATCTTCCCGGACCGGGGCACGAACCCGCGTCCCCTGCATCAGCAGGCGGACTCTCAACCACTGCGCCACCAGGGAAGCCCAGGAAAGTTTTGAGTGCTTGGAGTGTCAAGTTTTTTTTTTTTCTTTTGCCTGAAGCATTGGCAACACATCAGGGGGAGGTACACTAGACAGGATATTATGAGAAGAGAGGAAGGCCTGAACTTCAGAGGAAGCTATGATCTGGGTGAAGAGTAGAGCCCGGTCATGAGAAAATGGATCTCAAAGCTGTAAAAACCAAGGAAATAAAAGGCAGCAGGATCTAGGAAGAAGTGAGGGGGAGGGAAGAGGCAGAAGTCCCTACCAGACTCTTACAACAGGTAAGGTAATGAGGGGCTGCAGGAGGGCCATAGGAAGGTCAGGGAAAGGGAGAAATCGCAAAGCTAGAATAGTCAGGAGCGTGGAAGGCAAAGGAAAGACAGCCCTCAAAGAAGACTGTGAGACTTTAATCTGGGCGACTGGAGGGATAGTGATGCTTTTCACAGACTGCGGGGTTGAGAGGAACCCCATGTCTGGAGGAGACAGAACGATGACCCATATTTTGAACAAGCCGGCAATGCCCAGGAGACTGCTGGAAAAGTGGATCTGGAGATGCAGTCAGTGGTGGAGCTAGAGAAACAGACTTGACCCTCGTTCACCTGCAAGTGCCAGGAAGTCACAGAGCGGGGTGGGGAGGGTGGGCCTGTGCGGCGGGAGAGGATGGAGAGGGAAGAGGAGGGAGCCTGGAGCAGGACCGTAAGGCTGTTTGCCAGAAGCACTAGAAGAAAACTGGCAAAAGGTGCGGTGTCCTTTCCCACCCCCTCTCATTAAGCCTGGGAGACGGCTCTTACCAGGAACAGGAAGGAGAATGCTGGAAGGAAAGTGTTCAGGAAAACTGCCTTTATTGGACATCTTGAATTAACCTGGATGGTTAGCTTCAGAATAAGCAAAGTCTATGAAGAGATAATGAGGTTTCTTATCCTTCCCGTGTTCAAGGAGAATATTTGCAAAGTCCCTGTCCTCCATCCTCCCCTCCTTTCTGTCTTCTTTTTTCCTCTCCTTCTTCCCCCATTCCTTCCTTCCCTTCCCTTCCCGCTCCTCCCTTCCTGGCACATTCCTGTTTTATTTTGGACTGGCCTAGTGCATGGGTGGCCATGACTGACCTAAAGGAGGAGTTAGGATTCACCACCATCAACAACAAAGGGTTCTGTGCTCCAATATTGCAATATTTGGGGGCTTTCAAAGCACAAAATATATATTTGCATTATGACATCATTAACATTTTTGCAACTTAAAAAAAAAGTAACTTTTAACTTCTTTCTTTGTACTGGTCTCAAGAGTCACTCATAAATCTCTTGGTAACTGCATAGAGTCCCAGGCCAGAGAATGGCCACTCCTGGCATTGTGATTAGAGTCATTTAATACCCAAGGCAGTGACTAATGTCTGGCAACAAAGGCTCCACTAGGTGTCACATGTCCTGAGACACTGGGTGAGGGCCACTCAGAGCACCTTCTTATTGTGTTAGCACCATGGTCAAGAGAAAAGTTGAGAACCTGGTGGATCCATGTGGGCACCATGGAGAAATGAGAGACCCTTTCCCCATGATCAATGCCTCTATAACCAGAAAGCCTAAAATCAGTTCAACGAAGGTACCCACCTTTGTCTTATCTTCCTACTCTGGGCTTTTAATAATATATCTTTTCATGTTTACAGAAAGCAGTCAACTGAGCTATTCATGGAAAGGTTTGTGGGTTTGGTTAACTGAGGTGGAGGAATATTATGTTTCAGTTGGAAACACATCCCTAGAATGCCAAAACATTTATTCCAAAGTCTGGTTTCCTGGTGCAATCAGAGGCAAGGCAACAGTGTGTCTGTTCAGAGACTGGGGGCTGGGGCCAGCAAGGCATCAGATCCAAGTGTATCCCAGAAGGCTTTTATTGTTAAATTATATTCTTCAGGAAAAACCGCCCGTGTCGCATTTTGTAAACTTGATATCTACGCACTTTTCGAGTGGCATCCTATTTTAGCGTAAGCCTATGATTTACAGCAAGCCTGTTTTCCCTCTTGCGTAGGATGGCAGCAGAAAACATGGGGCACTTCCTAGGCTCGAAGTATAAGGAGCAAAAAGGGCTGGAGTTTTGCTTCTCCCCAATAATGCTGACTTGAGTGTGCCACCTTTCTCCCCATGAGCAGACAGCAAGCTTCTCCTCACTTCCCACGGCCATTCATCCATCTCTGTGCAGCAGCCCAGTTGCTGTGCCTGCCGGGAGGGGCTGCCAAGTGCCCTGCCTACTGGCTGCTTCCCGATTCCCTGCCATTCCACATACAAACACATCCCCACACGCTCTGCCTTGCTCACACACGGAGCCACAAGCACATGTGAGCACATTCTTTCCTTCATTCTCACTGTCTCAGCCCTTGACTTCTACAAGCCCATGGAACATTTCTGGAAAGACGCTCTTGATCCAGCAGGGTAGGATTGTTTTGATTTCTCTTTGTAGCTTTAGCATTTTGAGAAAGCAACTTACCTTTCTGGCCAGTGTCTGTATCCTAGCAGGGAGATGAGGATTGCTGCTTTCCATGGGTTTATGTGCGCATCTCCTTCTGCTTTCAGGACTTGCAAGGTTCTTTGTGTAATTTACATACAATTCGGCAGGTTCAGAGTTTTAAGGGCCCTCTGAAGTGCTTTTGCATGGGTTTTAAAAAAGACATTTGAAAATTGAAAGTGTGATTTACCGAAACGAAGTCATCTGTAAAAAAATTGCTTTGGAAAGTAATGGTTGCTGGCCATAAAGAGAAATATCTATGATTCACCTAATGTGTTTTTAACCCTTTCTTTGCTTACAATCTATAGTTACTGTTGCTGAGCTCAATTTTGGCTTCACAGTAAATCAGCTGCACCTGCATATTACCCCCAAATGGTCTGTCTGCTCTTGTAAGAATTAGGTAAAATGTGTGCTTATTAGTATAAAGATATCCCAAAATATTACTATCAGTAACAGCATCCTTGTCATTTATATATGACACAAACATTTTGTCAGGTATTCTGTCAGGTGTTTGGTATAGCAGTTAAAGCAAAGTATCTGATGGTCATACCAGAGTTCATTAGGCTGGGGCAAAGGAAGTTTATTAAAAAGTATAAACTGTCCAAGATTATAGGTGCACAACATATTTACCATATCTTTTTAATATATACTTATATATACACATTATATACTATATAGTATATAGTATTATATATATTATGTTTTATACATATATAATGTACTTGAGCATGTCTAGTTTTCAATTCAGTACAAAACTTTTTTCTATTTCTCTTTCAATCTGGATATTTGATTCTGCATATCCTAGTCCAAGTGAACCAAGGAGGTCCAATCACAGGATGAAAGAACAGAAATGTATCACTGCCTTTTAAAATTTGTTGGTTAGACCAACCGTGTAACCTAATTGCCAAAGATTTGATTAATGACCTGGGGTTATTTTTTTTTTATGGTAAGGTCACGTTTCATATTCAGTTTTCTGAAGTTTTGGTTGCATAATCAGTGGAAGGCATGAAGACCCATGTCTGTTTACAAAAACGGAAGGTTTTTGTAAATCGTCATTCACATTAGAATTCCTGTTGGGAGCAAGTACAGTACTGTGGTCCAGCACCAACAGACGAGTCGGGCTGGGAGAATCTCAGAAGGTCGTGGCTGGAGGGGACCACTCTGGGAGAATTTTGAAGAAAACTGAGGTCGAGTAGCACTCTCCTGCTGCAAAGCGCGGCTCTTCCTATATGTACACCTTGAATCTCCACCCCCTTCCCCCCAGATGCCTCCCAACAGCGCCGGCAGCTGCTAAATATAGCTGTCTGCCTATGCAACCGCATACCCCGCTCTATCTGCCGTATCTCGGTTACAGAGTGGTCCTCCCCAGGGTCATTCTATGTACACACTACATATTTCCAGCCAACGAGGAGCGTGAATCACACAGTAAGAGAGACAAACAGAGATAGATTGGAGCCTGGCACGGGGCACATAAGGTAGCACGTTAGAGAAAGCCGGCCCCTGGGTTAGTCTTCCGAGTTTGTTTTACGCCCCGTCTCCTCTGGGCCACCTTTAGGAGATCCCTCGGCTCCCCCGCCCTCCTGCAGTGAAATTCAGCCTCTATCCAGCAGCGACAAGTAAAGTAAAGTTCAGGGAAGCTGCTCTTTGGGATCGCTCCAAAACGAGCTGCGCCTGGAGTGATGTTTAAGCCAACGTCAGGGCAAGGCAACAGCCCCTGGCCGGCTTCCAGCACCTCTGTAATGCATACGAGCTCGGGAGACCGGTACTTAAAGTTGGAGACCCGAGCCCGGGAGTTGGCGGAGCGCGCTCGCGCCGGGCTGCACTTGCTCGCGTCCGGCCGGCCCGCTCCATCGGACGGGCCGGCTCCCGGGGCAGGGCCGGGGCTCGCGTCGCGGCGGGACATGCGCTGCGCCGCCTCTAACCGCGGGCTGTGCTCTTCTTCCAGGTGGCCGGTCGGCTGCTGAGCCCTCTGCCGCGGGGGGAGACGGTTTGCGCCTTGCCCGCGGCCACCGACCATGACCATGACCCTGCACACCAAAGCGTCTGGCATGGCCCTGCTGCACCAGATCCAAGCCAACGAGCTGGAGCCCCTGAACCGCCCGCAGCTCAAGATCCCCCTGGAGCGGCCCCTGAGCGAGGTGTACGTGGACAGCAGCAAGCCCGCCGTGTACAGCTACCCCGAGGGCGCCGCGTACGACTTCAACGCCGCGGCCGCCGCCTCCGCGCCCGTCTACGGCCAGCCGGGCCTCGCCTACGGCCCCGGGTCCGAGGCGGCTGCGTTCGGCGCCAACGGCCTGGGGGGGTTCCCGCCGCTCAACAGCGTGTCTCCGAGCCCGCTGGTGCTCTTGCACCCGCCGCCGCAGCTCTCGCCCTTCCTGCATCCCCACGGCCAACAGGTGCCCTATTACCTGGAGAACGAGCCGAGCGGCTATGCGGTGCGCGAGGCCGGCCCTCCCGCCTTCTACAGGTACCCGCGCCGCCCGCCGCGCCACGTCGGGGTGGCCGCCGCGCGCCCGGCGGCGGGAGGGAGCGGGGGGCGAGGGGCCGCGCCGCCGGGAGCTCGCGGGGCCCGCAGGCCGCGGGGCCGGGCGCCCAGCAACCCGGCCGCCGCCGGAGCCGGGGACGCGCGACCCGAGGGCTAGCGCGCGGCCCGGCCCAGGGTCACGCGGGGATCTCGCGTTCGAGTTCTCTGGCCTGGCGGCTTAAAAAAAAAAAAAAAAAAACAGCAACAGTCTGTTCTCCACGCCCCCCCCCCCGCCCCCAGTGTCTGCGAGAGATGCAGATCCGAAACCCCGTGTGCTTCCTAACTAAACAAATATTGGAAAACTGTGCAAAGCAGAGGTTATGAGTGTGTGTGTGTGCGGGGAACACCCCAGAGCAAATAAACACAAGGTGCTCTGAGTCCCTAGAAAATGTCCCGCCTTGGTATTTAAGGCTGAAGGTGTCTGGGGCTAGGGGAGCTCAGAATTGTATTTATTTATATTATTAGTATTATTTTACAATTTTGTTTTAATGTGCTTGCAAAATGTCCTTTCCCCTAGAATTTCGGGGTGGAAATAGGCACGCTATGATGATGGTGATGATAATGATGGTGAAGGTGATCCCCTTGGGAAGGGATTCCTAGCAGCGCTTTCCTCGCCCTCCCCGTCCCACCTTGGAGGGCTGTAGGACCGAATTGCGCGCTCAGAGGAGCAATAGAGTTCAGTGGGTCTTAAGGAGTTTCTGATTTCTGAGTCACCAGGCTGAGTCCGTGTCGCAGCAGACAGAAGACTTCTGACAGCCAGAGATTTATAAGTGTCCTGTGGGTTTAACACATGCCACATCGAAGCACGAGTGTTTTGAAATACTTTCCTGACAGCTAGGTTTCATTTCTGGCCTACCGGGGAGGAGAGTGCCCCAGGACTGGGGAGCAGGGGTTCAGCCCGGTTCTGTGCTTTTCCTTCAAGGGCGAAGAAGCAGTTGGTAGTTTGGGACACTTTTGTGACTGAAGAGGCAAATGTTTCGTGTCCTTATTTATTTTTCCTAGTGGGGATTATACTTTCCTTCTCCCCTCTTCCTCCCATTTTTCTTTTGACAGCGTCTCCCTTCTCTTCGTGATGGACTTGAGGAACGCTTAGGCAGGTGGTCCGGGTGAATACCTGTGCCCTAGGTGCTGCTGGGAGGCCTCAGGGCACCCACGTGGCTGGGTGCTGAGTTAGGCACTGCCTGACTGTCCACTGGTGCCTGGACTCGCCTTCCACTTTCACCCAGATCCTTCTGTATAGCAAGCTGTGGACCGATTTTCCATTCAGTGTTCTATATCCAGAGATATTTGTAGCAGAAGAAATAGGAGAAAGGTGCAGGGCGGCCCCAGAGGATTGTGAAGGCAGACTCTTGGGGTATCTGAACATACTCGACATCCGTCAGCCCCTCAAAGGACTTTAGAACATCCCACAGCCAAGCAGGTCCAGCCTGACTTATTCCTCAGAAGACAAACAATGAACAAAACTTGAAAAAGTTGGCATCTATCACGTTAATTTAACTTGTTTTAATTCAGGGTTAAAATGGAAAACAAAAAAGAATCTATTCTGCCCACTTTTTTTTTTTTTTAAAAAAGTGTTAGAACAAAGTATAACGATTAAGTCTAACTCACACCTTTTAAACTCCTTGTTGTGAAGGAAGGCACTGGTATGATGTGAATTCCATAACCTTATGGTAGACTCCAGAAACTATTTTCTTTTCCATTTAATTTTCAGTTCTTTTATTGCAAATTAATGCCACTGAGTTTCAATGGGCACTAATGAGGCTGCTTCTCAGTGGATTATTTACTGCCTTGCTAATAATTACAAAGTGAGCATGGTCAAATAAAGAGGGGAATCACATTTTATTCAAAATTGTTCATCATCCCAGTGGCAAATAATATCGCTGTAATATGCCCCATCTTAAACTTTTTGCATTAGATGATATTCAGATACTTTTAGAATAATAAAAAAATATATGGAACTTAAAAAAAATAAGGTAAAAAACTCATACACATGGGATTCTGTGTGGAAATTCAGTTTTAGAATAATTTTTTTTCCTTTGTCGTTTACTTACCATAACATCCTTTCTTTTTTGTTTGAATTCTGCCTTTATTACCCAGGGAGGAAAAGAAGGCTCTCTGAAATAGAGTTATTTCAAATAGACAGATGTTACTTAATATTTTTCCCCTCTCAGTTTTGCTGTTTGACTCTGGGTAAAAAGAACTGATTAGATGCTTTTAGGAACCTCTAATTTTCTTCAGTAGTTATCAAAAGTTTTGGGGGCCAAAAGCAATGTTTTCAAACTGCTTGTCAGGACCCAGAGGATCACAAAATTAGTTTAGTGAGTCTAGAACATTTTTTTAAAGGAATAAAATTGAAAAGAATATAATAGAAAATAGCCGAGTGGGTAATATCTAATAAGCGAAGGTTTTGTTTCCTGAAAATTTGTTTTAATTATACATGCTTGTTTGTGCTGGCTGTGATTAAAAATGTATTTCTTACGTGGTTTGAGGTAAAGAAGTTTGAAAGCTACTGACCTAAAATATTATGGTCAGTAGAAAAAAGAAAGTTTAGTTAAGTGGCTGGTTGTTTTATAGACACAAACCAAAAAGCAGTTTTGATTGTCTTTATTTTATTTTTCTCTTACAAATTAGCTGGTGACTTTGGGTCAGTTACATTAAGCTTTATTACTTCTGGTTCTTAACTTTTCCATTTATAAAATGCTACTGTGTGGATTGTCCACCTGAATGTCCCACAGGGATGTTCAGAGAATTTATGCGAAGTTCACATCATTTAGCATTCAGATGCTATGGGTATTTTCTTCTTTTGGCCACAATATGTAGCCTTTTTTATGTATGAAGAAATGTAGCAGATAAAACTGCCCTGGGCATATAGTAATGGGAGAAAGATTGTCACATGTACCAACAAATTGTTATTAAAAGGGAATAAATTTGTAAATAGGCAAGTCAAATATCTTAGGGAGTTTGGATAAAACTGAAGATGAAAATTAATTATATCCACTATGTTTTAAAAAATTCAAATTTTTTTTTGTGCTGATTTCAGTTTTGTGCTGATTTCAGTTTTATTACTCAATATTCTTAAAGGCTAAATATTGCCCACTTCTCCAAAAAACGTGATCAATACACAAACCTTTTGCATCAAAGCCAAAGCCCTAGTGATTTGTCTACTGTCTGTATGCATATATTTAGTGCCTAGTTTGTGCATTGGTGAACACTGAGAACTATTTCTCAACTTTGAGCAAGGCTCACTTCTAGGGAGAGATTTGAATGGTTAATTTTCAAGTTTTCAGTAATTCTTTCTTTGTAGTTAGGTGATATCTCAGCACCCTTTTTTCCTGTTCTTACTTTTTCCAGTCATTTACACGTTGTTACGGTTTACCTGACTCTTTGTGTTGGTCTAAGAATAGTTCAAGGAGCCACATATTGTCTCGGGAATGAGTATATTTTAGTTTGAAACGGAATCACATCTTCAAACCCCATTTCATTTTCACCTACTCTATGTGGCTTGTACCGGTTTTGTAGAAAGCCCCTGATAGGTAATTGCCACTTATTCTAACCTTCTTTCTCACACTCCGTTAATTTGGATCTCTGGATTACTTTTGTGAATATATTTAAGATGTGACATTCATAATTTGGGAAGATTCAGTTTCAGCATTTTGGTTTCTTATTATTTTAAGGATGTAAAAGACAGGGGTAAGAAACTGACAATGACAAGAACAATAGATATCAGGAAAAACTATAAAAGATGTCAAACTTTCCGATCATGATAAGACATTAGTACTTTTGTCAAGTGAGCTAGTATATGTGAGAGCAGTACATAAGCTATACAAGCAATCGCTATTTTATTATTTTATTCACATATTAATATTTGTTCTGGTGCTAAAAAAAAACTGCAGGGAAGAACTGATTTAAGTGGTCAGGAGTTTCACTACAAATATAGATTGATGATAATATGAACTCATTTTCTGTGGAAGCCAAATTTAAATAAAATCTTTATTATCATCTGCAACATTTGTTTGCAGTCTGGGTTATCATAAAGAACATCTATCTTATAGATACATTTTTTAAAAAAGTCAAAACCCCGATTATAATAGTTTTATGTAAGGAAATATATGAATTTTAATTCTATTTTTTCTAAAATGCATATTCAGCACAAAAATAATAAATCTAACTCCTCCCAGCGACTTCAGTATTATTTTTAATGTAACTTTAGAAGAACCCAGTAGAGAGGGCTAAGTGTGTTCCCTTCTTCTCTAGGACACATTGACTTGATAGAGGCAAATTACTCATTTGGTTTAATTCCAAGTCTCAGTTTGCTTATCGCAGAAAGGAAAACAGGGTGGCCACAACTGTTTAGAACCCAAATTCATACTCCAGAAAAAGATGCTATATAAATCCCCAAAATACAGCTGCTTGAACACAAACCAGCCAAAGTGAAAGTGTAAAGGATTTCGTGAAAGGAGGCAGTCCATCAAAATCATCCAGCAGTTTTATTTTATATTTTAAACTCTGCTGATGAATTGACAGATAACATCATTTTAAAAAACAATGTGTCTGAGCTGTCCCCTACTCCATCCCTAAAACATACCCTCACAGCGTCCTCTGAAATCTGAGGACTTAAGTGGGCTGGAGGTGAAGGGAAGCACCTTTATGATATTCTTGAGCTCATGAGAGAAGAAACCATGAATGCTGAGTTCTGCACCTTAGAGAATATTACTAGGAATTATGGGGGAACATTTTGCATTAATCAACAACATTTTGATTATATGTACATGTTTAAACCCTATTAAAAATATGAAGGCTAGAAAGGCAACTGTTTTGGTCCCAGATGACAAAATGTTATATGCTTTAACAAAGTGATAATTGTATAAGAAGGAGTCGGGCTGACTCTTGGAAGTATTATGGTGGTGTGACGGTGGAATCCACGATGATGGTGGTGGTGGCGGCAGAGAGAAGGAAGAGGAGGAGGGTGAGGTGATGACAGTTATGATGCTAGTAGCAAGGAGGTGTCGAAGTCAGTTGGGGTAGTATTTCTGGATGCCTGTTATGTAGCCTGGAGATATCTATCCAACAGAAATGAAAAATTTTTAATGTACTTTGCTCATTTTTGTGGAGTTATAATTTACATATATAGTCAAAATTTTCAATAATAATACTATCAATAACATGGATACCATCAATCTATTAAGTACCTCCCATTGCTATACAGAAATTAAAAAAGAAAAATCCAAACACACCTGGATTTTCTTCTTTGTTTCTCCCCTGAACTTTTTAGAGGGACACATTGAGTTCTTAGTTTGTTCCCGTAACATCTTCTCCTTTAATCAAGTGTGTCATCTTTCATGAGACAGTAGGCGACTTTGTCTTGTCATTTTCTACTTTCTGAAGCTCCGGTGAATTAGGCTTGGGAAAATTATAGTAGATCAATGAAAGTGAATAAAGTTAATTAAGAAACGTTCAGGACTGGATATTTCCCCGTGAGCCCTCGATAAACTCAGCTAGGGTCCTTCTTTTTGAGGGTTTCCCCCAAAGTTGTCACCTTCAAGACGGGCTAGTGACCTCTGAGGTTTCATGTTCAGATTCTCACCTTCGGCTTGGAAGCTACAGAGCTGTCTGGCCCGAAGGCTCCCCCTCCGTGGTTGTGGTCCCATTTCCAGCCTGCATCCCTTGCCGTCATTCCCCCTGTTCCCAAACAGGGGCGAGTGCAGGGACCCAGCAGCCTTCACGTGTGCATGCCAGGCACTGCTTCCTAGGCAGTTTTCTTGGCAACTCGATTCACGATTCACTTCTCTCACATTAAGACTTGGAATTTCTTTTAAGACCCTGAAAGTAAAAGAGAATTCTCTTTTAGTTTCCTGCAACTAAATAGTGTTAGAAATAGTAATTTTTGCATTGGCATCCTTTCTCTTTCCTCTGCTGATCTTTGTTTTGATAGTCCGTTCTCCTGTTTTCTTGTTTCTTTGCTTTATTTTCGACTGTTCTTCCCTTTAAACTCTTCTTGGCTTCTTTTCGGCTATCCAGCTTTCTTTATTCTTTTCTGTTTTAGTCACTCCATCTGTGTAGTCCCACAGTTTTCCTCCCATCTTTTCTGGTTTATTTCTTTATTGACCTCTGTTGTCTGTTATTTTAATAAAATTTGGAACAGGGCTCATCAGAGTTCCTCCCTAGCCTGGGAGGTCCAGTGGTGTAAGAATATGCCTTAATAACCCATTCACTACATTAAAAGTGGCATTAACTACAGTAAAAGTTTCAAAAACGATTTTTTCTTGTCTTTAAGGGTAGACGCTTAACAAAAATTCAGGAAGAAACTTTCACTTAGTAAAATTGCTTTCCTAGCTCATTCATTCGTTCATTCATTTGGCTACGTTGTTCCAAAGTGTGTAGCTCATCAAAGGCATAGATGAAATATCAATAAAATGTGTGTTTGTATTCCTAGCAGTTAACATATCAGTGTCAGCACAGAGCAGCCAGGAGTCTTACTGCATGAGTGGGTGAAATCCTAGGGCCACAGGCTTCTGCATGTCGATTTGGTATGGAGGTGACAAAAAGTGCAGCCTTTGCTGTGGTCTCCCGGTGGCCTACTTTTCAGGAATCTAGATCCACGTGAACTTATACCATGCATTTAAAACTGACTGTAATTTCCCACTTCTTCAACAAAAACATTCCTCTTTGAACAGTTGTAGGTACATCTATGATTCATTTTACTTACTTCATGAAGATATTTTAAGTGTTTTTTAAAAAAATTTTTTTTGATGTGGGCCATTTTAAAAATCTTTATTGAATTTGTTACAGTATTGCTTCTGTTATATGTTTTGGTTTTTTTGGCCATGAGGCATGTTGGATCTTAGCTCCCCGACCAGGGATTGAACCTGTAGCCCCTGCATTGGAAGGCCAAGTCTTCTGGACCACCCACGAAGTCCCTAGTTTTGTTTTTTTGTTGTTGTTGTCGGTAAAACTTTCACTGTACAACATTGCCAGAAACATAATTGATTTTAAGGGTGCTTTATGCTAACTTTGACTTCTGCTTTTTTTTGAGGGGGAGGGGGGCAGACATATTTCTGCTGGATTATTTCAGGCACTTCAGAGAGAGAGAGAATGTGCATTCTAATTTGAGTATAGGATACAATTTAGTTACAATGGGAAGGTATTTTCTTTAGTTATCTGACAAGACTTGAGAGGCCTCCAGAAGCCTCTTGGATTTCTAATAGGAGGAATCCCTGAGCACTGGTCCAAGCAGAAAGCCTATCTTACATCACTGTATTTCTCTCAGCCCTTGGCAAAGTGCATGGCACACCAACTCCCTAGGAGCACGGTAGGCAGGAAGCACCAGTTACCCTGATTCCCTGTGGTCTCTTGCAGGGAGAAAGGCCAGTCAGGAAGAGATGTTTAGATGGGATTGGAAGAATGTGGGGAGTTTGCGAATACTCCTTTCTCAGGAATGAAAATGCAAAGGACTCCGCTGGGCATTTCAAGTTCAGTGATTCCCATTATTCACAGACTGCACTTTTATGAATTTGCGTGCTCGCTGACATTTTTGTAACCTTCCGATCAGTACTCATCGCACTTTCTCAGTCATTCACAGTAGCACGGCCGTGCACAAAGTAGTGAAAAATTTGAGTCATCCAACATGCACGTTCCTAGCTGAGGTCAGATAAGGCGAGCTTTGCCTGCTTGTTTTAGCTCTCAGACTGTAAACAAGTGTCCTGTTGGAGGTCCATTTAGTGCCACTTTGTTTGTGTGTTTTTTTGCATTTTTGTCCTTTTCATTAGTGATTTTGCTGTTTAAAAAGCATAGTGCTGAAGTGCTGTCTAGTGTTCCTAAGTACAAGAATGCTGTGATGTGTCTTATGTAGAAAATACGTGTCAGATAAACTTCATTCAGCATGAGTTATAGTGCTGTTGGCCATGATTTTAATGTCAACAAGTCAACAACATATGTTAAATAAGATGTCTTTAAACAGAAACACACACACACGAAACAAGGCTGTATATTGCTTGGTTGATAAAAATGTTACAACCAGAGGCTCTCAGGAACCTAACCCTGTATTTCCCCTAGGAGTGATGGATTAGTATTCACTAATTCAGTGTTTGTGGCTTCTACTGTGTACTTCATAGAACTTAACTTGCAAGTAATAAGAATTGATTGTATATAATAAAGGGATGAAAGCACAGGTTTGGGAGACCAGCAGCTTGTTTCTTGACCCTTGCGCAGTTGTAATCTCTGGCTCAGTGTGCCTCAGTTTACTCAATTGTAAAATGCCAATCAAAATAGGACCTACATCTTTTGATTGTTGGGAGGATTAAACGAGTTCAGAGATGTCAAGGGCTGAAAACACACCCAGCACGTAGCCAGCCACAATTTTTTATTACTTCTTTAGAAGGGAATTGGCAACTCTACACTGAAGAAGGTGAATATGAGAGCTCTTTAAGAGTCTGGAATGTTTGTAACTTCCCTATATTTGTTTATTTTGCCTTCAAGGGATCAACTTTAATACCCTATTGTGATTAGAAGTTAAACTTTTCCAACCTAAAGGAAGCAGGAAGCTAGTATTTTTAGAAATGCTTAGTGTATGCCAGATACTGTGCGAGGAAAACAAAACAAAGCAACTGTAATAAACTCCAAATAAATAAAAAATAAATAAATCAATAAAAAAGAGGGAAAGGCATTAAGTATTCTGGACTGAAGCAACTCTAGAGAGGGAAGCAGTCTACGGAGAAGACATGAGGTACAAAGGCAAGGAGGGAATTTCTCTGTGATTCGGAAAGAAGGACACAGAGAGGGAAGAGGAATGGAAGCCAGCATTGATAGAACATCTATAAAAGTGGATTTTCAACCTGGCTGCACGTTAGAATCAAGGATGATTTCAGAATCACCCAGATGATTAAAAAACTACTGAGACCTGTGCCATATCTCGGCAGTTTGGATAACTGCCCTGGGGGGTGAAGCTGAATAAGCAATTAAGAGAACAAAACAAAACAAAACAACTCCATGGGCTTTTCCCCTGGACAGTCCACTGATTGAAGCCTCCCAGCACTTCTGTGTTATCACACTTAATCTTCCTATGCCTGTCACGGTGGCCCCAGGGTTTTGCTGTGTTCTGACCCCGAGGAAGACTATTCTCTTCATACCCAGGGCTGCCTGTTTTCCAAGTCTCCATTTCACTGAGCCTCTTGGGTTTCAGAAGCAGAGGGAGGAAGGAGTGCTGAGGAGAAAAATGACAGTAACGTGAATTTCTACTCATCTTTCCAAAATAACGTATAAGGTAGGCGGTTACGTTGGATATTGACTAGATACAAAGAAGGCAAATGGAAGAGTATGAGGTTGCAGACTTTTGCCACAGGCTATGAAGATGAAATTAGGAAACGACCGAAAACATGAATGCAAATACAGTTGACCCTTGAGCAACACAGGTTTGAGCTGCTCGGATCCACGCACAGGCGGATCGGTTTCAACATAAGTATTATAGTGCTACACGATATGCTGTTGGCTGAATCCACAGATGCAGAACTGGGGATGCAGGAGGAACCACGGATATGGAGACGGGCTATAAGATATACCAGGAATATTTTTAATTAAAGTACAGTTGATTTACAGCGTTATGCTCATTTCAGGTGTATATACTCGGACTTTTGATTGGGCTGATGGTTGGTGCCCGTAATCCCCGTGTTTGTTCAAGAGTCAACTGTACACACCTATGCCGATTAGCGGGCATGATTTGGGTTTTTGGTAAAGGTTTAGATAATTGGAGGTCATTGAAATCCTTGAACCTTCCCCCCCCAACAGGGTTCTCTTCTCTTTAGTTCTATCGATCGTTGCCACACACCAGACTCTAGCATTGTTGATACAGCCTCTAAATATCAGTACAATTGTTTGATTGAAGTGAGCATGGGCCTCCTCTGATGTCCACACGATGTTCTAGGCCCTACACCATGAGGCGCTATCAACCCACAGGCCCAGGGCTCTCTGGTTCTTTGTGTTTTGTGTCTGATGCTCAGCAGTTGTGATTGATGAAACCAAAGTTGCTTTTCCATAACGAGCCCAACCCTCGTCTAAGGAGTCTGTGTTTAACATTAGAAAATGGCTAGCAAAGGTGTTAGGTGGCTGGTAGGCACATTCACAAGTTCTAGTGTTTCTATGTTGAACAACTGTAGTTCACAGAAATGTGGTACCAGGCATCTTCTTGCAGGTCTCAAAAACACAGAAAGAAGCTCCTTCTCAAATGCCTTTCGTGTCCTTCTCTCTTTTCTCTGCACACAGCCAATTGTCTATTATTGCTGTAATAGTTCTTACTGATTTTGAGCTTTCAAACTCTAATCTTCCAGTTTACCTGAGCTTACTACCCAAAGTAGACATTTGATTGGGTCCTTCCTCTGTTTCAAAGCCTTCAGTGGCTTTTCACCATCACAGAACAGATGCATATCCTATAGTGCCATGTTCAAAGCCCTTGTCATTTGATTCCAACTCATCATCTCCTGTCACTCTTGTTCAAAACCAAATTTAAGGGGCTTCCCTGGTGGCGCAGCGGTTAAGAGTCCACCTGCCGATGCCGGAGACATGGGTTTGAGCCCTGGTCCGGGACGATCCCACATGCCGCGGAGCAACTGAGCCCGTGCGCCACAACTGCTGAGCCTGTGCTCTGGGGCCCGCGAGCCACAGCTACTGAAGTGCATGCACCTAGAGCCCGTGCTCCACAACAAGAGAAGCCACTGCGATGAGAAGCCCGCGCACTGCAGCGAAGAGTAGCCCCTGCTCGCTCCAACTGGAGAAAGCCCGCACGCAACAACAAAGACCCAACACAGCCAAAAATAAATAAAATAAATTTTTTAAAAAAACAAAAAAACCCAAATTTAAACGGGCACATTCCCACTTCCATTCTTCAGTCTTCTCCATCACTCAGATAATATACCTTTCTTTTTTCTCGTCCCATCTATGTCAGGCTGAGTCTACCCAAAAGTCAAAGTTCAGTCCAAATGCCACCTCCACCAGATGGGTTATCCACCTGGCATTCTTTCAGTGTTCACTGTGCACATAGAGCACCTTTTTGGGTACCTCTGTTATGGAAATCACCAGAGAATGCCTTTCATTATGGTTGTGAATAGATTTGTCTCCCCCATCTATTTAATTGTTACCAATTATTAATAACAGTAATGTTCATTCATATATTAACTCATTATTAATGAAATGATTGTTTCATTAATTTTATAGATTAATTTAGAGTAATTGTATACAGTTTATTAATTAATGTGTATATTCACTCAGTAAGCTTTATCAAATGTCAATCATATACTGACTTCTGTGGTAGCTACAGAGATATTGGACACCTTATCTGTCATTAAGTTGCTCATAGTTAAGTAAGGGAGCTGACAAGTGTATAGACAACTGAAAACCAGTGGACTAAGAATGGTGATAGAGGAGGGACCCACTAGAGGCACTGACGAGGGGCACTTAACCTGACAGAGGGCTCCCATCTACTGAGGAACAGATCCAGAAAGGATTGATGGAGGTAGGATTTAAGCAGTCAAAGAAAGGTGGGTGAGGCTGTGAAGAGATGCTCAGTCTGATTTCCTGGTCCTCCCTAGAGTTCCAGCCCAGTTCCTTGGACAGAATGAATGCCTAATAATTTACAGAGCCAAATTGTTGAGTTAACCAAAAAGAGTAAATTGTTACAAATAGGAGAAATAACTTTAATAATAGCAGTGGCTAGTGTTTTTTGACCATAGTGCAGTAGGCACCTTGCTGAAAGCCTTAAATGGATGATCTTGTTGAATGCTTACACCAACCATAAGAGGCTGACACTGTTATTATTCCCATTTTATGGGCAAAGAAACTAAGAGAGGGCAAGTGACTTGCCCAGGCTCACACAGCCAGTAATGGAGAAATAGGGAATCTAAATCTAGAAGGGGAACTCTGGAGCTCAAGTTTTAACCTACTATATCATGCACAAAAATTGACAGATGTCTTCTGTCACTGATTGATTTACTTGGCAGTTGGTTTAATTCCTTATAATATCTTTATATTTAGTTGTGACAATACTTTAATCTTAGACTACATCCCAAGACTGCTTCTTTTAGTTTTATGGGAAATGACTATTTTTATGCTTGCTAAAATCATGTTTAAACATTTTTCCATTTAGTAGGGAACGTTTTCCCTTCTGGTATCAGGAAGAGCCATTAAAGAAAATCCTACAGGGCTTCCCTGGTGGCGCAGTGGTTGCGCGTCCGCCTGCCGATGCAGGGGAACCGGGTTCGCGCCCCAGTCTGGGAAGATCCCACATGCCGCGGAGCTGCTGGGCCCGTGAGCCATGGCTGCTGGGCCTGCGCTCCGCAACGGGAGAGGCCGCAGCAGAGGGAGGCCCGCATACCACAAAAAAAAAAAAAAAAAGAAAATCCTGCAAAGACTTCCCGATAGCAACCTTATGCATTTCTCTGCATGTGAAACCCACCCAAGAATTTAAAATCTGGACAGAATTATAGTATTCATTTGGTCCGAACCTCTCTTTACACAAATAAAATCATAAAATCAGAGTACTTTAAATCTAGGTGGGACCTTAGGCCTGATGGATTCCCACCTCTTTATTTTCTCATTGAAGCAATTGAAGTCTTGAGAGGGGAAGTGACTTCCCCAAAGCTCCCTATCTGGTGCGGGCAGAGCCAGAGCTAGAACCTATGTCTGTCTCCAGCCCACCACTTCCTACTTAACAGATGCAGGTCTGACCAGCCTCTGTTCACTGAGGATGTCGGGGCTGTGCCTTACTTGCTGTAGTTCTAGCATGTAGAGTAGAAGCTCAAGCAACGTGGAATGAAGGAACGCCTGATGCTGATCACCCCAAAACTACAGTGATGGCTAAAGTGAATGCACCAGCCATGCCTGTCTAGACAGGCCATGAGTTCAACTGTTGTTTGGCCCCGTGAGAATTTTTAACCTTCGTTTGACACTTCAGTTTTAAGAATCGGGGAGACTTATTTCCTATAGTTACGTTTAGATCATTTCCTCTCAGTTCTAATAACTATACAGTCAGCCCTCTGTATCCAAGGGTTCTGACTCGAAGGAGTCAATCAACCCGCCCATGGAAAATATTGGGGGAAAAAATTCCAGAAAGTTCCCCAAAACATAACTTGAATTTGCTGTGCACAGGCAACTTTTTACTAGCATTTACATTGTATTCACAACTGTTTACGTTGTATTAGGTATTACAAATAATCTAGAGATGATTTAATGTATGTGGGAGGATGTGCATAGGTTATATGCAAATACTATGCCATTTCATATAAGGGACTTGAGCATCCATGGATTTTAGGATTCTAGGCGGGAGTGGGGGGCGGGGGGGTGGTGTCCTGAAATCAATCCCCTTCGGATACCAAGGGATGACTCTATCTTGTTACTTTGTGTTTGAAGATTTCCTTTCTGGTTTTTCTTTTTTTTCCTCCCGGGCTTAAAGGTTAGGAATTACCTTACTGGATTTCTCTAGAGACTTATACTGATTCCTTTTAGATTTCTAAAGCAGTTGGATGCTATTTTTATTCCATAATTACCAATGTGAAAATGGAACTTGCATTATTTCATAATAGATATTTCACCGTAGTATTGGCAAAATTAAAAAATAATTCAGTCTGTGCTTGATCCAGCAGCCTCGTTACAATAGGCATTTTTTTTATAACAAGGTCCCATGTTGAAAATCATGTGTCTTCTTTTGGGCTAATCACTAAACCCAGTGTTGGCTATATACTGTTTACTATTAAATTTTTCCCCTTGTAGTTTAATACTGTTCCAGGAAATGAAATGTAAGTTTAATAAGAATGGCAATTGATGGAACCGTATGTCCCAGGTATAATTAATGTTCCTGATAAATGTGTTAAAGAAGGGCATGGCTGATGGGTTATAACTGTACTAAACTAAGATGATTTGAAACCACTTATTCTGTAGAAATTTTTATTTATAGGCTAGGATTTATAATTAGACAAAACTATACTTTTTTTTGGTGGTATGCGGGCCTCTCACTGTTGTGGCCTCTCCCGTTGTGGAGCACAGGCTCCGGACGCGCAGGCTCAGTGGCCATGGCTCAGGGGCCCCGCCGCTCCGCGGCATGTGGGATCCTCCCGGACCGGGGCACGAACCCGCGTCCCCTGCATCGGCAGGCGGACTCTCAACCACTGCGCCACCAGGGAAACCCTCCTTTTTGACTTTCATTTTTTTAATGAGTTAAAGAACTGTTAGAATTGTCAATTAAAATATATGAAAAGAATATGTTAATAATCTTACAGTTAGTAATACTGTAAAGAGAGCATGGAGGGATTAAATACACTTTTATTAACATTTGATGACCTTTTTTTCATGGAAAGGATGAGTTTTATATGTGGGGAAGAGCAACAGTTTGAAGTGGCAGAAGTTACTATAGATTTCTTGAGGTTGCCCTTCCCATTTCTTTTCTCCTTTGTGAAAAATTGTAGACCAAAACGTATTTTCTTCTGGTTGTGAAAATGGTATCAGTAGCCTCTCAGCAAAATGACTTTCACTAAGAAGTTGAAGACAAAACTTCCATAGTGATATTTTGAGAGCTTTTGTCCTGCATTCTGCATTCTGGTGGTTCCTTGTAGCCCAGGGATGCTATTGATATATACAGAAAGGATGATTAGGTCAGTGGTGACTTTTTCTAAGTCTCCTTGGAATATGATCATTTTAATATTCTCAAGGTATAGGTTAAAACTTTCTAATTGCATCTACAGGAAGGAGAGCAGCAGCTGGCAGATGGAAAGTGAGAATGATCAATTAATTCAAGGCCACGTGCCTTGTGGTGTGGTGCTAGATAGTACTTAGCACTGAGTGAGCTTCTCTTCGGTGATCTAAGCCATGTGAATCGGAAGGTACATTAGTATTTTAAACTCCTATATAATTTTAGTTAATGAGTGAGCATTAATTTAATGTGATATCCCGTTGGCCCAATAGTTAATGCACCTTCAAAATTGCCTAATTTTGTCCAAAGCAGACTTCTGTCCCTTGACAAGAAAAGCATGGTTAAGTCTGTGGTGTAACCTTTCCCACTGTCCTGGACTCAACTCTGTCATTTCTGCCGGGCTCATGCATCTCTGTTGTCTTCTCTTAAAAGCATCGTATTTAGGTTTGCCCGGTAAAATATAGGAAGCTCAGGTAAATTTGAATTTCAGATAAATAACAAAAAACTCTTTTAGTATAACTATGTCCCACATGATATTATACTAAAAGATTCTTTATTGTTGATCTGAACTTCAACTTAACTGGGTATCTTGCATTTTTATTGGGTAAATCTGGTAGCCCCAGCCATGTTGCCTGACTGTTTACTGAGCTTCATTTTTGAAGGCTGAAGGTTATGTTTTATGGCTCTCTCTTCCAGCTGGAACACAGATGTCCACCTGCCTTTTCCTACCAGGAAAGGAGGCACGCCGACGTGGAATCTGTACACTTAAACTTTTGTCATTGTTATTGATTATAATTAAGGACATAGGTTTAGAGTAAATACAGAATGACATAGCTCTTCATTCTGTTACCTGAAAAGATAGACAAAGTACAAGGGAAAATATTACAATGTAATATTACAATATTATAATTCTACGTGAGGAGAAAATCAAAGAGTAAGGACCTAGTAAAAAGAGACCTGTCATCAGAACTCCTAGTTAAATAATTTTGTGAGTGAGTAATATACTGAGTGAACTTTTCTTGGTTGTTGGGGGGGGCATTCTCTTATTTTTGCAGCATTCTGATTGATTTCAGAAAATAGTTTAGAAAAATTATTCTCTGAAATGCTTTCTAGAGTGTGAACGATTTAGAAGAAAATGTACAGCTCCTATCTAGATAGAGCATTGAACAGATCTGTACTCCCCCTCATCCATTTCTTCAGTTTTTAGCACGTTGGGGTGGCTGACTCCATACAAGAGAACTTGAGCTTGGCTAATGGTGGCTTGGGAGATGGCGTGCTGCGTGAGGGGCCTCAATGCATGGCTGCAAACGGGCTTTCAGGGATGGCGTGTGGCATGGGGGACCTCCAATACATGGATACTAGGGGGTTTGTAAAGAAGTCAAGGCTAAGGGGTGAAAAAAGGAGCTGCCTGGGAGTCAGTGGGATAAGTAATTGCTCCAACAGTCTTCTTTTTTTTTATTTATTTACTGTACGTGTGTAATTTTCTAGAGGGAAATTCTCTGAAGTCTTTTTGGTGAGACCATGGGGAACAAAGTGTGAGTGAGAATTCCCAAGTCTTTGGAAACATTTCCTTTTACTCAGTCCTAACTCAAGGGCGTTGAAGAACTCCCGGAGGGCTCACGGGCCCAGCCGCTCCGCGGCACGTGGGATCCTCCCAGACCGGGGCGCGAACCCGGTTCCCCTGCATCGGCAGGCGGACGCGCAACCACTGCGCCACCAGGGAAGCCCTCCAACAGTCTTCTGAGTATAGGTCAGATAACTGTACGTGTGTAATTTTCTAGAGGGAAATTCTCTGAAGTCTTTTTGGTGAGACCATGGGGAACAAAGTGTGAGTGAGAATTCCCAAGTCTTTGGAAACATTTCCTTTTACTCAGTCCTAACTCAAGGGCGTTGAAGAACTCCCGGAGTCACATGCCAAGGCATAGCTGGGGTTGGGGGGAGGAAGAGTTAGAACTCGGTTCTCAGCTGCTTGGGAAACTTGTTGCTTGAGCTGGTGGCAACTGAGGCCACTGGCTAACAGCTGAGTGATTTTGCCCCAAATGGATGTGAGCCAGGTTTGAACAGAGCCCTGGGGATGGGAGGGTAGTAAATGGAAGTTTGGTTGGTTTGATTGTTTTCTGCTTCATAGCATGCTTATACCTTGCAGAACTACAGCAGAAGAATCAGTATTTTATGTAAGAGTATTTCAGCACGAAATATAACAAGTCATAATTACCACTTATAAGGGTAATAACAATGTGTAATATTGACTTCCCTGTGACCAAGGCCAAGTCTTGCAAGAAGCCTGAGCTAGTGCAGTAGTGACTGGGAATCTGAGCCCTTTTCCCCAGAGATTTCAGATTGCTTCCGACTGCACTGTCTAGACAGAACCATCAGAGGGTACTGTCTAGAAACCGGAGGAATCTCAAGAGGCTGCTGTCCAGAAATGAGAGGCAAGTCTGCAAATGCAAATGCTACAACATGCCAGCCTGTGCTGGGAGGCCTGAGACACTGATGTTTCCAAAGAGTAGCAGAGCAGCTGTTTTCTCTTTTTCTTCATTCCACAGTATTTATTAATTCAGTTTTCAAGATCAGATCATTTTAAAAAATCACCTGAAAATTCTTCTCTAATAAATAACATTCCTCTAATTTACAGCTGTTTTTCCAGGATACAAATGAATCAAGTCTTTTAAAAACAAATTCTGTCTAATCCTGGGCGGATTTTTAGAACAGATCCATTCTGGAGAGTCGCTGTGACCTCAGAAGCCCAGCCCTGACCTTCTTCTCAGCCAGGCGTCTGGGGGTGTCAGTAGTCTGAACTCTGTGTGGTGGCCATCATGGTGGTGAGCCTACAGCACAGGCCTTTGGTGACCTGTCTGTATTCCTCGGGTTTGGTCTTCAAGAGTGTCAGGATGTTCTGGAGGGTGTGGGGTGGCGGCATGCCCAGGGGTGGCCATCGTGTGATCAGGTAGTCGCTGTCGGTGGCCAGCTGCTTGGTGGAGTGCAGGGCTGGCTCAGGGATCTGGAGGATCGATCTCCTGGCTGCTTGAGACTCAGGCTCTAGAAAACTTTGCTGCGTTAACTTTGCTGACTTCCTGGGTACCACACTGGACCGTTGGTCCAAGGAGCATTGGAAATCACTGTTTGCCAGTCTGGTGTAGAGTCACCAATGCAGCCTGTCTGACATGCTCTTACTTCACCCTGTTGATGTTGTAGGACCCCCACCTAGGTTCACTGGATGGCCGACCCAGTTTGCCCTTTCATTCATTCATTCATTCCACAACCGATATTTATTGACCATCTACTCTATGCCAGGCACTATGCTAGGCACTGGGAACAGACCAGTAAACAAATCAGACCAATCAGGAAAGGTTCCATTAGGAAGGCGACACTTAAGCAAAAAGATGTGAAATAGGGAAGGGCATGAGAATATCTCAGTGAAGAGTATTTCAGGCCGAGGTCACAGCAGTGAAAAGGCCCTGGCACAGGAGTGTGCCCTGTGTGTATGAGACAGGGAGGCTGGGATGACAGAGCGGATCACCAAGTTGGAGGTGAGGACGGAGAAGAGTGTAGACGTCAGAGTGAACAGGGCCTTTGCAGGTCATTGTCGGGTTGCTGGCTTTTACTCTGAACGAGTGGGAGATCCAACAGAGGGTTTTGAAGAGCGGAATGACCTGATCCGAGTTTTTATTGTGAAAGTTTTCAAACCTTGACAGACGTGCAATAGCATAACGACCCTTCATGTATTCGTCACCCAGCTTTGGCAATTATATTTTATTTGTACATATTTCTGTACGCGTTTCTGAAGGGTGGGGACTATTTTTTAAAAAACACAACTATACTATGATTAGCATATTTAAAAGTTAACAATATTTCTATAAGTATCAAGAATTTGCATTGATTTATACTTTGAAGGTCAAGTTGTTGGGATTTTCTGACAGTTTTGATGTAGCATGTGAGAGGAGTCAAGGATTAGACAGTATTTAAAATCCTTTTCAGTGTCATACATTTATTGGAACACTACTGTGTATGTATTTCAAAATAGGTTTTAAAGATTAACATCAGCATCTGCCTTCAGGATTTTTAGTTTCTTTTTGTAAATATTATCCAATGCCGTCAATTCTCCAGCTAGAGAAAATATTGGTATTGCTATTTTCAAATGTGGAAAAGTGGCACAGAGTTTATTCACATGTTAAGTGACTTATTCTAAAGTCCCTTAGATGGTGGTTGAGAAAATCCTGGTAAACGGGGAGTGACTTACCCAAACTTGAAATTTCTTTTGCTCTATTATCTATTCTTCTCTAGAAGAAATTTGGGCCGGCAATTGGACATATATTAGGATGGATTTACTAATCTCTCAAGGTATTTTTAATTATTTCAAGAGCTATCATGCAGCTAGCTCCACGTAATTCAGGTGAATTATTAAATTGAATTAATTTAAATGAAATCAAAAGATTAATTGGCTGCCTCCTATATATTATTAGATGTTGTTCACAAGGCTTCCACAGTCTAGTGGGCATGGAACCTGTGGAACCATTATTGCAATCAGGGAGGCAAAGAGAACGTGGCTACAAGGTATAGAGATAGCAGAGGGAAGAAGTGAGTCAGGATGCGATTAGGATTTCTCCTGGATCACAGGGGTTGGGCAAAGGTATTCTTGGCAGAAAACAACATGAGCGAAGGCATGAGAAGAGCGAAGGCATGAGAAGAGCGAAGGCATGAGAAGAGTGAAGGCATGGCAGGTTAGAAAGTGCACACAGTTGGCTGCTGGAGTACGCGGTGCCTGGAAGGTGGGTAAAGGAGCAGCAGGAGATGAGTCTGGAGAAAGGTCGAGCTATTGCAGAGAGCACTTTGCATATGTTACCCTAAGTCAAAGAGGTAACAGTAGCATGTCAAAACTCCAAAACTTCCCACAAGTTCCAGAATCGCTGCCCCTGGTAGGGTGTCTCACACACACCAACCCAATCTCATCTCGCCATGATATCCACAGAGTGTGCGACTCTATAGGTATCCCACGTGCTCCTAGTGTCTCTGGATGACATAATCTGCAATTGTCATTGCTACACCACAGAGCAATCTACTGTGTCTTCTCAGAAGTAAGCAAGATGTTTTTTTCTTTGTTGCATCAGCAGCAAAAGAATAGGTTGCTCTTTGAGCTTGCTTCCTGTAGAGTGGATTGGAAAATCAAAGAGGGCTAACTCTGCAGGTTAGTTCTAACTTCTGCATCTAAGAGAGCTCTTGATACCTACCCGGAGGTGTCAACATTTCTGGTCACTGATTGTGGTGAAGAATTTGGCCTTACTATCGAGGAAGGGTCTGTGCAAAAGAACCTCTGTTCATTTTAAACCATATCCAAATTGTCTTCTATTCTGGAATCGTTCATTTGCTTCGGAACCCTCTCCAGCCATGCGTGCTGACTGAGCAGAGCCTCAGTAGATGAATTATGTCTCCTTTGTCTTGGATATCTCAGCTATCTTTTCTTCTACCCAGCTTCCCACCTCAATCATTGTTAATAGAGCTCGGTGAACTAAGAATATGTCAAATATACAGATGTACGTCCCCCTCCCCATTTCTTTGTTTATCTATTTCTTGTCTGTCTTCCCTCTATTTTTTTTTTCTTCCTGTTTTCTCATGCCTCATATTAGTGAGAAGTGACATTTCTGTGGGCAAGCCACTTTGGCAGTTAGAAACACAATGGCCATCACTGACAGCTCCTTCTGATGGAATGGGTGTTTGTCCTCTTTGGTTGGTCATGGGACTCTTACCCACTCATCTTTTGCACATTTTATTACTCTTGGGAAAGAGTTTTGAAAAATGGGCTGTGCACTGGCGAGACCCACTGAAGAAATTCTAGCTGGTCATAGATGTTATTGTTGGTCAGAGGCATGGGTCAGAATCATGGTCACCCAGCGTAAAGGCTGGAAAGCAAGTTAGAAAACATAGTTGAGACTTCTCATTTGATAGAGAAGAAACTGAGGCCCAAGGAGATTGGTGACTTGCTTAAGCCATGCAGCTGCTATTGGCAACTTTTCATCTAGAACCCAGGAGTTCTGACTCGGTGTAGAGTTTTTCCACCACAATACCCTGCCTCCCTCATTGAAGTTGATTACATTTGCAGTGAAGCTATCCCTAATGACATACAGATGACATACAGATTCCCAAAGAATTTTTTTAAGTAAAAATTTCCATTTGCAATTCTAGACATGTTTGTGTGGTCTTTTTATGTGATGATATATTGTCCCTGTGTCTTGGATGGGATCATTAATTTAAGATTTATGGGATGATTTATGGATCACACTCAAAAGCAGACCAGAGGCCAGTGTTAGAGCAGGATTGTGTTTGGTATTTTGGTGTTCCGTACCTGGAGTGCCTTTTCCCAAAGGCCCAAGTCTTCCTCCTTGAGTTGTCTGCCTTCCTAGGACAGAAGGTCTCCTTCTTCTCTTCCTTCTGTCCCTTCTTTCCTTATTGTTCTTCCTCCTTTTGCATATGTCCTTTGTCCTAGGATGCTCCCTGGCTGGTAATAAGTAGATAACTTTCCCAGTGCTGTTGAATGAGTGAATGAATTTCCTAATATTTCTGCATGTGAGTAGATGATTATTCTCCTGATATAGTGTCCTATTTTCTGTGGAAATTAGACTGCAAGTCAGACTTGTTTTAAGAAGGTGTGGTGTCAAACCACAGCTCTTTCCTGACTTAGCTCCTTTGTGTCACCCATATGCCCCATGTCTTGCATCTTACTTTGGGCTTCTTATCCTCACCGTTCATTAGCACTTGCAACTGGTTGGTGAGTAGAGAAAGGAGAGGTGGTGAAACTCCAATCCGTTCGCTTGGTTACACATGAGTAACTGATAAAAGATAAAAAGATATTGGCTAAATGGGTTTTTTAGGGAATTTTATGCCAGGTTGTTCTTGTTTCCCATTAGTGTGGAAAATCAACACTTGCTTGTATTTGGGGGTGAAGATATTTTTTTAAGTGAGTGGGAAAACCTCTTGACATTTCACAGAGACTTAAGTTTTGACTGGCAAATGCTAATGTCCTTTGTGCATAAAGAATTTCAGGACTCTTGTATATAAGCACTAATGACATATTATTTTCTATTTGTTGATGAGTTAAAATAGGCGTTTTCTGAAATCGTATTTTTAGGAGATATTCAAACTTTCATCAACGCGTTCTTCTGTATGACTGTCAGCTCCATTATCTCTGTTTTCATGGAACATAACAGAGTTCTTAACCTTTGCACTAGAAATTGAATTAGCATTTTCCCTTAAAAAAGTATTATTGGCCTTGTAATAAATAATTACGGACAATTTCTAACAGGTTTACTATTTATGAGTTTAGGAATGAGATCTGAGGTAATGATTTTGCTCCCAGTTGTTACATACTCTGCCCTTGCCTTGTGATGAGTTGGGGTAGAGTTCCCAAGGATTCTCTTCTCTTTGGGGAGCCTGGGTTCTGGGATCAGACTGCCTGGGTCCTTGACGCCATCCTTTCCTGATTGGATGACTTGGGTGAGTTAGCTAATCTCTCTGAACCGTGGTTACCTCATGTTTAAAACAACCAGTTATAATAGTACTGCTTGGGGTAGTTCTGAGGGTTAAATGATTTAATTCCATGTAAAGCACTTAAAGTAATACCCGCCACAACTATCAATTTTGTGCGAAAATTTGCTTGCCTTCTCCTCCAGCTGCTAGACCAAGGGTCATGCTGGGTTTTCCAGAAGTCCAGGGTGTGGTCTGGACTTTGGGCAGAAGCTGAAATAGCAACTATAACTCTCTCCCTAGATAATTTCATGGAATCGAAGTGAACTGCATTTATCACCAGTCATTTTTTGGAAGAAGTTTTCTTATGTACCTTTTAGGGAAGAACATTATCTGCCTCTGTTTATTAACCAGAAGATACAACAAATACAAATAAAAATTATACTCATTAAGTGGGTAATATGAGACAAGAGATAGAGTAAGTTTTCAGGTAAGCAGTATAAATGAGCTAGAGTCTTTAATTTCCAACCAAGTTGAAAGGACCTATATTTGCTATCCAGAAAATAATTTTTAACTTGCCTACCACAGAACATAACTACCACCTGTTTTACTGGGCTTCCCAAATGTGGCCCAGGACTTATTTAACTCTAGCTTTTCTTTTTTTTAATTTTAATTTTTATTATTATTTTTTTTTGCGGTACGCGGGCCTCTCACCGTCGTGGCCTCTCCCGTTGTGGAGCACAGGCTCCGGACGTGCAGGCCCAGCGGCCATGGCTCACGGGCTCAGCCACTCCGTGGCATGCGGGATCCTCCCGGACCGGGGCACGAACCCGCGTCCCCTGCATCGGCAGGTGGACTCCCAACCACTGCGCCACCAGGGAAGCCCAACTCTAGCTTCTCTAAAAATGAGATTCAGAATTTTCCATCTCTAGCCTCTACCATTTTATGTCAACTTTATTCTTTTTAAGAACATTTCTATACTGCCATGGAAAAAAAATGAAGGTCATATTAAAATCCAAATACAAAGTTGCATAGAGTAGAAATACCCATAGGTAAGTTCTGGCCAAAGGCACGAACCACCTCTAGCTTATGCCCATCCCTGTTGATATTTAAAGCAGAAGGAGGTACACAAGAAACCACGTTCCGATTGATTTGTATGTTGGCACACACACAGGCATCAATAACTGGCTTCTTGTTATCTTGATACAGCGTTCTGGTATTGCAACAGATTCAGCTGTGTCTCTTGCAAAGTTGTTCTTAATTCTTTACTGATTAATTTACCCAGTAAGTATTTATTGGGTACTTTCTGTGTGCTAAGTACCATACCAGCTGATTTGGGGGTGATAGAAAATACTTAGAATATAGTTTCCATACTGTTGAAAAGCTTTCAGCCTGGTTGGGCAGGCAAGACATACAATATGGAGCATATAATCTTACTCATTCCACAGTCAACTGTCAGACGCTTACTAGTTGTCATTACTGTGCTGGAAACTGGGAAGCAAAGGCGACGCTAATAGGATCTCTTTCCTGGAGACTCACAGTGAACACATATGATGATGAGGAGGACGTTGGAATAGTTATATATGTGATACTCTAGGAGCGCATGTTGATTCTATTGAGAAATTCAGTGGTTGCTACCTGAGAAGGGGCCATTTTCACTCAGGAGGTTTTTGCTTTTTGGCCAAGATAGGAAGCAGTGTGGACAAAGGCCCAGACATGTGCTAGCCAGGTTGGGGAAGTGAGACACTTAGAATTAACCCTCACAGGGAGGGATGGAGCTAGAGACTGGACAGTGGCCAAGTCATCATGGTCAATACTAAAGATACTGCATTTCTCCCATAGACCTGGGGTCGGTGCTCTTAGTCTGAAGTCTTTTAAGGAGACCATTCATGGACTTCAGGGGGCCCATGAACACCCAAAGATTATAAGCAGAATCTGTGTTTCTGTAAATGAGGGTATTTTCCCGGGGTCCACCCAGAAGAAGATTAAGAAGCCTTATGATAGACGTTGAGGAGACATAAAGGATTTCATGTCCATTTTGCCTAGCTCTTGCTGTGGTGTGGAGGACAGGGTTGTGATGTGGGAGTTACAGGCGAGTTGGGAAGACTTCCAAGAAGACTCACCATGTCTGTACCTTCATTCAGATGGCAGATGTTTCTTAATCACTTACCTGTGTGTCAGACTGTGCTGAGAGTGAGCTGGGAGACCATGGTGAGTAAGGGAGCCGCAATCCCTGCCATGATGGAGGTTACAGTGTATGGGGAAGGATAGATAATTAGACAGAACACAACCAAATGTGGGTCCACGGCTTCAATCATTTATTTATGTACTTGTTCATTCAACAATTATTTCTCTGCTAGGCTGTCTTCAAGGTTTTGGGGAAAGGAAGCTTACATTTGGGGAAGACACACAGTAAATAAACGTTAACGTTTGGTTTGATGTTGGGTAGCCATTTAGCGCTATAAGGAAAAACCAAACCAATATACAAGGGTGAACAGTAATTGGGAGGCTACTTTAGAGAGGTCAGGAAAGGCTCCCTGAGAAGGTGAGAAACCCTGAGTGGAGGGAGGAAACAAGTCAGGAGAAGAGCGCTGAGACCTGGACGCCCTTGGCCTTTGTAGAGCAGCAGCGACTTCAGCGCTTGGAACTTGGTGAGTGAGGAAGCAGTGTGAAGAGTCCAGGTGAGAGGGACAGATGGCGCTGGGCCTTTGAATTTTATTCTTGGTGTGGTGGGAAGCCATGAGGGTTTGGAATAGGGAAGTATGATTCTGACTGCATTCTGTATGTGTGTATGTGTTTTAACACACCACCAAGCGATGAACTCGATTTTGACACTTGCTCCCTGGAGATGGTATCAGATCCCATAGGTTAAGGGCTTAGTCTCATGAGACTGCCCTTCACTTCCGATGCTGATCGCAAGGCCCAGTCATCATCTGTGCTTCTGACCAACTGGCTTTAAATCCAACTCTCCCATGAGCCTCTGCTTGGGTTTGATTAATTTGCTAGAATGGCTCGCAGAACTCAGGGAAACATTTTGCTTACTAGATGACTGGTTTATTATAAACATTTGACTTACTAGATCACAGCCAGATGGAAGAGATTCATAGAGCAAGGTATGGGGAGGGGGTGCAGAGCTTCCATGCCCTCTCCAGGTGTACCCCTCTCTCCATACCTCTGTGTGTTCACCCACCCAGAAGCTCTCCAGTCGCTCCCTTTTGGGTTTTTATGGAGGCTTCATTACCTAGGCATGATTGATTAAATCACTGGCCATTGGTGATTGACTCAGCCTCCATCTCCTCCCCTATCCCCCCAAATCAGGAGGTGGAACTGAAAGTTCCAACCCTCAATGCTTGGCTGGTTCCCCTGGCAACCAACCCTCCTCCTTAGATGGGGTCCAAAAGTCACTTTGTTAACATAACAAGAGATACCTTTGTTGCTTTCATCACTTAGGAAATTCCAAGGGTTTTAGGAACTCTGTGCAAGGAATGGGGATGAAGACCAAATATATATTTCTTATTATAAATCACAATATCATAGGGAGTAAAGGCCTCTACTACAATAGGGGGAGTTCAGGGTACATCTAACCTAGCTCATGGAGGTCAGCAAAGCTCCCTGGAGGAAGTTAAGTTTAAACTTTGAACTGGAGGATAAATAGGAGTTATTCAATGGGTGAGGAAGGGTGTTGTTCCAGGCAGGGGGCGCATCATGCTTGAATGCCTCAGGTGGATCAATGGGCCATGGGGCCAAAACTGGGAATGCAGGAGTAAGAACAGGCTTTGAGGGAAAGATCCTGTGTTTAGTTTTGTGCACATTAAGGTTGAGGTTTCTTAGGGTCATTCAACAGGAGCTGCAGAGTGGGTAATTAGCATCTGGGTCTGCTGTCCAGGAGAGGAGTATGGGATGGCCGTTTCTTGTGGTCACACACTTGGCTGAGATTCCCACAAAGAGCTGTCCGCTGAGACAGCCGAGGGCTGGGGTCAGAACCTCAAGGAACATTGGCATTTAGGAGCCTGACGGGGGAAGAAAATCCTGAAGAGGAAATAGAGGTGGAGTAGTGGCCAGTGAGATCTGAGTGGGTGTCCAGAGAAGTGGTGAAGATTTACCTGCTGTAAGAATTTAAAGCTGAACCGGTGTGAGTTGGAATAGGTAGGCTAAGCCTTACGGAATATGGGAAACGAAGCATGGTTTTATCTGACAGCTGAGATGTGTAGGTGATGGGAGGTGGTGACTAAGTGGGGAGCATAGTGTGAGCAATTTCTCAGAGGTGGATTTGATAAAAATTTTGCTCAGGGAGCTACAAAGAGACCAGTTCTGATTGGAGCAGGGAATTCAAGCACTTGGGCTTGATTTTATTTGTTGATGATTTTTTAACTTGAGTTTTCCTGGTTTATGACTCCCCTAAAATTATAGGCAGAAGTTGGAAAGTTTGTTTATGTGTTTTCTAGACAGTTTCAGCATTTTCATCGTATCGTCAAACAAGTCCATGACCCGCCAAAAAAGTAATGATCACCCCGGGTATAGGCAATGAGAAGTTATTGAGAGATGAATGCTGTCTTTTATGATGAGCACAGGCTCCGGACGTGCAGGCTCAGCGGCCATGGCTCATGGGCCCAGCCACTCCGCGGCACGTGGGATCCTCCCAGACCGGGGCGCGAACCCGGTTCCCCTGCATCGGCAGGCAGACGCGCAACCACTGCGCCACCAGGGAAGCCCTATGATGATTCTTTTGGCAGTGGTTGGCAGAGGAGTTTGAGGAATGATGGGAGACAGGACATTCATTCTAGTAATTCAGACATGGAGTGTTGGTCTCTTATGCGAGAATGATGAAAACCAGGGATGCAGAGAAGGACAGGCACTGTGTTTTGAAGAAATGATGGACTGAGTTTGATGATGGCTTAGATATAGGAGGTACATTTAGCAAATGTTTATTAACAACCTACTGTGTGTCAGTTAAAATTGGGAGCAAATGAGACATGGTCCCTGCCTTCATGGAATTTACTGTTTACCACAGGGAACATATATTTGTCAATAATGCCTCAAACATGGGACTGGAAATTATGGTAAATGCCATGAAAAGAAAGTTCAGGGAACTTTGAATGCTCACAACTTCGGGGATTTGATTGGTGAGGGAACCTCATGAAGTTGTTCCACTAGCACTTAATTACCCCCACATTTCTACGGAGTGGATATTTGTTGATTCTTTTAACTTTGCAAAAAATATTTCCTTTAGAAACCAAGGCTCTAAAAAAAATTTTAAATGCTTGACTAATCAGGGGAATAGTGCTTTTGGATGGCTGGTACCATGATTTGTGGTTGGAAGAATAAGAGTATTTGGTTACATTGAGCTTCAAACGTTTCCTTTGATTAATGAAAATCTTCCTGGCCAATACTTTTTTTTTTTTTTTTTTTTTTTGCAGTACGCTGGCCTCTCACTGTCGTGGCCTCTCCCGTTGCGGAGCACAGGCTCCGGACGCGCAGGCTCAGCGGCCATGGCTCACGGGCCCAGCCGCTCCGCGGCATGTGGGATCCTCCCGGATTGGGGCACGAACCCGTGTGCCCTGCATCGGCAGGCAGACTCTCAACCACTGCGCCACCAGGGAAGCCCGGCAAATACTTTTTAATGGGCTCTGTTTTTACTTGGTCCAAGAGAGTCCACTGTCTGACCTCAATATGAATGCTTTCTGACCTCTCTCTTAATCATATTGAATATGTAATATCAGTGGGGCATCCATTTGGAAATATTTAGTTGTCAAAATGATGTAATGAAAATGGAACTAAATCTAATCAGTTGAGTTTCTAGTTTCCATAGGTGCAGTGGTGGTGTCTTTTGTTATTTGATGCTCTCCAGCCTCTGCCATTCTTTTTCTGCCATTACTTTACTCCATTCCTTAGTCACTTGTGTGCCTCAAAGTTGCAATGTGTTAAGTCACTGATGCAGAACATCCCTCCATGTCTCACTCAAGCTTCTGCCCTACTTCTTTTCAGAGAATCTTTAAAAGTATCTGTAGGGCTAAAGAACATCTAATCTCTTAATACGTAGCCTAATAGGCTAGTCAACTTCTTATCTATGTCTTATGAGGACGTGTCCAGGATGAGAAACTCACTAAATTTGGTGACAATTTAGTGAGAATAGGAGACAAGTTTTACAAAAAGGGAGACGTTTTAGCAATTTGGCAAAAGAGTTAGTTAAATCTTCACATAAGATAAAGGGAGAGGGCATTTTTATCCAAATGGATAAAAAGGCTTATCCAAAGCCTCTTATTAGGAAGGCAGAACCTGAAGACATTTAGAACATGAAAAGTAGTTAATGAGAGTAGTTAATGTTGGTCCTGTGGAAATAAGGAGAAGCCAAAGGGCCTCTGAGGCAAAGGGAGAGGAAGAAAGATTGCCCTAAATGTAATGTAAGCACTTCCTACTAGAGAGGTGTGAGGCTAAAGGTTCCGGGTCTATGACAGCTGCAGTCGGGCAAGGCCAGGCAAAGGACAGCTGGAAGAGGTGAGTCCGGGACCTGTAAGTAGGCTTATCCCTGGGGACTGGTCTAACCTTGGATTGGTGCCTGAGCTACCCTTGTGTGTTGGTCTGAATCCAGACATGGGCACCTCCCTCTCTGATCCTTTCCACTGCAGATAACGGGGCCAAGTGAGTCTGCATCCTGAGGACATGGATCTCTATCTGGATGCAGCTGTGCCAAGTGAGCTTGGCTTGACTCTCAAGACAGCCTTGAGCATCGCATTTCAAGGTGCCACAGGGCTTTGCAACCCATGAGATGATCTCACTTGCCTTTTCGCTTGATCTGGATTATATTCGTTTTTATGCAACCCTGGTCTGGGGGTCTTCATCGAGCAGGGCTGAGCCAAAATGATTACTGACAATGTTATATATGTAAACTGCCCATTTGGATAAAAAAGTTGCTTTATGGAGAGGAAACGTGGCCTGTGTAATTTCCCCACTCTTCTTCTTGGAAGCTTTCTGATTTTATGCCCTATGTCTACAGTAGACTTCCAGTATTCCAGGGCCATCTCAAAGGTAAAGTGTGGATGAAAGGCATTTTGCCGACAGCATGCAACTCTGCTAGATCTGGGGAAAATGGGCTTTTGCTCTTACATCTTTTACCCATATTCTTAAAAACAGTATTTGCATATCCTATTTATATTGTTTTGAAAATTGTTGTATTATTGACTCAGTCACTGATTAATTCGTTTGATATCAATATTTATTGTGTTCCTATTCTGGAAGAGGCTCTGTGCTATAAACACTCAGCGTTCCAAAGATAAGTTCCACAAGGAACTTAGTGGACAGCAATGAAGACGAGAATGTACAATTGAAGGAGTGATAATGTAGTGAGTAGAAGAAGAGAAGTAAAGAAAAACCTGCTGTCGAGTTCAGAACAGGGATACGTTATTTCCAGCGTGTGGAGATTAGGAGTGGCTGATAAGAGAGGAATTCATGCATGGATGATGCTATAAGTGAAATAAACCAGTCACAAAAAGACAAATACTATATGATTCTACTTATGTGAAGTATCCAGAGTACCAATGCATAGAGACAGAAAGTAGAACGGTGTTTGCCAGGGGCTTGGGGGGAAGAAGAAATGAGGAGTTGTTGTTCAATGGGTAAAGAGTTTCAGTTTTGTGAGATGGAAAATTTCTGGAGATTGGTTGTACAACAGTGTGAATATACTTATCACTGAACTGTACACTTAAAAACAGTTAAGGTAGTAGATTTTATATTATGTTTGTCTTGCCACAGTTTAAAAAAATACGGTATTTTATTATGCAGGGATGGATGGAGGATACTTGACACCTTGGAACTTTTGCCCATGCATATACTATTCACTCACTCATTCATTCATTCATTCAACAAACATGTATTGGATGCTTGCTATGTGTGAGGTGCTGAGCTGCTTCCGAGGGTCAATACTAATAAGGTTTATAAGACATCGAATCTGTCAATGTCATGCTTGCTCACCACCCCTTCCCTCCCCAGGTGCTAAGCTTCTGTAGTGAAATCTTCACAGCTGCTACCTGCTGACTTGAATCGTGCGTGAGACATTAGTAAACAAACAGTAGAAAGGGGCTTCCCTGGTGGCGCAGTGGTTGAGGGTCCGCCTGCCGATGCAGGGGACACGGGTTCGTGCCCCGGTCCGGGAGGATCCCACATGCCGCGGAGCGACTGGGCCCGTGAGCCATGGCCGCTGGGCCTGTTCGTCCGGAGCCTGTGCTCCGCAGCGGGAGAGGCCACAGCAGTGAGAGGCCAGCGTACCACAATAAAAAACAAAACAAAACAAAACACAACAGTAGAAAGATTTGAGGTTATTTGGGGGGGTGTTGACGGCATGGTGATGAAATGGAAGGAGATGGGTAACAGAATATGAACTAGAATTGAAAACTGTGAGTCAGCTCTCTCTAAGGATATTAAAAAAATAAAGATCTCCTGTTTATGGCTGCCAACCTAAGAGCTAAGTCATTTAGAATGGAACAAACTGGCAAAGTCAGACGCACTCAACCCAAGGAGCTCCTTATTTTGTGAATATTATGGCAAATGTAGTTTGAGAGCCACTGCCGCAAAATTGTGGGCGACATTAATGAGTGAGAAGGGCAGGGAAGGGTTGTACAATTTGAGCTAAAAGGAAAGGCAGGCTTGTGAAGGGGGGGAGTGGTGACAGTCAGGGTGGTCTGGTTATTTGGGTGGGGAGTGGAAAGCAGGAAGCATGAGCTTCCTTAACCGAGAGACCCTGGCAGCTCTATCTTCAATTCACTTTTTCTCATCTTATTTTGTTTTTGTTTTTAAATGTCACAGGCTTCATTCCATCTTTCCTTCCAATATTTTTCCACTTCTTTTTTTTCCCCCCTTATATACCCTGGAACACTCCATTCATTTCCAGGTATTATTGAGTGCCAACTACATTCCAGGCACTGTGCTGGGCTCTGGCTATACATACTCCCCAGTTCTCTCATACCACCTTTATTCTGTTGCACATGCCTAGCAAATCCTGGGTCAATGTCATTTCTGCTCCTATACGTGGTTAGATGAGACATGCAAACTTAGTCTCATCTACTCCTTTCCTTACCTCTTTGCTCCCTGTCTTCTTCAAGGTGTCTTCAGTGAGGCTCTTCCTTCTACCTGTGTATTTAATCCCAACTGCTTTACTTTCCTTCTTGACTTTGTTCTATTTTCCCTTCTCCGTACCTTCCACCATTCCCTCCCTACATTCCCTTCAGTCTCCATGAGGCCTTCTCAGGCCCCTTCCATTCAAAAAACGCCTTTTTGTCTTTATATTCTTTAGTGACAACCCTATCTCTTTCTCTTCCCATTCACGTCCAAGTTCTCAGAGGAATGGCCTTCACTCATTTTCATTTCCTTACGTTCCATCCACTCTCCACCCACTGGATTGGCTTGTACTCTCTACTGAAACTCCTTGCTAAGTGTCCTCCTTGTCAAATCCAACTTCATTTTATCAGTCCTGGTTTTATTGGACTTTTCTGCTCCTTTGACACGATGGGTCACACTCTCCTTCTTAAAGCTTTCTACTTCTTTAAACTTTTTTGCTTCCCCATTTCCTTGGTTCTCCCAGAACTTTCTGACTGTGCCTTCTCAGTTTCTTTTCTGAGATACGCTTCCTCCCTGAAAATTTTCAAGGTTGGTGTAATCATTTGTGTTCCTCTGTTCTTCTCATTCTATATGTTCTTGAAGAGGAATATTGAATATTGACTAGTATCCTCAAATTACAGTCAAGTCATAACAACTGATACCCGGGGTTACCTTGTAACAATGATATAAAATTTGAATTATCTTTCTACACATGTTCTATGTTGTTCATCAGTTCATCTGACTTTCAAATGTTCCAGCTGTTTTATGCTTTGTCTCCATTTTCTAAAGGCCCTTAGTGTGGTCTAGAATTGGAATGAGCATTGGTCTCTAATGGTTCTGGGTTAATTGAGAATCCCTAAAAAAATGAATAAGTCTATTAGAAACCAGCTAATTTCATTTTGTCATTTTCTGGATAATATATTCTGGTGTAGGAAGTCCATTTTTTAAGAAAGTTTGCAATAAACAATTTCCCCTCAAGGTTAATATAATAGGCAAACACCTTTTGCTGCAACAGACGGCAAGAAGTAATGAAAGATTAGCTTACATTATGATTCATTATTTCAAAATGTCAGAATAAAGTGGATCTGCTACATCTTCCAAGCCTCTTATTCTTTAGAGGAGAGTGCATGTTTTGCTTTTCTAATGTTAATGGATTCACTGTTTTTTTTGTTTTTGTTTTTTTGTTTTTTTTCTCCTATTTTTTCCCCAGGCCAAATTCAGATACCCGGCGCCAGGGTGGCAGAGAGAGATTGGCCAGCACCAGTGACAAGGGAAGCATGGCCATGGAATCTGCCAAGGAGACTCGCTACTGTGCAGTGTGCAATGACTATGCCTCAGGCTACCATTATGGAGTTTGGTCTTGCGAGGGCTGTAAGGCCTTCTTCAAGAGAAGTATTCAAGGTAATAGTGTGTTGCAAACAACTTATCCCATTTTTTAATCCTAAGAGGGGAAGCAACAGAGGAAGGCATATGATCAGCCATTTGTACAAAACACTAATACCTAGTAGGTCCACTAGTATCTGCGGTAGAAACATGGAGAAGAGACAGGATCCCAGGAGAAGGAATTGGCAAATGTCAGAGCAGTTGTGGCTGAGTCATTATGCTTCCTCCATTTGGCAAGATCCCAGCAGTCTTGAGCAACTCTAGAGGAAGAGGATTTCAGTAGCTGTGTCTCTGAGATGTTGTCCATGCCATGACTGGGGGATGGCAGGTGGATATTTATGTGTTGTAGGCAACTAGGCTTATGTGATGTAGTGTGATATTAATTATCCATATATAATTATTTCTCCAGCTTAGCTTTGTGCAGATAAGCATTCTGATCTTTGCTCCAGACCAAGTCTAATTTAACTTGCTCTTCTCTTGCCCTTCTTCCATCTCTTTGTTGTCTCAATGGATGACATGACCTTTTGCCAAAATGAGAAGATTCAATGGCTGGTGACTTGTAATAAGGGATGTATGATCTGCATCAAGCAGTTATTAAGTATACACCTGTAAGATTTCATTCATGTCATTTGCAATGTCTGCTTCAATCCTTTTCTTTTATACAGTTTTCCAAGTGCAGCTTCTCTAATAGACTGCCCAGCTACATTTCCTTTCTACTGCAGGAGTGTCTATATTGTTGCTATATTGTCTATATAGGATATACTGGGAGAAACAATCATTTTTACTACCTAAAATATCTATGCTAAAGATCCTTTGACAAAAACAGAGCTCTGACAGCAGTTTAAACTAGCTGGATTAACCTTTTGTTTTAATACTGGACCATTTTTCGCTGTTCTTATTCCTTTATTTTTTCAGCTTAAACAAAGTTTAGTATATAAATACTAAGAATATTTCTGATGGAGTTTTTGTGTGATTCCCTCTATGGAAATTGAGACTGAAGTAACTTGTTGAAAACCAGAGTCTACTAAATTAGTAGGTAGTGATTGCAGACACTTTTGAATAGAGAATGAATCACTATTCTCATGGACTTTTTGCTGTAGCTCTTCACTGCCCTGATGTGGGGTGAAAGCTGGGGGATGATACACACTATTTTTCCTTTCATTGCCAGTGGATGGATTTTTTTAAAGGCTATTCATATCTTAATAGAGTAGCATGTGAGGTCAACTTGGTCCATTTTAAAAGCACTTTTTTTTGACAACTATTACTTTCAACATCTTTTAGAAATCTATTTTAAGACTGGGACTTTTTATTAGAATTTTAATAAAATTTATAATGTTATATGATAGCGGATTTTTGTATATAGATACATACCAACACAGATTATTTAATTTTACTAGCAGATATTAATACTATCTTAATTTCAAAAAATGATATGTGTATTTTGGTTTAAGTTAGTATAAGCCCTTAAAGGTCTTTTGACAGCCATCTTCATTTGTGATTCTTCTTTTCATTTAATTTTATATAATCTAAGATACCATTATTTTTATCAAGCATTTAGTCTGGTATGGAAAAATCATCTGACAGAGGTAGATTTAGTGGGTAGGTTCAGCTACAAACTTGGACAAGTCATTTATCTGAGACTGAGTTCCCTCATCTGTAAAAATGAGTTAGAGCAGGGGTCAGCAGTTTTTCTGCAAAGGACCAGAGAGTAACTAGTTAGGCTTTGCAGACCATGCAGTCTCTGTGACAGCTACTCACTCTGGCTTTGTGGCCTGCAAGGAGCCATAGGCACTGTGTAAATAAATGGGTGTGTGCCAATAAAACTTTATATACACAAACGGGTAACTGACCAGGACTGGCCTGTGGGCCATAATTTGCTGACTCCCGATTTAATGTATGACAAGAGAATCGATGGTTTCCAAATCTAACGTTTTGTCTTTCATGTTTATTGAGAACTTACTCTGTACCTGTGCTAGATAGTCTGAGGGAAATAAAAATATGTGTAAGAAGTAATCCATAATCCCACAAAATTTAGAATTTGTTTGGGAAATTTATTTGGGGAGGCAAGGGTACACGTTCTAGGATTAGAGAGTAAGTTAGTATAAAGTGCTGTGCTGTGATACAGATAGGGAAGACAATAGATGAATATAAGAAAAGAAGATATTGTCAGTTATAAATGTAAAAAGACTGAGATTGAAGGTAGAAACTATCTTCCTCCAAGGAACAATGACAGTATTTTCACAAATTATTTTCTTCACGTGTGTTCAGCATTTAGGAGTGTGCTATGTAACACCACATTGAACTTAGTATTGTCTCTAGGCGTTAACGCATCAGAACAGAAAACACAGGAAAAAAATACTTATAAAAATTAAATGAAGTAAATGTAAGTGTATAAAAAAATATTTTTATATTTGGTATGGCTTTATCTTATGGTTGGTATGGCTTTATCTCAAGTTCAAATATTCAAAAAAATGTTTGCTTACTCTTTGATAGTTAAAATATATATCTGATTTCTAACTTGTACGTACGGACTAAATAGTCGGATTTCATTATACTATATAAAGTTGTACATATAAACTGCTTACAAATGCAATTTCTATGTGGCTTCAGAAACTTCTTACTTATCATGGTATGAAGACATTTATAGAAGGTTTCTTAAATGAGATGACTACTGAGTCCAAAGTTCTGCAGGAAGCCTGGAAACAAGGCAGAGTTATTAACTTTTAAAGATAGAGAGGGATCTTAAAAATTGTAAAGTTCACTAATTTATTAATTTGTTCATTGAATGCCTCTACTAAGCAAAGCACTGTGTGAGGTCCTGGAGATACAATTACAGTAAAGACATAGTCCTTACCCCCATAGAGCTTAAAGGTAGTAGGAGAGATGGACAAATAAACCAGCAATTAAATTACAGTGTGATAAGTACCAAGATGAGGGTGAGTGCAGATTTTACAGGAGTCCAAACTTCACTTATTCCTGGTGGGGCTTGAGTCAGGCTCTCAGAGAAAGTTTCCTGATTTAAAATTGTCTGGAGAATTTTGCAAGTGAGCAAAATGAAGAAGGGCAGGTTGAGTGTTCAATCATATGAAAATGGGACTGAGTATGCGGGTAAAGACCAGGAGGTAAGACAGAGTTTGGGGAGTTCTGTGAATAAAAATTAACAAAATTAATACACCATCTAAGACATTCCTGGGCCATATACTTCTTCTCAGACTGTGTAAAAACAAAGTAATTTATTTCCTTTGACTTCAATGGCGTTTCCATCTATTTGATTTGTTTGTGTATATAAAAGAAAAACAGCAGAGCAATAGAGTCTTTCTCATCATAGTCTTGATAGCTTGGAACTAAAAAGTTTTACTGAACTTCTGTGACTCTTTATAAATCACGCTGCCCCTCAAACCTATTTAAGGACAGTGAAGAGTCTGACATGCTGCAGGTAGAAAGTTCTGAAGATGCTGTAGCTCTTCCTGTTTTTCTTGTTGCTTAAGAAGAGAGCTAGAAGTGAGTATCCATCAGATTACTCCAGTGCTCTAAGTGTTTAGTTGAAGAGGTAAAGTGTTTGACTTGAAAGCATACAAATTTTCATCCCCTACCTAGTGTATGAACTTGATTATTCAAGAAATTGAATAATGGCCTCCAGTTGAACATACTTTTTTTTTTAAAGTGAAGTCAAGGACACGATTTAAGGGAGATGGGTGAAATTGGGTATTCTGTGAATTTATTAATCATTGTAGGTAGAGGAGCAGTGTTCCTTAAGATGTGCTGTAGGCAGAGACTCTTGGATGAGTTACATAAGCAGATTTGGTTATAGGTTCAGCAGCCAAGTACTACCTTTGAAAATTATTCCAAGGAAACAGGACTTCCATGGAGCTCGCTGCTTGGTCATAATATTACAAATAAATATTATAAAGATCATATTATGGTCTTATAAATGGTCATGAGGCACAGTGGAGGCTCAAACCTATCTATACACCCCTAGCTGCACTGCCACTTTATATTTACTTTCTAAGGCATCTATGGAAGATGCTTAACACTGTGCTTAACAGATATGGCCCAGGCCCATGTTGACTTAAAGGTTAGCTAAGGCCAGAAGGACATGGTATCAGGGTGGAGTCTGGTTATGGTTCAGCACAGTGGGGGTCTTAGGGTCCGGCAAGGATAACTGATGTCCTTACCCACCAGGCCCTAGAAAGCTTCAGGGTGAGAGTCCAGCACCCTGGATAGCTCCTTCAGCAGCTGCCAGGGGTAAGCAGAGACTGACTTTCTAAAGAACCTCAGGCCCGTTCAGCTGGTCTGTGAAAAGAGAACTTAGTTCTTTTGTGCTTAGGAATTCACTCTTGTTTGCCCAAGATGGGTTAGTTTTTATGCTAAGTTTCCCATTTCCAGTTGCCTTCTGTCTTGACCTATGCGCCCCTGTCTAGAAAAGGCCAGAGGATGGGGTAGAAGTGGAGGCTGCTCTCTCATTACAAAACTGTCTTATCTCTGGAGTCCTTTCAGAGATACATCTCAGAGTTGATCCTGGCAGTACATGCACCAAAAATACTAAGTCTTTTGTCTCCACATTTCCCTACTTGCTCCTCTGCAGTCTAGTCTCCAAGTGGCAGCAGGAGAGGTCTTTTAGTTACGTTAATCAGGTCATATGGTCTTAAACTTAAACTCTCACTGCACTTAAAGTCCAGATTCCTTTCTATGCCTTAAAATACTCTGCATGGTCGTATCCCTGCTTCCTTCTCTCCCCGTCACTGTAATCCAGCCACGATGGCCATCTTTCTCTTCTCCCAACACACGACACACATTCCTTTCTCAGGACCTTAGTATATACGGTTCCCTTTTTACCTTTGCTTGCAACACCCAGCTCTTTACTTGGCTGGCTTCTTGTTGTTCAATCTCTGTACACAACCACATTCTCTGAGAAGTCTCCCCTGATTACCCCACCAAAAATAACCCTACAAACCTTTACCTCTAGTTGTTTTTTTAAATACCTTTCTTATTTTCCTTTAAGGCCCTTAAACCCTTAATGAACTTTTAAATTTATTCATTTGGTTGATTATTATCTGTCTGCAACAGGTGCCACCTTCAAATAGTCCTGCCCAAACTTGGATGGAAGCTCAGTGAGAGCTGATTTCTGGTTTGGTCTGCCCTGTTTGTTGCTATAACTCCCATGTCTACAGTCATGTGGGCACACGTCTGTTAAATGATAGAACATGGCAAGAAGTCAAAAGAATAGTAGATAAAACCTGCTGGAGGGCTTCAGAGAACAGAGTTATTTCATCAGGTAAGGCTAGCAAGAGAAGTGTTAATGCAAGTGATATATTTGATACAGGCCTGGAAAGAATTGGAGGATTTTCATAGGCATTAAGAAGTTTGGAGAAGAATTCCAGAAATGTGAAATGGCGTAAACCAAGAAATGCACAGTGGAAATTGGGTAAATCAACTGTGAAAGAACAGAGGGCTTGCTGTCTTCTCTCTGCCTCTTTATTTTCCCTCTTCGTCTCTGTACAAGCAGGCATTCTGCAGAGTTTGCAACCTCTGTTCCTTTCACCTTCTCGTCCTTCTCTCCACCCAGTTTCCTAAGCAATGTCATACATATCTGTTATGGGTTGAATTGTGTCCCCCCTCAAAAGATATGTTGAAGTCCTAATCCCCCAGTACCTCAGAATGTCACCTTATTTGGAAATAGGGTTGTTGCAGATATAATTAGTTAAGATGAGGTCATACTAGAGTATGGTGACTAATGTTCTTATTGGAAGAGGAAATTTGGACAGAGAGACGGGGAGGATAATGCCATGAGATGATGATAAAAGAGATATTGAAGTGATGCATCTACAAGCCAAGGAACAGCAAGGATTGCTGGCAAACACCGGAAGGCAAGTAATTCTTCCCTGCAGGTTTCAGAGGGAGCATGGCCTTGCTGACACCTTGATTTCAGACTTTTAGCCTCCAGAGCTGTGAGGCAATACTTTATGTTGTTTTAAGTTACTCATTTATGGTACTTTGTTATGGTAGCCCTAGGGAATAGTATTTAAGACCTACAGTATAACAGCTATGTAAATATCTTCGTACCAGCCCTGCTTCTTAGTGACGCCTACATATCCCTGACACTAGCCACTCCTCCTAACTACTTTTATATCAGTTCCCTCACCATTCCCTCAGGCATCTACACTTAAAAGCTTGGAGTTAGTTATCCTCATCTTTTCACTTTGCAGTCCTTCCCTGTGATGGTTCCCATTAGAACTGTTGTGTAATCCTGTGGGGTCTATCTCTTTAATGTCTATCCATCCAATTCCCACTACTTAGAGTTTGCCCCATTAACATTCACCAGGATCGTTGCAGTAATTTAATTTTTCCTTTTTCCTTCTTCATTTAAGTCACTTCCTTCATTTGTTTTCCCTCTTCCAAACCTGTCTGCACACTGACAGTCTATTAACATTAGCAAATCACTAATCATAACAATACTTTGCACAGAATTCTTTAATGACTTCTGGGGCCCATGGAATAATCCTTAGACAACCAAGCATTCAAGAATTTCCCCAGTCTTGTCCTAGCCTATCTTTCTGGTTGTCTTAAAGTCATCGTTTCTACTTCTGAGGTAGACCCTCTAGACTGGACTACGTACTGTTATTCAAACATGACCATCCCATTTCTTTGCTAGGAATTTCTTTCCGGATTTACCTGTAAAATGTCTTCTTGTCCTAGTCAAAGTGATTGTCATCAAACCTCTGATGTTAATGCAGAAGTCCTCTTTCTTCTTGGCACTCCGTATTACAGTCAGCACTTTGTATCTGTGGGTTCAACTAAACCCCGATTAAAAATATTAACAAAACTTCCAGAAAGTTCCAAAAAGCAAAACTTGAATCTTCCTTGTGCCAGCCAACTATTTACATAACATTTACATTGTATTTACAACTATTTGCATTTACATTATATTAGGTATTGTGAATAATCTAGAGATGATTTAAAGTATACTGGAGGATATGTGTAGGTTATATGCAAATGCTATGGTGATTTTATATAAGGCACTTGAACTGCCACATATCTTGGTATCTGAGGGGGATCCTGTAACCAATCCTCTGAGGATACTGAGGGATGACTGTACTTTGTTCCCATTGCCTAGGATTGCAGGTACAGGCATACCTTGTTTTATTGCCCTTTGATTTATTGCTTTTTGCAAATACTGCGTGTTTTACAAATTGAAGGTTTGCGGCAACCCTACATCGAACGTCTATTGGCACCATTTTTCCAACAGCATTTGCTCACTTCATGTCTCTGTATCCCATTTGGGTAATTCTCGCAATATTTCAAACTTTTTCATTATTACTATGTTTGTTATGGTGATCTGTGATCAGTGATCTTTGATGTTACTATTGTAATTGTTTTGGGGCATCATGAACTGCACCCATATATGATGGTGAATTTAATTGATAAATGTTGTGTTCTGACTGCTCCACTGATGAGCTGTTCCCTAGTCTCTGTCCTTCTCCTTGGACCTCCCTATTCCCTGAGACGCAACAATATTAAACTTAGGCCAATTAATAACCCTACAGTAGCCTCTGATTGTTCAAGTCGAAGGAAAAGTCAGTCGATGTAGCAAACTTCATTGTTGTCTTATATTAAGAAATTGTCACTTTGAGCAACCACCACCCTGATCAGTTATCAGCCATCAACACTGAGGCAAGATCCTCCACCAGCAAAAGGATTACTCGCTGAAGGCTCAGATGATGGTTAGCATTTTTTAGCAATAAAGTATTTTTAAATTAAGACAGGTACATTTTTAAGATGTAATGCCATTGCGCACAATAGATGACAGTATAGTATAAACATAACTTTTATATGCATTGGGAAACCAAAAAATTCGTGTGACTCCTTTTATTGTGATATTCTCTTTATTGCAGTGATCTGGAACCCAACCCTCAAAATCTCTGAGGTCTGCTTGTATTTGTGTATGTGTGTCTTTCTCATACTGACTGTGAGTCTCCCAAACGCAAGGCCCAAATCAAGGCTTCATATTACAGGAGTGACTCAATGAATAAATACAGGAATGAAAGGATGGTTAGGATCAGTTTGCTTTAAGCAACACAAAGCCATTATATTTTTTCAGTCATGGGAGAGATATGACAAAGCAGTCTTTAATTAAGATTAATCTGCCAGAGGCATTTAGGAGAGACCAGAGAAGGGAACGACTAAAAGCACGAGGATGAATCTGGCTGATATTCACATACCTTAGACATACTAAAAATCTGACCTTTGGTATTTGTGAAATGGGAAAAAGGAATAGAATGAAGGATATTATAATGAAAGAATCTACATTGTTTTAAGATGATTCAGTGTAAAATATCTGGAAAAGAAGGAAGTTAAAGAGGTTCAAAAGCAGAGGGAAAATGCTGGTGTCATCACCTGAACTGGGAAAATCAAAAGGAAGGCCAAATAGGGGTAGATAGGGGTAGATAGGCCAGATAGGGGTAGAGTAAGTTAAATTCCAGACGTACTGAGTTTGACATGATAGCTGGACATTCAGATAGAATTATCCAGCAGCTACAGAAACAGAAGCAGCACTCTGCAGACAGTCCAGGAGTGGGAATTGGAATCAATTTCCTCAATTAATTTTAAAGAAACTTGATGAAATGAATGGTTTAACTACTTCCTGAAGGTTGTCTGTTATTAATAATGAAGAAGTAACTCCACAAACATCCTCTTGATTCTCATGATAATATGAGTTTCCTGTATCTTACCAAAACCTTGTAAGAAGCACTCTCATTATTAAACGTGTATGTTCAAGGCCCTTCTAAACAGGAAAATCACAAATTAGCCCAATAGGGCCAAATGCTGCTCTCCAGGATCTTACAATTTGAGAACATGCTGGTACCAACACATTAGCTGTACAAATAGTAAATGTCAGGAACAACTCTAAGCATTTTTATGATGTTCAAATAAAAAGCAAGCTTCCCCCGCCCCAGTTATTAATACTATGGGAGACCAGAGACATCTTTTCTAACCCAGAAAGATGCAAATTGTGCAACAGAGAAATAAGACAATTGGGGCCAAAGGGCAGAAGAGTTTTAGGGCATATACATATGAGCTATCATGTAATTTTCAAATGAAAGCATTTATAATGAAACTTTTTAAAAGAAAAGTCTTACCTCCAGCTATTGGTAAACTTGCCAGATGTTTGGCTCCTGGTTGTCAACGGAGAAAAAAGAAAGGCACAACCCTAAAATTTAAGATTCGAAAACCTCCTTCCGTGTAAGAGTGCCATCCCTATTACCGATTTTAAGTGCTAGTTACTCTTTAACGCTACAGTATGAAAATTAGAGGTGTGTGCACACGTGAATGCATGCATTTGAAGACTGGCTCAGAAAAGCAAAATCATAGTCTTTCTACCTGTGAAATGACAGTGGCTCTTCTTTTTTTTATTCTTCAGCCAAATAATCTTTATCTTGGAGATCTTAAGACAAAATACATCTGACAAATAAAATCAGTATAGAGCCCCTATTTCTTGGCAGCTCTTGTGGACACAGCTGAAGCTTTTAGAGGTCTTTAAAAACCATGGCAACAAATGCCTTTGAAGGGTAAGCGAAGGTTCCAAATGTTTTTAATCGCTGGTGTTTTTATGCTACCACTTCAAGCATTCTTTTTCATTTTTTTGTACATCTGATTGAAATTAAATCTCCAATTTCCCTACTAAATGGCTCTGTCCTGGTCATGGCATTGACTATTTCCATTAAAGTAGTAGACTTTGTGCCCATATATAGTGGTTAAGCTTATCAACAATTCCATTAGAAAGCCTTGTTTATGAGTGGCATTAATTTCACACAAAAATTATAGATAGCCTGTAATAGGCACATTTTCAAAGGGCATTAACTAGCCCTCAAAATTATGTGCTAACACTACACTGCTCTTACAAAACCTACCAATGGCGGCCCATGGCCTAATCCTGCCTAAATTTCCCTTTCCTTCATAGAAAGCTGCTGTTGATACCGTTAAAATGCTATTTCCTTTTAGATCCTTTCAGAGAGAATGGGCTGATTCTCTGATACTTATTCAGAGAAAAGTATACTTTGAGATGTAGTCTGATCATTTCTGAACTATATATTACACTTTGCTATTTCAGAACTGTGCATACAGGTTATACTACAACCTGCTTGCCTGGCTTTTTGACTGAAAAATAACAACACTCAAGAAAAATCTGTTTCATAGATCTGCCATCCACTTTGTAAAATTTTTTCTTGAAATTATGTTAATTCTCTGCTCATGTGTGAGTTTTAGAGCAGATTTAATATTTTTAAAGAAAAGTAGTGCTTTACTTGAGAAACAGAGAATATAGTGGGGGAAATATTTCTGTTATTTTCCTCACATTTTCGTCTTCCTTTAGCTGAAATAAAAAAGAGATTTCATTTTTTCAGTTGCTCAGAAATAAAGGAACAAAGAAGTAAACAATTTAATTATTAAATTATAATTTCTCTCTGCCATAGGTACTATTCTATTTTCTTTGAGAAAGGGTTCATGGATTTTAAATTTTATCCAGATGAACATCATCTTTATCCAATCCATTTGGCAGTTTCAAAATCATGTATCAGGGAGTATGGAGTGAATAAGTAAAGAAATTCTTAAATCATCCCCCAGGGGTGAGTGGCTAGATTACATTTATAAATATACATTTTTTGTGTGATTCAAATCTAAGCACAGTGATTTCAAAGAATCCTACACACACTTTACTATATTTCATTAAGTGACGCACACAATATTTTCCTTATACACCAGAGAAGATAAATTATAGTTCTTAAGATAATTGAAATTCATAATTGTTTTGTGCCTTTGACACTTCAGAGTTCCTAAGGAGAGATTTCATTTGAAAATTATGTAAAAGTACACTTACCACTACTACTAACCAGTGACATGATGGTAAATTGTAGTCACCTTGGAGATGGTTTTCTCCTTTATTTTGTTTTTCTGACAGCTAGCATGTTGATCACTCTTCCTGCTACCCAAGTGCCTGCAGACCAGCCCCATCTCTGCCCTCTCGACCGACCTCCTCGTGTGCAGTTCCTCATACTGGCCTCTGTTCTTATCAAGTTAATTTGGTGGGTGTCTTCACCAACCCCTTGTGGGAGTTGTTTTCCCTCTGCCTGTGTTATCTGGTACATGCCATTCTCTCCCCTCTCACCACTCAACCTGATTTCTACAAAGTGTTGTCTTTTACCAGACCCAATTCTTGCTTTTCCTTATTGCACTTTTCTTAGCTCATGTCTTCTTAGCCTGCAGACCTCCCTGCTCAAGTTCCTCACAGCCTCTCTACCCAAGAAGGCTAACTCTTCGAGCTCAGAGACTTAGAACAAGATTTTTTTATGCAACGGATATTTCTTGAATGACCATTTTATTTTAGCCCTGGGAGAAATGCAAAAATATAAAATCCATAGACTGTGAGATCCAATTAAGAATTCAGCTTGTACAAAAATGGAAAGATTGTAATAATACACACTAAACCATAGAAGCATTAAGCTCAGCACTACAGGAGATGCCTCAAAGCAGTATAAAGGAACGAAGGGATGGGATATCTCAGAAGATAAGGTTATGAGTTGAGAGGAGGGAGTGGGCACAGAGCACTGGAGTAAACTTGAAGACATCATGGTGTTTAAATTGATACTCTGTTCAGAGGACCAGGTGGAGAGTTCTCCTTCATTGTAAGTGCCCTGTGATTTATTGTTGTGATCTCATGGCTCACTTCTGCATGTTTAATACTGTAGAACATTATATATTTTAGAGGAGTATGGGTTTTTTATTATTTTTGAAGTTTACCTGTAGTTTATTTTTTTAAATTTTTATTGAAATGTTGATTTCCAATGTTGTGTTAGGTTCAGGTGTCCAGCAAAGCGATTCAGTTTCATAAATATATATGAAACCCATATATATGGGTTTATTATTTGTAACATATTTTAAAAACATATTCCATGTGTATATATGGACCGCTTTTATTAGCAGTAAGTCTATCATGTATTCAGAGGTTGATAACACTTCTTTCCAGGATAATGTGCTATTTCAGTTTACTTTTGAAGTTTGACATCGGAGTGATGTTAATAAAAATCTGAAGATGTTCCTCTGAAGTAATATATAATGTAGCTATTATGGAGGTAAATGTATTTGATATTTGATGTGGAAGAAAACAACTGGTCCCAAGCTAAGATGTATTTAAGTAGGCTTAGCTTAGACTCCATAATTTTTATGTTTGCAACTTCCTTGACTTTTTTCCCTGGTTTTAATTTTATGAGATATTTATGAAACGGTGTTCTAAAAAATGGCTAGAGACTTTCACTTCTAAGCTTTGACATAAACTTCCATATAATGTGAACCACTGGTAGATGATAAACTTAGATACATCCTTTAATTTTTAAAATTGTGGCAGGAAACCTGATCTCAGAGAAGAAAAAAAAATAATTTGGTCAGCTTTAATCAATTTTGTAAAGGGCATTTGGAGCATTTCAATTCCTCTCTCCTCCATTCTTTCTGTATAATACTTCATCCTAAGGTTGGTACTGTTGAGGCAGTTGGTGTAAAGGCATAAGATGACAGCAATACGTGAATTTAGATCCCAGAAATGGGCTTTTTTTTTTTTTTACTCTACCACCTGTTCTGGCTGTGTTCCTTCCTGACTTTTTGTAAATCCACGTAAGGACCAGGAGGGGCAAGGTAGGTGCTGGTTCAACTCCAGGGCTGAGGTATCCTGCTCCTTTTTCTTACTTTTGTATCTCCTTCCTGAACCAAGTAAGGCCACCAGAGTCACAGTCCTGATTTTGGATCCATTTTCCTAGAAATACAAGTACTGTTAAGGGCCCTGTGGACCATGTATTACTCATTAAATGCTTCCTAGAGAGACGCTTTTTCTGAATACAAGACAGGAGAAAGTCTTTGAGTCAAAAGTTTCTTGTAAACAGTTCCTTGTGTGTGTGTGTGTATGTGTGTGTGTGTGTTGTACGTATTAACATACATATGCACATATACATAGGTACATACATAAGTACACATATTCACATACACTCATATATAGAGAGGGAAAGAGCTATGTACAGACTTTGGAAAAAGGTACTACAATATATTAACCGTGACTATCTCTGAGTTATAGGATTATGACTAAATTTTAATCTTATTGCTAATCTGCATTTTAATTTTTCTAATAAGTATCTTTACTGGTGTAATAAAAAATTATTTTAAAGATCCATGTTGTAATTGATTTATTTCACACTAGTATTTACTTTACTTTTTCCTCAGTAGAGAAAGATTGTCGTGTATTTAGCAAGTCTTCATACCTGAGTTTCAAAACATTTTTATTCTCTGTTTGCAAGAGGACACATTTGCACTGAAGTAACAGCTTTCATGTTATTATTCATGGGCCCAAGTGAAATTGCATCAGGTGGACGTGAGGTAGCTGAGGCCAAGAAAATAGTATTCCTTATGCGTTGTTGAGAAACTATAGCAGAGGAGGTGAAAGGCCTTGTGTCAATGATACCGAAGGAATCTAAGTCTTTAGAGTAGCTGGCCTGACCAGCAAGGAGGAAATATTTCAGTCACGCAGCCAAACAGTGATTGTTTACCCTAATCATACATCCCAGGGAGGAAGAGCCAGCCTTTTGGGAGGGCCTTGGGTGTTGACAGTTGTGGATGGCAGTTGCATGCTAATAGAACTGAAACCCTGTTGAAATGAGGGATTGCAAGCCGGATGTCCGGAGCTGGCAGCTCTCAACTTCCTTTTCATATTTCTCGAGTCCCACAGCATGAAAAAGTCTTTATATTTCCAAAGGATGTTCCCAATCAATCAAAGACTTAAAATTTAGTCATTCAAGAGGACTAGTGTTAGTAAGAGTTTCCCCCCTTTGATTTGAATATGGTGGGACAGCCACGGAAATTCACAAAGCTTTGCGTTAGAATGAGGCTTTTCTTCCCTTGGTGTCTTAACCTGTTGGCTAAGGTACTAGACTCTGCATCACTCCAGCATTTCCCAGACCTTTCAAGAAAAGGGATTAAAAGGGGAAAGGGGATAAAATTTGAGGACTGATTGAGAAAACATATCCTGACAGTAAGCTTTCATGAAAGGAGTGGTGCTTTCAAATGCATTTGCATCTTATGGTTATCATGAGGGCTCCACACAGTCGAAGAGCGTACTGCGCGTATGGATGACATACGTGAGTTGGTCACTCTGGAGACAGTGCTTGATCCTCACCTCGACTGTCTGCCCTTTGTCATAACTCCTTGTACCAATGGCATCGTGACTGATGACATGTACTTTAGCAGTTCATTCTACTCCCACTTCTTCATTTAGAAATTTTGTACTTTTCATTCTGAAAGTGGTTGGATAAAGGGTAGGAAAGTCATCTTGAAGCAGCTGGAAAAATCGAAAGCAAAGAGTTATCTTTGGCTGTAATGGACTAATCACTGTAATGGTTCTATTCTTTTGTTTGTTTATCACGAAAAGTAAATTTATACCTTTAAGAAGGCCTTGGGCTAGAAAACTAAGTACTCAGTGACAAGGATCAGATGCTCTGGTCTTCTCGAATAAACTGTCTGATGTGCCAGGGAGTTCCGGGCTCTGCGTTGGTGGCTCCTGGCTACCCCAGGTGAGGCTCGGCGGTGGAGGACATCTTCTCTGTGCTAATGTGCCCCTGAGATCAGCTGTTTCTTCTTGCCTCGGGGCAAGCACAGAGTATTTTGTTGCATTAACTCTTAGAGACGTGAAAAGCGTGTCTTAGTGATTTTCTTTTTAGAGAGAATGAAATTTTCTCACTTGACCGTCATAATGCTGGAGCTCCTTTATCCAAATTAATTTTAGTTTTTAAGGCCATTCCATTTTTTAAAAATCCCTTCATTTTTACCTCTTCCAGAAGGTAGCTCTTTGAAATATTACTAGTACTATCACTACTACTACTACCACTGTACTACTCCTAGTAGATTAGTCCTTTTAGTTCTTTTGCCTTTGAGTAGTTTGCCTGCATGTGGTGAAACATGTCGGAGTCAAGAAACCATTGGAATAGACAAGGTGAGCGGTAAAGTTGGATAGAACTGAGGACAAATAGAGGAGCACAGGACGCGCAGCCTGGCAGCTGCTGGGGGCCCTCCCTCACCACGTGGAAAGGCTGCTTTGCCGAAGGAGAGGCAGCAGCTGATTTGGAAGTAGAACTGGCAACGATTCATAGCAGATTGGATTTTGAGGAAGAGAAAGGGGATGACTCTGGGATGTTGTCAGGTTGACTGGAAGAACACTGAGGCTAATGCTTGCAATTTTTTTTAATGATGCCTTGGGACCAACGAGCACCTGGGAGTTGAATGTGAGATGAGTTCTGGCCTACCATCCCACCTCTTGATCCATTCCTCTCTGTTTTTAGTATTGTATCTGTAAATTAGTGTCTTACTTTCAATTGCTTCATTTTTTTCCTAAGGAGTTTAGCTTTGTATTTTCAGTAGGAACGAGACCACAGTCATACCTCGTATGGTGCCATCCTGCTTTGGAACCCCCTTTTGCTTAAAGCCATAACTGGGTTAGGGATTGCTGTGATTTATCATTCATGGTATGAAATCATTTAACTACTTAATAGTGTATTTGAAATGAAGAGACTAGAAATTAAAGAATGAATCATTTATCAAGACATAACAGGTCACATTGATTTATTTCTGCACGACTTTAGTAGAAACTTGTTCCTTCAAAATCGGCTTGGTTTCAGTTACCAATTAAGTGGGGTGAACTGTTATTAAAAAGGCCTATGTGTCAGGTTACAGTAGCATTCTTCGAAGAAAATCTTTACAGGAGCAGTGATCATGGGGCTATCTGCTTGGTACCTGCCAATATGGCAGTAGATCAAGAAGGGTCAGAAAAACAAGGCTTTTAGTATGGAATTCAAGGCAAACAATTTTAAAATTAAACTTGTTGGATATGTAAATTATTGGAATAGACTTCATTTTATGGTTGGTTGAGTCTAAATAGTCCATTTTAAATCTTGCTATGTCCTGATAGTGACACCAAAGAATATAATCTCTGTGAGAGCCCTCCCAAACTGTGGGCTCTGCTTCCAAACTGAGCAAGCATCTCGCAGTAAATTAGAAAAAAAAATTCACAATAATCTTTATAATTGTTGCTTCAAAATGAGAATTTGGAATGGCACCAAATTATTAGTCAGTAGAAAGAATAGATTTCAAAAAGGTAATTATACCAAATTTAGCGCTTCTTGAAATATTATATATTCTGTTCAATAAAGTGTAGTTCTTCTTCCCTGTTCTCAGTGAACATAATTCAGGTAGCTTGACTCAGGGATCGGAGTACAGATTGGCTTAATAGTTTGGGGCTTACTGACTATAGATGACTTTCGTCCTTTTCCTTCTTGGGCAGGAGAGGCAGCCACATTCACTTTAAAGCCCAGAAGTGAATTATTAGTTGAGTTTAGCCCCTTTCAGAGGCATGTGATGACTTTCCTACATTCTTGGACAGTTAGACTGCAATTCTCTGTTGTTTAAAAAGGTGTTTGAATGTATTTTATTAAGAGGTTCGAATAAATAGCTATTTTTCTTACATTTTTGCTTTCTTTTTCAAGCCTAAGAATAGTTTCCAGCTCTGACAGTTAGCCTTATGCCGACTGAAGTGAATTTTTGGATAGGATGAAGTGTTTCGGATGATTTACACTTGATTGCATAAATATAGCCTAGCAAGTTATATAATGTGAAGAGAATTACTTAAGGGTAAAAAAAGGATTGTTTAACTATTAAGAAATGATAGGTTATTACAGATTGGTTTGAAGGTCTTGTCATTTAGGTGCTGTCCCTAAAAAGCTGAGCTCTTCTGGTCTGGAGATTGAGTTTCTAAAAATAATGATGGTTAAGACTTCCCTGGTGGCGCAGTGGTTAAGAATCCGCCTGCTAATGCAGGGGACATGGGCTTGATTTCTGGTCCGGGAAGATCCCACATGCCGTGGAGCACCTAAACCCGTGCACCACAACTACTGAGCCCGTGCGCCGCAACTACTGAAGCTTGCGTGCTCTAGGGCCCAGGTGCCGCAACTACTGAAGCCTGCGTGCCTAGAGCCTGTGCTCCGCAGCCAGAGAAGCCACTGCAATGAGAAGCCTGTGCACCACAATGAAGAAATAAACCTTTAAAAAAATAATAATAATGATGGTTAATGTTTAATAAGTACCTGCCCTGCACCAGGCTTTACGTTAGGGTTTCATATGCATCATCTCATTTAATCCTCCACAAAATTCTAGGAAGTCAGCACTAAAATTACTCTTATTTACAGATGAGGAAACTGAGGTGTATAAAAAACAAAACCAGTATTGAACCCGGCTAGTTGGACTGCAGACCCCATTGTGTTGTATTAACCGCTGTGTTCTTTGGCATCTCGCAAGGGAAGGAATGCTTCTAAAAGGGACACTGGAAGTGAGGACTGCCACCTGACCATAGTTGGCTCCTTGTCCCACTAAGATGACAGGCAAGAAACGGTGGGTACAGAGTTGGCTGGGGTTAGTCCTGTTTGCCAGGGGAAAACGGGGCTGTTACTATCCACTGAGCAGAATCCGGGCCACCCACTGTGCCTACTTATACCCTATTGGCATAGGATAAAAGTGAATGATGACTCCACCCTCTATATGGGGAGGGGACCAAGACCCTTCGCGGATAAAGGTTTGCGTCAGCAGAAATCAAGGGATGCCAGGCCCAGCGGGGGCAGGAGGAGAGTCACATACTCAACATGGCTTCAAGACAGGAGCATCTGCCTGTGTTTTGGGCACCTGCTACTCATTCTCTGCTGGACTATCTGAGGACCGAAAAATGCAGCTCACACTTAACCTTTTCCCCATTCTTTATAAAAGAAGTGTGGTGTTTTCTTTTGCTTAGTGAAATTCTCGTGGTTAAGCTTATTGCTGGGCCCATGGGTTGCTGAGCAGAGAGAAGTAACCACTGGACGGGAATGGCAGCAGCATCAGAAAAGAAATGAAGACTGTTAACGCTGGGTTAGTGTTGGATTGAAATTTTAAAAATATTTCTTCCTTTTTTTTTTTTTGCGGTACGCGGGCCTCTCACTGCTGTGGCCTCTCCCGTTGCGGAGCACAGGCTCCGGACGCGCAGGCTCAGCGGCCATGGCTCACGGGCCCAGCCGCTCCGCGGCACGTGGGATCTTCCCGGACCGGGGCACGAACCCGCGTCCCCAGCATCGGCAGGCGGACTCTCAACGACTGCGCCACCAGGGAAGCCCTAAAATATTTTTTCTTTTTTGATTATTAAAAAACAATGAATTCACAAATACACATGCTTAAATGTTAAACAGTACAAAATAGTATATGATGAAAAGTTAAGGTCTTCCTCTGCTCCCATTCAAAAATCCATACTTCCTTTCTTGATAGGTAAACACTATATTAAGTTTCTTCCAAAAATTACATAAATATACACACACATACTTATTATACACACATATGCATATTTGGGTAACATAAGTGGTATCATACTCTACACATAATTTTGTGCCTAGTTTTTTTCACTGAATAATGTATAGTGGAGATTTTTCCATATTAGTACATACAAGTCTCATTTTATTTTACTGGCTGTATATTAGTCCATAGTAATACCTTCTGTTGGCACAAAGTTTTATGGTTGACCGAGTGTTTGCATATATTATCTTTCTGGGCCTCATGGTAGCCACTAGGGAAGGTATCAAAAGGCCCAGAGGGGTTGCCTTGTTCATCCAGGATGGCCTGGGCCTCAAATAGAAGTTCAGTGCTCCTGGCACTGTGGCATTCCCTAAATATGCCTGTTTTCCTTCCACTTAGCGCCACGACCACCAGTGGAGGTCAATTCTTGGCAGTAGCAAAAAAAAAAATCATCAATCTGGAATCCCAAGAAGCCAGGTGAAAAGGAAATGTGTACTTCAGGAAAGTGAGAAAAGAGAATAATCATAGTTTAGAACTAGTATGGGCCCTAGTGATCAACAGATTTCATCCCTTTCCCTGTACAGATGAGGATCTGGGGCCAAGACATCCAAAAGCTTGTTCAGACCATACAGCTATGCCATTTTATTTCCTGAGGCTAGTTCTGGAGAGGGGATGGAAAGGAGACTCTAGATTTTCCCAGGCTCTCTCGTTCTCATCAGCTACAATGGGGTGTGGACTGCATATAGACCTTTGAGAAATGAGAAAACTTTCCAAGCACGGTGAAGTGGCTTGTCTGAGAGAATGCTCCCTCTGGGGCAGTGTGACCACGTAGACTTGAGCTGTCTGGATGCCCAGACAGTGTCGATTTTAATACCACTTCTGCTTTCCACTCATTCATTTACTGAGCGGCTGATATTCGCACAGCTCTTTGCCAGGCTGCAGGGCTCCTGCAGCTTACGGTGAAGTAACATCTCCCACCATGAGGACCATAAAATGCAAGAGATTATCTGTGCTATTTTGGATTTAGATTTACCATGCAAATAGGTACAATTAAGTACACAACAATTCTCTTTATGCGTAGGTTTTGTTTCGTTTTTTTTTTTTTTTTTTTTTTTTGGCGATACGCAGGCCTCTCACCGCTGTGGCCTCTCCCGTTGCGGAGCACAGGCTCCGGACGCGCAGGCCCAGCGGCCACGGCTCACGGGCCCAGCCGCTCCGCGGCACGTGGGATCCTCCCCGACCGGGGCACGAACCCGCGTCCCCCGCATCGGCAGGCGGACGCGCAACCACTGCGCCACCAGGGAAGCCCCTTGTTTTGTTTTATCCAACAGCCATCCTGTAAAGATTCACTGGCAACACAGTGAATGAAAACCAGCATCCATTTCTTTCTGCTTGTTAGGAGAAATTGTTATTCAAGCTGAGAAAGAAGACTAGTCGTTCTTTCTAAGTTTGACAGATTGTCTTTTGGTTTATTTCCACATATTTGAAGTGGACTTCAGTTTAAGAAAATGACTGAACTCAGCTGTTAAAACATGCTAGAAGAGACCTGACCATGGCATCAGAAGCTCCTGCCTCTTCTTTTATCTTTACCGGGATGTTTGAGAGGAGCTTCACCTGGGGCGTTAATTTTGGAGGCCTCCTGAAGGTGGATGAAACCCCTTATTTAGCAGTTTGATGGTCAAATGCCTACAAGGGAACATCCGGGTGTGGCAGCTTGAAGGACATTCACATTCCACACCACATCGGATCTTAGTAAATAGTCTTTCCATTTGCTCCTTAAAGCACCACAATGACCCAGAGATGGCAGGGTGGGGCGATGCCCTTATCGGCGGTTCTAGGCCTCCAGGACTTGAAGCACAGCTCTGCTTAGGCTCTGAGTTTTCCCCTCTTGCTCTGATCGCTTGTGCATGTTCCTCTTATTTGCTCTTCAGCTTGGGACAAGAACAGTTTGAAATTGTTTCTACTGTTTTTGGCCACCACTGTTTGGACTTAAAATGAACACAAGAAGGAAGAAAGCTTGAAGAAAAGCTCTGGAAACAATTGAACAGAGCAAAGGAGAGGGGACTTGAGGTGAACAGAACACAGACTGGCATGGAACTCATTGCTCCGATGGTCGTGCTGGTCCCCTCTTTGTCAGATACTCATCAGTTGTTCTGGGGGAGCAATTTCAGAAAGTCCTTTTCTGGGCTGTGGAACAGCACTTGCTTATGTGTTGAGCCCTACGAGGCGTATGGGAAGCGGTTCATGCTCTCTGGGGTTTGACAATGAGCTGGTGGTTACTGATTTCATTATGTTTTCCTTTATTGCAGCTGTTGGTTTGATCCTGTGCCATGGCCTTAAAACAATTGTGGTTTTGCACATGGTGAGCAAGGCCAAACAAGGAGAGGGATCATGTTGTTGCCCTGGCCAAAATTTTTAGCAGGCGGGGGTCTGACGAGGGCAAGTAGATAGAAGATTTCCCCTTTACTTCATTTAGAAGAAGAAACTTTCCAGGACAAGTATCTTTCCTAGAATTCCTTTAAAGTTTTTTTTTTCCTTTAAAAATAGACTGAGGTATAAATAATACTTTTATTAAAAAATACTTTCATTAAAATATAAAAGTAAAATGTCATTTGTAGGTGGTTGCTGTCACTGATAAGATACACTAGAATTGATTAGCTGTAAAAATATAATTTGGGGATGCATTATGAAGGTATACTGCTTTTATTTGCATGCCATTGCGTACAGATGTGGTTGTGAAATCGTTCAAATCATGGCACACTGAATGTCCTCACTGGATTTTTAGGAATGTGTTCACTGAGACAGCCAAATTCTGTTTCATTTTGTTTGGCTCATTTCATTGGCTGTAAATCAGAGAATATTCACTTTAATATCTGAGTCAAACTTCGGTTCTAAACATAATACTGCAGTTGTTCTTTCATAGAATGTAAATTCTTTATTTACTTCCTCAATACCTTATTTCTGCTTTCTCTTTTTTCTTTATTTTATGCTGGAGCGTGCTGAAAGGTTTTCCGGAAAGATTTTTGTATAATATATGTTGTAACCTACGGATGAATGTATTTCATGTGATTAAGCTCTCATAACTTTAACTGTGGAAGTATTGGGAATCACAGGTTTTATTTAATTTCCTCGCTGCTTCTGAAATGCCCTCCCAAAGATATAATACAGTGATTACATTAGGGAATTCTATTTTTATTACAGTGTCAGTTGTAACATATTTAGGCATTCTGGTTCAATAGTTCTCGAGTTCTTTCCATTTCACCAACCCTATTGTGTTGTTACTGGGGGAACCAGGACTTGTGAATGACACAGACCTGGATTTCAGTCATGGCTCCTCCAGCTACCAGCCAAGTGGCCTTCAGTAAGTTACTCAGTCTTTTGAAGTCTCAGCTTCTGCTTCTATAACATGGGAATTGCAGTACCCTACCTCCTCAGTTATGATGTTAAGATGAGATAAAGGGCTGAAGTCACTTAGCACAGTGCCTGGTGCATGGGGAGAACATTCTAACACCATACACAAAAATAAACTCAAAATGGATTAAAGACCTAAATGTAAGACCGGATACTATAAAACTCTTAGAGGAAAATATAGACAGAACACTTCTTTGACGTAAAACACAGCAATATCTTTTTGGATCTACCTCCTAGAGTAATGAAAGTAAAAACAAAAATAAACAAATGGGACCTAATGAAACTTAAAAGCTTTGTACAGCAAAGGAAACCATAAACAAGACGAAAAGACAACCCACAGAATGGGAGAAAATATTTGCAAATGATGAGACTGACAAGGGATTAATCTCCAAAATATGCAAACAGCTCATGCAGCTCAATATCAAAAAAAGAAACAACCAAATCAAAAAATGGGCAGAAGATCTAAATAGACATTTCTCCAAAGAAGACATACAGGTGGCCAAAAAATACATGAAAGGATGCTTAACATTGCTAATTATTAGAGAAATGCAAATCAGAACTACAATGAGGTATGACCTCACACCTGTCAGAATGGCCATCACCAAAAGGTCTACAAACAATAAACGCTGGAGAGTGTATGGAGAAAAAGGAACCTTCCTACACTGTTGGTGGGAATATAAATAAGTTGGTAGAGCCACTATGGAGAATAGTGTGGAGGTTCCTTAAAAAACTAAAAATAGAGCTACCATATGATCCTGCAATACCACTCCTGGGCATATATCTGGAGAAAACCATAATTCAAAAAGAAGCATGCCCCCCAATGTTAGTTGCAGCACTATTTATAATAGCCAAGACATGGAAACAACCTAAATGTCCATCAACAGATGAATGGATAAAGAATATGCGGTGCATATATATAATGGAATATTACTCAGCCATAAAAAAGAATGAAATAATGCCATTTGCAGGAACATGGATGGCCCTAGAGATTATCATACTAAGTGAAGTAAGTCAGACAGAGAAAGACAAATATCATATGATATCACTTATATGTGGAATTAAAAAAAAATGGTACAAATGAACTTATTTATAAAAGAGAAACAGACTCACAGACTTAGAAAACAAAATTATGGTTACCAAAGGGGAAAGAAGAGGGGGGGAGAGATAAATTAGGAGGTTGGGATTAACATACACTCACTACTATATATAAAACAGGTAATCAACAAGGAACTACTGTATAGCACAGGGAACTCTACTTAGTATTCTGTAATAAACTATATGGGAAAAGAATCTGAAAAAGAATAGATATTTGTATATGTATAACTGAATCACTTTGCTGTACACCAGAAACTAACACAATGTTGTTAATCAACTATATAAAATAAAAGTTAAAGAAAAGAATTTCATTCCTTTTTAAGGTTGAATAGAATTCCATTCTATGTATAGTAATCCCCCCTTACCTGCAGTTTTGCTTTCCTTGGTTTCAGTTACCTGTGGTCAACTGTGGTCTGAAAATATTAAATGGAAGTTTCCAGAAATAAACAATTCCTAAGTTTTAAATTGTATGCAATTCTGAGTAACGAGATGAAATCTTTTGTCATTCAGCTTTGTCCTGCTCGGTGATGTGAATCATCCCTTTATCCACTGTAACCCACTGTTAGTCACTTAGTAGTCATCTGGTGTATCAGATCGACTGTTGAGGTATCGCGGTGCTTGTGTTCAAGTAACTCTTATTGTTCCTAATGATGGCACCAAAGTGCGAGAGTAGAGATGCTAGCAATTCAGATATTCTCTTACTGTGCCTAATTTATAAATTAAACTTTATCCCAGGTATGCATGTGTAGGAAAAGACATGGTATATATTTATATATATATATATATATATATATATATATATATATATATATATCTGTACTGTCTGTGGTTCAGGCATCCACTGGGGTTCTTGGAACAAATCCCCTGCAGATGGTGGAGGGACTACTGTATATACCATATTTTGTTTATCCATTTATCTATCAATGGACATTTGGGTTGTTTCCACCTGTCGGCTATAGTGAATAATGCTGCTGTGAACATGGGTGTACAAATATCTGTTTGAGTCTGCTTTCAGTTCTTTGGGGCATATACCCGGAAGTAGAATTTCTGAATCATATGATCTCCAACTTCATTTTGACTTGCCTCCCAAGCTTCAGTATTGCATTTACAATAACTTGCTTGGTAGTTGGTTCTTGGTGTGCTCCTGAAATCTCAAATTCAATCTGTTTAAAATTGTTCTGTACCTCTTTTTCCCACTGGCCTCCCAAATCAGATCCTCCTGTGATTAATGATTAGAACAGTTTTCAAGACACCCTGGCACAAACCACCGGAATCTTTGACTTCTTCCTCCTCTTCTGTAGCCCTAAGAATTTGGCAAAGCTATTTCAGACTTCTTCACATCTTCTCTCTGCCTCATCTACTTTACTACTCAGAGATGATCTTACTGCATATTTTGGTATGAGTTTTTCCTCTGCATAACTTTGAATACTTTAGGATTCTTCATTTTTTAATGCAAATTGTACACTCCCATTTTCATTAAAAAACCCTTTTGAACTCTCATTTCTACAACAGATTCCCTGCCGTCTTCTTTGTCCTTTTGCCAGCGGGGCCCCACGGCATCACCGTTTGGACTGGTTCTTCAGTGCTAGCCAGCAACTCCCATAACACTTCTTTCCTTTGGTCACAGTCAATGAATGTATGGGCACTGCTAAGATCAAGCAGCACTCATGAGTCAGGGTTGGAGTAGCTGGAGATAATGCAGGAAGTCAATATTTTCCTTGGAGTGTAAGGGAGGACTATACTTCTGTTCCTTTGTACAATCATGTCCAGGAGAGTTGGACCATTCATTTCATCCCTGTCATCTAAGTCAAATGTTATTGCCAAAAGAATTCAATATCGGTTTGGCCTTGCACAGTATTTTTCTTTCAGATAGTTAAATAGAAGACAGTAACATTGGTCTTATTAATTCCTCACTTTTTACTTTCTCATGCATGAGCTTTCTAAGAAGCAGAACACTCAGTGGTCAACCAGTTGCAGAGAATTTTACCATTGTTGCCTCTGGAAAGTAGATACAGTTCCTGAGTGAAGGTCTTGTCCTTTGGGGAAGTTGAGCCTTCCATATATGAATAAGAGTTCAATCTCTGGAGTAAGGGAGCCCTTGCTTCAAAACCCAGCTCTGCCACTTGCTTGCTGTGTGGTTTTGAGCAGGCTTTATAACTTTTATCATAGGTTTACGTCTGTAAAATGGAGATAAATATAATCCCTTCCTCATAGAGTTGCTGGGGAATTAAATGAAATAATCCGTATATAACGCAGTGCCTGGCACATCATGGTCAGTACCCAAATGGGTCAGTTTTCTTTGAAGCAAGACTGTTTGGTCATACGATCTCATGCACAAGTGTGAAATGAACAAGCTGAGGAGGGGCTGTAGCTGGAAGCCCCCACTCAGGTTGGGATGGTTGCTTGTTTATATTGCAGTGCTTTGAAAATTCATGAGCAAACCCTTATTTTCCCAATGCTAAGGCTCAGAACTATGTTTTGACATGTTTTCTGTACCTTAACACCTCAAGAAAAGTATAATTTTTCACTGATAAAACAAAAAGTTAGAGGTTTCCTCTTGGCCAAATATGTATACGATCCTGTGATTCCATATCAAATTTGAAACTGTATTTAACACTCTATAAATGCATATTGATTCTTAGAAGGAGAAAGAAATACTGATTTTTGACATCTTATTTGGCACCTTAGACAATTTGTGTACGGCTCTTGGATACTTCAAATTCTAATTTCAATGAACCTTTAATGAAAAGGTAACCAAGCTTTATAGATGCTAGCTAAGTTTATGGATTAATCAGGTATAAAAGAATGGGACTTTGAAAATGAAATACTCTTTTGTTGAAACCATACAATGAGACTTTCAGATAAGATTAGCTAAAGTTGACCCCCTTTTTTTTTTTTTTGGATTTGTGGTTGCTTAAACACTGGAGAGTTAATTTATCTTTAATTTGAGAATTCATTTTCATTTCCATGCCTTAAAAATATGAACAGTTAGCTAACTACTCATATTTTGATAAAAAATGCTAAGTGCTTATTCCTTACCATGCTTGGCTTTTTGCCTGACCTCATCAGTCTTCTTGATTTTAATTCATTTTCCCCCCAGAGAACTGTGTATATTTTTACTGAGCTCATTGATAAAAAATCATAAAATAAGAGTTGATGTCATATAATTTGAAGTGTTTCTGGTTATGACTTAAATCTGTGTGTGTGCTTCCTTCAAACTTTGAAATGTGTCAGTGATAGAAATAGTTGGAAAGCATAGTTCAAGTACAACTTCTGAATCCACAAGTTAGAAAGTAGTAAAAAAGGAAGAAAAAAAAAACTACACTACATACCTATCACAGAACTGTTATTGAGGCAAGTTGATGCTCAGATTTATGTAATATTATTGAAGCAAATATTTTAAATATCTTTAACTATTAAGACGAACAGTACACATTGTATTTTAGCTTCAGTTACTGAAGGGTCCACGTAGTTTATATGTAGGAAACCCTTCAATTAAGATGTGCCTCCTTCCCTACTAATACTTTGATGCTGTTAATAATTCATTTATAAGAATTTAAATTTTTTATGGGAAGTAATAAAAGGGACCCATTATTTTCACAGCTAAATCTGCTTCTTGGTGATGGCAGTGAGAGGGGGGAGACGAGAGGAAGAAATTGTTAATCACCTTGTAGAACTGAACTTCAGAAAAGTCATAAAGTAGAAGTTCCAAAAAAGTTAAAACACTCCTAAAAGAAATCACTATTAGTAAAAGGAACCATATTAACATGCATACATAACCAAAATGTTAGAGGGAAAAAAAAATAAAATTCGTGAAAACATTTCTATAAAGAACAAGCTTTGAAATAATTAGAACGTGTTGATTTTTACTTGGGGGCAGTCATCAAATACACTCATCTTAGAAAACCAGCAAGGCGTCCGAATAGAAATAGTGGTGGAGATCATTCCTGGGTAACCCAAGCTCTTACCTCTCACTTCCTGACCTGTCACATCTGTGAAGACCTGCTCCTTTATGCTAACGTCTGGCCCCATATCCAGGGTTGAAGAGCAGACTTGCCTTTCCCTCTGCTGGTTTCGTCCCATAGGACCAAGTCTTGTTTTGGGGGTCCTGAGTTTTGGGGTCCTGGGGTGTAGTGACCATTGCTTTGTTGGGGGTCACCGTCTTCCTTTATACAACTCCAATCTGCCCCCTCAGGAGGCCTGTGCTCCACAGAGGGGGTTCAGGGGACGAGGGAGGGGCAACACAGAGCTTAGGGATTCCATTTTGTTCCAATAACAAATACTTGTTGAGCTCCACTCTGTGCCTTGATAATGTGCTGGGCACAGGATACCTGGTGACGAATGAGACAGAGATAGTCCATTCCTTGTCAAACCCAAAGTGACCTGGGGGTTGAAACAGCGATTAAAGGGCAATGTAGTAGGTGTTACGACAGGACAAAAGACAGGCATCACTGGAGGGACAGAAAGGACTGCCCAGAGGAATTGCTGTCTCAACTGATAACACCTGAAATATGAGTAGGAGTCAATTGGTCCGAGAGTAGGAGAAGTGTGTTCCCACAAGAAAGAAGGGCATGTGCAAAGCCCCTGGGGTTTTGGGAGCACAAAGGGAACAGAAAGACACAGCTAGAGCTTGGATGTGACTTAGAGGGTGGTGAGAGAAGGCTAGGAGAGGAGGTAAGGGCTGATCAGGAACAGCTTGGTGAGCTGTCTTGAGGCATTTAGATTTTATCCTGAGAGCTCTGAGGAACATCGGACTATTACAGTGGGTTAGTGACATGATGGTGAGTGATTTTATAAAAATCCCTCTGGCAACGTGGTGGGGCATGATTGGCAGGGGAATGCTGCAGGCCGTGGCTGTCATGATAACCTGGGTGGGAAATTCTTGGGGCTATGGTAGTGACGGCGGGCCCAGGACAAAGCTGATGTGGCTTTGAAAAAGAACTTTAAAATAATTGATTTGGTAGGTGTTTATACTATGTGTGTGTGGGGTTTGAGTGAGGAAGAGGGTGGAGTCTAGAACAACAGGCATGTTTCAGGCGTCATGGTGAATAGGAACAGGTAGGTGAGGAGAGAAGATGGTCACTTATGTTTGGGACACATACATCTCAAAGAGTCTGTGAGACAGTCGAGTCTAAATGAACTGGGGGCAGGTGTGGGAAGCTTGGGAAAGAGATTTGGTCTGAGGTGACTGCCAGAAAGCACTGAGGGAAAAGGGTGACAAAAGGAAAGATACACACTATTAAATTACTCTCAGGTTACTGCTTGTTTTATGTTATTGTTTTCACCTTTACTGAGATATAAGTGACAAATAAAATCGTAAGATATTTAAAGTGTACATTGTGATGATATGATATATGTATACATTGTGACAGGATTTCTGCCCTTTGAATTAGTTAACACATCCATCACCTCATATATTTACTTTTTTCTTTTTCTGGTTTTTTTTTTTTTTCCCTTTGGGTGAGAACATTTAAGTTTTACTCTCTGAGCAAATTTCAATTAAACATACAGCACTATCAACTATTGTCACCATGTTATACGTTAGCTCCTCAGACCTTATTCATCTTAGAGCTAAAAGTTTGTTCCCTTTTACCAGCTTCTCCCCATTTCCCTCACCCCAGCCTCTGGCAATCACTTTTCTATTCTGTTTCTATGAGTTTGACTTTTTTTTTTTCAGATTCCACATATAAGTGATACCATGCAGTATTTACCTTTCTCTGTCTGGCTTATTTCATTTAACTGATGGCCTCCAGACTCATCCACCTTGTTGAAAATGACAGGATTTCTTTATTTTTTAAGGATGAACAATATTATATATATTCTGCATTTTCTTTATCTGTTCATCTGTCAACAGACACATAGGTTGTTTCCATCGTTGGTTATTGTGAACAGCGCTGCTATGAACATGGAGGTACAGATGTCTCTTCGAGATACCAATTTCATCTCCTTTGCATACATATCCAGAAGTGGCACTGCAGGATTGTATGGTGGTTCTATTTTTAATTTCTTGAGGAACCTCCATACTGTTTTCCACAGCGGCCGCGCCAGTTTACATTCCCACCAACAGTGCACGAGGGTTCCCTTTTCTCCACATCCTCACCTGCTTGTTCTAATTTGGTCTGTTGTTATATTTCTTTTGAATCTCTGAATATGGGCCATTGCTTATTTTTTGTAACTAACAAATATAGACTTTCTGTGTGATGGTAATAATGCAAAAATAGCTGAAAGAGGGAAAATAAGAAGAAAGGGGGAAACGAAAAGTCAAGGAAAAGAATCCCAGAGAGGCCTGGGGAAAAGCTCTGTGTGAGGCCCTTGGAGCCCTGGGTGAGTCTGGTAATTCCTGCTTACAGGCAATTCCTAGTAATTCCTCTCCCCACTCTTCACGTTTCCTGCTTATGGTTCACTTGCCTCATCTCCTCTCCCACCCCCGCTTCCTACTATTCAAACCCCACATTAGCTCAAAGGCTTTATTTTTTGGTGGGCAAAAAAAAAATAGTGATTATTTCTCCAAACCTTCACTTGCAGCTCCCATCTTGGATTTGGCTTCTTGCACTTCATTCTGTGCAAGAGGAACTTTTGGGCTGATCTGGTCACAGGTACACAGAGTTCCTCAGTCTCTTCAGTAAAGACACTGTATGTTTCATTAAGATAGTTGGTGCAAGTTGTTTTTTAAATGAACTCTACTTCAATAAGATTTTCTCTTCCATTATTTTTACAAGACCAATTAATAACATTTAAAAAGAAGTTTCTTCTTAAAGTAACTTAAATCAGTTGCTTTAAGAACACATCTTTACAAAATTATACTCATTAGGCAACAAAAAACTTTCGTGTTTTCCTTTCTTCTGATGTAAGTTGAAGACTTACAAACAGTTGTTAATGGTGTTTGGTTAAGAAGAATTTGTTTTAATTGTTTATATGAAACAAGTACTTGTTAACTTTTTCTTGTTGCCAATTTGTCAATTCTAAATTTTCACGTAGGTTAGGCAGGAGAAAGCCCAGCTTTGTCACAAAAGGTTTGCATTATGAACTTGGTTCTGTTGTGCATCTATTTTCATTCTTGTTAAGGGATGAATTCGATTTTACAAATCCCACATATTTTATGTGTTAAACATGTTAGTTCAGGAATTTCACTTGGTTTTATAAAGATACATATCTACCATGGCTGACCAATCCAAACATAAGATTTAACCATTGACTTCAGACCCAATTCAGTTCTCCCATCTTCTGGCTTGCAGAACTTCTGGCTTTTGGGAAAGAAAGTGAATCAAAGTAATTTTTGGTTCAAATTATTATTAACTGTTTTCTTCTGATATAAACTTATATTTTAATAGTTAAAATAAGTCAACATGTACTACATAAACATCATGGAAGACCAAACACTAAGAGTTTCTTTGAGGTGTCAGAAGAATACACCTTTTGCCTAGAGTTTATATCTGCCCAGGTAAATTTTATTTCTGATTCTATTGTTTCCTCAATTTGCCCCGGTTAATAGGGAAGATTCTAAAAGTAATAACTATGCCTGGGTATTCGAGGCAGTATGTGGTCTCTTACTGAAGTTACAAGGTTTTAACTCTGTTGATTCCTCTTATGCAATAGAAGAATGCAGATGTTAATTTAATCTGAAGCCTGTTTATACAGTGACTTTTATAATGTATATCTAAAGATAGAGAATCGAGTTTTATGAGACCAACATTTCTTATCAAGTCCCCACTCCACCCTATTCTAATTGGACTGACCCTTAAGTTGAATAAAGAACAAAGAGGTCTGTAGTTAAAACATTTCACTACATGTTGAGTCTTGCCCTTAGTAAATGAGAAAATGGAGACTTAAACAGAGAATCTGAATTAGAAGGTCACATATACACTCACTGTTTTTTGTGAATGGAAAACATATTTTAAAATAGTACGTATCATCTTTGTAGTTTAAATTCAGGATGTTTTCCCAAGAGGTGCAAGAATTTAGACTCATATAAATGGGCTGCTTTATAAAAACATGCCAATAATACTCTTTAATTTGTGAAGTTTAATATTCTGTACATTATCAACCAGACTTCTTTTGGGGGATAAAGAAATGGAGGTGACTTCTAAATCTTAGAGCAGAAACTTCATGTGGGCAATTTGATACCTGTCCCCAGAGCTCAGAGAAGAGGGTTGGGCTGGGAGTTTAAGTCTGTGCGTCATCTGTATTTAGTGGTGATGAAAGCCGTAGGCGTGAGATAGATTTTCTGGTGGGAGAATTCAGAGTCACGGAAGAGGAAAGGGCCTGGCATTGAGCCCTGTGCAGCTCTGGATTATTGTGGCATGAGGGAGGCAAATCGGCAAACTCTGGGAAGCTCCAGCTCGAGAGGTAGGAGGAACATTTTGTGGAGCATTTTGTGTTACAGAAGCCGAGGGAAAAGCATGTTTCAAGAGGAAGGAAGGAACTGTCAGATGCTTCTGATGGGTCAAGTGTGATGTGGGCTGAAAGTGTCTATTGAATTCAGCAACAAGAAGTCATTGGCGGTTTCCAGGAAGCTGTTTTTGTGGAGCAACAAAGGTGGAAAGCAGATTGACGTGGGTTGAGCCAGGCAGGAGAAAAGGAGGAAAAAGACCTCCAGTGCAGACATCTGTTAGGTGTTGAGCTGAGAAGGAGGGACAGGATATAAGATAGAAGTTCGAGAGTGCTGTGGATCAAGGGAGACCCTTTTTGTGGGTCAGACTTGCATGACATGATAAAAGTCAATAAGGTGAAGTAAACCTATGTGAATTACAGGACACCATTAGAGAAACAATCTTCGGAATTATTGGAGAACCAGGAGGGAAAGAGAGGGAGAAAAGGATAGAAAGCTTATTTAAGTAAATAATGGATGAGAACGTTCCCAAAACAGGGGAGAGATTTGGACATCCAAGTTCATGAAGCTCATAGGTTCCCCCCAAATTTCACAATATTATATGCTAATTATATCTTAATAAACCTTGAAGACAAAAGCCAGTTAGAAGGAAGCATTGGAGTGAGAGAGAGTCAATAAACAAGAGAGAAAAGAAAGAGGATTTAGAATCAAATAACAGCAACAACAACGAATATTCATTCAGTGTTTGCCCTACACAGGGCACTGTGCTAAGCCCGTGACATGTAGTCTCACATTTAGTTCTTAGAATAATGTTATGCAGCGGTGCCGGGGGGAAAGTGTGGCCTAAGGATGTTAACCAACTTGCTCAGTGTCCTCCAGATAGTGAGTGGTGAACTGACTTACTACCTTAAGGACCGACCTTGGTCACCACCACAGCCCACCACCCCCCATCTGGAATTTAGGTGTTCTGCACTGCATTTAAAGACCTACTTAAAGATTCTTTAAATTATATTTTAAGAAAGGCCACTTTGAAACCCTCTGTCTGAAAGTTCTAACAGCTCTATTTGGACAACAATTTTGGTGGGTGGCCTGGGTCCAAAACAAAAAAGGCCTTATCTACTGAGAAAGCTTAACCTTGAGAATATATATATAAAACCTCGTGCCCCCAAATATAGGCTGTGTGAACTGAAGGGGATTTGCCCAAAGAACTCACAAAGCAACTTGGGGAGGCAGAAATTAATTGTAGGAGAGTTGTGGGGTTTTTTTTTAACATTGCAAGAAGGACACAAAAAAGGATGATGGGTTGAGGCAGCAACATAGAAAGGCCAAGGAAGAGATGTGAAAACATACCACAGACAGCTTCCCTGTAGATTCCGACCGGCTAAATTTCCTGAAATAATACTAATTCTGTCCTCTTGCTTTCGATAGGACATAATGACTACATGTGTCCGGCTACCAACCAGTGCACGATTGATAAAAACAGGAGGAAGAGCTGTCAGGCCTGCCGGCTACGCAAGTGCTACGAAGTGGGCATGATGAAAGGGGGTAGGTACCTTGGACCCAGGGCGCCCACCATGAGGTCCTTGTCCCCCACCCACTGCTGGCCATTTCCATTCTAGTCACCACGGGAGTGGAGTGATTTCTCTTCTAATTAATTTTTTTCCTATTCTCACTTTTCTTCACAACAAAACTATTTTTATAACACATTTTATTAAAAAATAAGAAATTCAACACACCATTTTGTGTTTCATATTTTCAATGTAAATAATTATATTTAAAATCAAAGGTGTGTGGGAGGTGGTGGTGGAAGGAAAAGAAGACTGCTCAGCGAATTATTCTAGAAATATTTTTCAGTTACTGTTTATATTCCTAATGCTAGAAAACGATATCTGGGAGGAAACTTTCCTTACACTGAGACTTGTACATGTGAAAGCTAAAGAGCTAGTTTGTCATCTTTCAATCCCTTCACATCCCTTAGGGAATTTGAATTTCAATCAAAAGGCAGCTTTCTCCTTTAGAAGTTGAGTTAACTAGCAGCTCCCGTAATCTCAGCGTCCAGTATGGAGCTGGGAACGATGCAGTGATTTCTGAGCACTATAGCATCACGAGGTGGTCGGGGATCTGTGCCCGTGTATTTGTGCTGTGGGTGTGTGTATGTGTGGTTTTCTGTCTCCTCATGTGTCCGGTGTTCCAGTTTTCTTATACAGGAATCCAGCGTCTGGTTCTGGGACTATTAGGTGCTCCATAAATGTGGTTGCCTGATTGATCTCCTTGTATTCTTTGGAATCTAGTCTTGAAGAACACTTCTAGACTTGAATAGCCTTCAAAATACTGGGAGAGAACAAGAGGAAATGTGTAATTGCAATAAAGGAATGGGTGCATCCAGTGTTTTAGGATGATATAAAGGAGAGAGAGACAGACCTATGATGGTGCTGCCTGCTGATCAGAATGGGAAAAAATCTTTCTGGAGAGGAGGCTTGAGGTTAGTTAAGGAGAACAAAGTGGCCATGAAAAAGAGTAGCGATTGTGCAAATAGAGGGAAGCTAACCTTTAACTCATTAACACTTGGACGAAGGGGGAGGCAGAGGAAAAAGCAACAATCATGCCTGATTATTACGGCACTTATAGGCGAAGATTCCTTTGTCAATGGTCATAAATAAACCTACCGGGCTGAGATGTTGAATACAGCATTTGGAATAAATTCTCTTGATGAACAGATGAAATGTTGAATTTATGCATTGTGTGAGCTGTGACTATATGTCTTGAGTGTCTGAAAAAGCAGCTTTGATTCAAAGGGTAATTAATTCCAAGAATTTAACAGCCACATTCAGAAAATGACACTTTGAGTCATAAATGGATTAAATATTTAAGGAATTCATTTTTCTTTGTACTGTTGGAGAATTAGTCAGGCTTAATTAAACTCACAAAAAGCTTCTTAAGGTAACTTGATAAGTGACAGGAATAAAACAGCTACATACAAAAAGTTTACTTTGAAAGAGCAGAGTCCGAGTTTAATATTCTTCTTTGGCGATTGTAGGTAGATTAAGCCCAGACTCTTAAATTCTCTCTAAAAGCTGAAATGATCAACCTGTAAATTGGTCCAAAACATTTTTATTCTTTGAGGGTACCCATACATTGACCCCACTTCATAAAAACAATTCTGTTTTTCTTAATTAACATCCAGATACAATCTGGATGCACAAATATAAATTATGCATACACATTTTTATCTAACAAAAAATTTAACATGCAAAGACATAATAAAAAATCTTCCCACTGCTTTCAAATAGGACTTTAGGTAATTACTGCACTTAGTCAATCTACGTGTGCATGCATGTACTTGTACATGTATATTTATGACTGCAAAATATATATCTATACTAGTTTGCTGCTGTGTTACTCTGCTCAGCCTGCCATAACAAAGTCTGCAGACTGGGTGACTTAAACAGCAGAAATTGACTTCTCACAGCTCTGGAGGCTGGAAGTCCAAGATCAAGGTGTCAGCAGGTTTGGTTTCACCCTAGACCTTTCTCCTTGGCTAGAAGGTGGTCCTCTTCTCGCTGTGCCCTCACATGGCCTTTTCTCTGTGTGTGTGTGCATCCGTCGTGTTTTTTTCTCTTCTTTTAAGGACCCCAGTCATATTGGATTAGGACCCCACCCTTAGGACCTCATTTAATCTTTTTTTCTTTTCTTTTTTTTTTTTTTTGGCGGTACGCGGGCCTCTCACTGTTGTGGCCTCTCCCGTTGCGGAGCACAGGCTCCGGAGGCGCAGGCTCAGCGGCCATGGCTCACGGGCCCGGCCGCTCCGCGGCATGTGGGATCCTCCCGGACCGGGGCACGAACCCGTATCCCCTGCATCGGCAGGCGGACTCTCAACCACTGCGCCACCAGGGAAGCCCAATCTTTATTACATCTTTAAAGACCCTATATCCAAATTTAGTCCTATTCTGAGGTACTGGGGTTAGGGCTTCAATGTGATTTTTCGAGGAGACACAATTCATTCAGTCCATAACAATTTCCCATAGAGATTCCTTAGCAGTTGTTAGTATCCGTCTACATAAAATGAAAACATGTGTCTTTCTGGCCGTTTATACATGTGCATAAGTTTTACGACAAGCTTTAAAATTGTAAAACTATAGGCTGTGAGAACATCTCATTTTAATTATATGTATAGTGTTTGCCATAATGCAATATAATTGATTTTTTTTCCACAGTATGGGATACCACACATAACCTCATGACACCTTGTATAACAACTCCCCAGATCCCACCCAATAAAGACCTAATTTACAGCTGGAAGTACAGTTATAGCCAACTATAAAATTTGAAATTACTTGTAAAGAACAGCTGTGACTAGATAAATCTTTACAACATTTTCCTACTGGTTTCACAAGAATCCAGTGTCTGAACCAGGCTAGAGACCAATTAGAATACTGAATCTCTCCATATGAAATAAAATGTTTCATTTCAGGTAAAAGAGAGAGAACCACAAACTTACCCCCTACTTTTGTAGCAAGGCAGAATACATTTATTAAAGTACCCTAAAGATCCAAAACAGTGCATGATTTATCTACATGAAGAAATCTATTTAAATCTCTTATGATGCCTGCTGTACCCTGAAAATCCCAACATCATTATTAGATTTGGTCCTGAGCCGAGATGGTTCAGTAAGATGCAGGATTTAAGACATGCTTTAGGGGATGCACTTTCCCATCTTAGTGCTGCTGGTCTCTGCCTAGCTTGCATTTTCCTTTTCATCTGTCTCCCTTCCCTTCAGCCTTAAGTGGCAGATTAAATGTCTCTTCTTCAGGGAGGTCTTCCTTTTGCCCCACACTAGCTTAGCTTCCTGTGTTCTCCCTTTCATAGGAAACAACTCTTCCCTGAGCCCTCCTCACTATTATTGTTAGTTGTTCAACATCTGTCCATGAACTCCACGATGGTGGAGACTCTCTCTGTCCTGCCTACTGATCTAGCACTAAGCAAGTCACAAAGTGAGTGTTCAAGAATTTTTTTTCCCATGAAATAATGACTTAATTCATTTAAACAGTTATTTGTTCAGGGCTGCTTAAGGGTGAGCTATTATGAAGAGTGCAAACGTGGATAATCGCCTAGTCCCTTCCATCAGAATCCTCACTGTACAAAGAGGACATTTGCACCTGAAGTGGCAAATAAAAATCTGGAAGACAAGTTAAGACCAGGATGGAAGATGAAGATGAGAATGGAAGACCAGCGGCCAGTGGAAGTTCAGAGCTTTGGCCAGCCACTGTTGGGTTTAGTCCAACCCAGAGTGTTATTCAGACCATCTGACTTCCAAGGTGTATATTATTATCCAAGAACTTGGCATTCTAGCTTGGTTTGGCGGAAAGGGGAAAACCTCAGAGATGGAATTCTTGGATCAAATACTGGCTTCCCCTCAGACTTGCTGAGCAATCCTGTTACAGTCATTTTTATGAGTTTCATTATCCTCAGATGTAGAATAAAAATAATAATTTATACTTAACAAGTTTCTTGTAAAGGTCACAATTCATAACATGTGAAGTACTTTATAAAGTACAACACAAGTGTTAGTGATTACAGGCAGACCTCAGAGATATCGCAGGTTTGGTTCCAGACCATTGCAATGAAGCAAATATAAAGTGAGTCACACAAATTATTTTGGCTTCCCAGTGCATAGAAAAGTTAATGTTTACGCTATACTGTAGTCTGCTAAGTGTGTAATAGCATTATGTCTAAAAAAATGTACATACTAGTTAAGAAATATTTCATTGCTAAAAAATGCTAGCCATCATCCGAGCCTTCAGCAAGTCGTAAAAGTAACATCAAAGACCACTGATCACAGATCACTATAACAAATATAATATTAATGAAAAAGTTTGAAATATTGTGAGAATTACCAAAAAGGAACACAAAGACAGAAAATGAGCAAATACTGTTGGAAAAATGGTACCAATAGACTTGCTTGATGCAGTGTTGCCACAAATTTTCAGTTTGTGAAGAATGCAATCTCTTCAAAGTACAATAAGATGAGCTATGCCTGTAGATCTTCTATCCTGAAAATAATTCCTATCTTACCTAAATACTCAGCACAGATTTTTTTTGGAAGGAAAAGAATGGCAACTTTATCACTAGTACTAAGTATAAATATCTAATTCCTTCGTGGGGAGTAAAACCCTGGCTCAGACACATCTGCTTTTTCTTTTTTTCTGTTTGGTGTCATATGCTGGATATAGCTTCATGATGAATGAGATTTGTTGTGTATCATTTTATGATGCCAGAGATTTATACAAACTTGTTAAAATTCCTCCCAATAAACTCGGAAGTGTGTTGGTGGCAAGGTTTTCATCTTTCAGACAAGGAAATTGCCACCAGAAATTAATTGTTGTGCAGGACTCATGCACTGCCCAGCCTGGTTGTGCTTCCTTGTAACACATTAAGAAGAAATTTGAGATAAAGTAATAATTTTCACTAGTCTTTATTTTGGTGACAACATTGCAATTTAATTTTGAGAAATATTCCAAAACAATAAATAAATTTAACAAATTAATGTTACAATTTTAAAGTGAGGAAATAATAATAATACAAATAATAATATAGATGGGGAAATGTATGCTGTGGGTTCAGAATAACTGAGATGCCCAATGAAGAGCTGGAAAATAAAATATTTCCTTTTGCCTAAGTTTAGTATTTATAGTCATGTGTTACTATAATTTCTTTCATTGATGGGATGAGCTTCCAGTCCAAAAAATTAGGTTTCCTTTGATCCTACATTGTCTCTTTTTTTTGCCAGAAGTAACTGTTTATTCATGTTAATGACAGGAGAACCAAATCAATGAATTAAGAGTGTAAATGTGAATTTCTTTCTTGGGATAGTCCAACAATTCTTGGGAGACTTGTAGCTGCAGGTGACTCCAAGCTTTTTCAGAAGGCAGGGCTGGGAATTCATGTTACTTTCTCTGTCTCTTCTGTTTTCTGTCTTTTCTCACTCCTTTTCGGTATCATCTAGTCCCACGACTTTAAATACCATTTATATGCGGATGACTGCCCAGTTTATAACTTTAGCCCAAAGTTTCTCCCAAGTCCATGACTTCTGTATACAACTTCTCAGGTGTCTTCCTCACTTGAGTGTCTAAGAAACATCTCAAACTCAATTTGTTCAAACCTGAATTTCTGGTCTTTACCCTCAAACATGCTTTATCTGCAATCCTTCCCATCCTAGCTAATAACTTCATCTTTTGAATTTTGCTCAGGCTAAAACAAATGGAGTTAACCTTGACGCTTCTCTTTCTCCCATACCTCATGTTCAGGAAGTTCTGGTGGCTCTATCTTCAAATCTCAGTGCCTGTATTGTTGACACTCTGGCATGAAACACCATCATCTTTCTCTCAGCTTACTGCTAAAGCCCTACCTGCTTTTTTCCTTGCTTCCCTACCATCTATTCTCCCTAAAGATACATTAACAATGGAAATCAAATCATATCACTTCTCAAAACATTGCACGGCTTCCCCGTTCACCCAGCTGATGTCATTACAGTGGCCAGAAGACCATGTCTCCTCCCCATTCTTACTTCTTTCACCTCTTTTCTTATTCCTCTCTCTCCTGCTTACCCTAAACCACGTGGGCATTCTTACATGTCAGGCGCACTTATGTCTTGGACCAATGACTCTAGCTTTTCCCTCTCCCTGGAATGCCATTCCCCCAGATATGTGGGCACCTAACTCCATCACCTCCCTCAGATCCTTTGCTCCATTATCAATTTATCAATGAGGCTTATCCTGATTGTTGCATTTAATAGTGCAGCCCACGCATCCCGCAGTTTCACCTTCTAATACACCATAGAATTAATTATTAGATGATTTATTGCTTGATGTCTGTCTCCCTTACTAGAGCATAAGCTCCAGATGGGTGCTTACAAACAAACAAAACATGCTTGTATGTTTTGTTCACTGATGTATTTCAAGTGCTTAGATCAGTGCCTGCATCTAATAGACAGTCGAGAAATAGTTGTAGCATGCATGAATTAATAGAATGAATGAGCAAAACTGAAAGTACACTGTAAGTGTTGAGCTATGAATAGATTGAGTGTCAAGAGTCCTGCTTTTCTAATTAAGGGAGAATATCTGCTTGGAAATTAAAACCTGTATAGGAGTTAGCTTTCACCACATAGCAGAACCTCCCCTCAACATCTCAGTGGCCATACAACAAGAAGCATCTATTACATGTCAGGGAGAGACTAGGAAGCTGCTGATATTGGCAGGGCTCACTTATATGTCGGGAGGTCAGCTGGCTGTTTTGGCTGGAGCAACTAGGATGACTGAGTTTTTGTTTTTTTTTTTGCGGTACGCGGGCCTCTCACTGTTGTGGCCTCTCCCGTTGCGGAGCACAGGCTCCGGACGCGCAGGCTCAGCGGCCATGGCTCACGGGCCCAGCCGCTCCGCGGCATGTGGGATCCTCCCGGACCGGGGCACGAACCCGTGTCCCCTGCGTCGGCAGGCGGACTCTCAACCACTGCGCCACCAGGGAAGCCCGTCATTTTGGTTTTTAAAGGACAGGAAGAGGGATGTTCATTTACCTTTTCACGAATGACCATGTCTCACCTTCGAATATTAACAGAACTCGGTCTTTCTTGTTCCTATAATTTGATTTTGCAAAAGCAAATCGTTTTCGAGATGATGTAAGGACCCTTTCTGTCAATAGAATTTACAAAATGCAGAACTTTGGGGGCAGTAATTGTATGAATAAATTGCTGTTTTTAGATTCTATAAGCCTAAGACCTCATACATTTTCATGTGTTTACATTTTGTTTCAGTGATTGTGACTAGGATAATAAGCGGTGTTTAGAGCTGAATGAACTTCAAAGATCCCCTAGTCCACCTCTTTGTTTTTCAGCTCATTGTTGTTGTCCAAGTCACACAGCTAGTTAACCACTCAGACCAGAAACCAAGACTCCTGACACCTGGTTCAGGGCTCTTTTCATTGTACTGCACTGCCTTACTGACCTGGAGTGATTTAGATCATCATGAAATGTAGACACATGTATAAGTAAGATACTAATATCACACAGACCAAATTATGACTTAGCAACAATTACCATGGGCACAAAATACTACTCTTCTTCAACGAAAACATGAATCAATGCAGTGGGCTTAGTTGCACAGCAGAAGTACCAAATTACATTTATATGGAGTCTGTGATGGTTATTTTAAAAAGAATTACTTAATATTTAATTACTTCCTATTGCTTAATATCATTTAAAAAGGACATTTTCTCCTTCAGGCCAGGGGTTTTCACTATTTTCAGGTAACAGTTGCAATATTTGTTGAAAGCCCATCTGTTTTTATTTTTTAAATATTTAGATTATTCTGGTATTAAAAAAAGGTAACTTTGTCAAGTAAAAGGAGACCTGGCTAAGGGTCCAGTCTGAACCTGCCTCTTTCAAGACCCTTGGGCAGATTCACTTAATTCTTCTGAACTCAATTGTCACTTTTGAAAAATATGGGCTTAGGACTGAGTGGTCTCTAGAGCATCTTTCAAATCTTAAATTTTGTGTTTTATGATTGGGAGGGTCAGCATTTAAAGCTAGAGGTATGTATACAAGTTTCCCAGTATGAGGAACAAGCTCACTAGCGATCATATGTATATTTCAAGCTAAATTTGCAGAGCAACCAGCAACTGGAAAAACCTGTAGGAATGGACAAAGCTATTCTCTTCATCGATTAGCTTGGAAAGTCAATCTCTTTGGAGTGAAGAGTGTCACCAAAATGAGTTTGATGTTCGTAGTGATATGAGCAGATAGCTATAATATCACTACACTTTTTTTAGCCACATCAAAGAAAGAGTTCAAGAGCAAAGTTTGTTGAGCTAGGACTTTGAGAAGATCAGTAAGTTCTTGTCTGTTATTAAAGATGTAATAGTCATGCCTAAGACTTGAGTCCCAGGAGCTGGTGAAACTTTCTAGTGTCTGCCTTGTGGAACAGAGAAAGGAAGAGGCTGAAAAGATAGTGAATTTTGAGAAGTTCCTGGTTAAATACCACACAAGGGAGTCTGGTGAGTTTTCCTTGAAAACTTATCCAGTAGGGGGTGAGACCTCTTGGAAATCACGGAAATATATGCCAGCCCTAAGAGAGACTGAAGGTAAAGTGAGGAGTCATTATAAAGACATGTTCTGGTTACATCTGGAGGTGACACATTGTTTAGTTTAAGCTTGACTGAGCAAATAAAAAGTAGTGAGAAACATACAAAATTATACTTAGGGGTTGATATCTTTAAAAGCTTGCTTAAGGGCTTCCCTGGTGGCGCAGTGGTTGCGAGTCCGCCTGCCGATGCAGGGGACGCGGGTTCGTGCCCCGGTCCGGGAAGATCGCACATGCCGCGGAGCGGCTGGGCCCGTGAGCCATGGCCGCTGAGCCTGCGCGTCCGGAGCCTGTGCTCCGCAACGGGAGAGGCCGCAACAGTGAGAGGGCCGCGTACCACAAAATACAAACAAACAAACAAAAAAAGTTTGCTTAAGACTAGTTACTATTATATTTATTTTGTATTACATTTTTGGCACTGTTATTTAGAAAATTTTACCTAACGAATGCCAGGTCAAGTCCAAACTTCTCAGCCTAAGTCATTTACAGATAACCTTTACTGAGCGTTTACTATGTGAAGGTGTTTGGAGACACAAGGGTAAAACATGGTCACTGAGCATGACGTCTAGACAACCTAATGATGGAAAGAGATTTTTCACATAAAAGGCGACCAAGCCCCCTCATTCCCTCCAGGGACCTAGGATTGGAGTTGGCCTAAAAATTCCTGCTGCCTCAGTTTACCCACCAGTTGTGACCCTAGTGATATCTTTCAGTGCTCCCAGGGATCAGGCAAGCCCAAGTTTGCTGGCTGGCCCTTTGTACTTTGGGGTTTCAACTTCCGGCTGATATTCGCGGGGATATGTCCTATTTGCCAAGTTAAGTCCTACCCATACTAGATTTCTTTCTTTCTCTTTGTGGGTCCCAGTCTCATAGAAAACACACTTGTATGAAAACGTTAACTGCTTCATCAGGCTCTTCTGAGAATTAAAGGCATGAATTATCTTTCGATAATTAAAAATTGGCACACAAATGTTAAGTTTCACATTTCATATATGCTGTAGCATGGTGGCTATGTCTTTAGCTTTGGTAATCAGACCCCATGGGTTCAAAATTTAGCTCTGTCTAGACACGTATGACCATGAGCGTGATACTTAACTTCTCTAACCCCAGTTTCTTTATTTGCCAGATGAGGACGATAATAACATCTACCTAACAAGGTTGTGTAAGAATTAATCTATAGCTTTCAGTATTATATTTGGCCTGTAGTGAGCCCTCCGTAAGAGTTGGTTACAGCAGTAATAAAGAGTACATTCAATGTTTGCCTTATGTACTTAATTCTAGTCTCCATATAAAATTCAATTCTACACTGTCACCATTAATCAAGGATTATTTAGTAATTAATTATTACGTATTTAGTTCAGCTTGGATAATCAGTGATATATAAAAGGTAGTGCCTAGCCTCGAGGAACCTATAATTGAGCCTCCTGCCAAGCCTGACATTCAGAGTTCTCTATCTTCTGAATCACACCTATTTTTTTCAGACTCTCTTTCCTACTGTCCTAAGAAACCTTTGGCTACAACGAGCGGGTCTGCTCATTGACCACAGAATGTACCTTATCCCTTTCTGCCTCCCTTCAATCTGAAGTTAGTTATTAATACTTTATTTATTAGTAGTAAGTTTCCCTGATTACTAAAGCCCCTCTCTTTCACTCGTTTAGGACTCCCTGTAAGTCACCACGTTTTTCCTCTGAATAGCTCTTATAGTCCTTCCCTGTGTTAATCAGGTCAGGTGAGCTGCTTGTCAGTATCCTGGTGCTAACCCAGGTACTAAGCGTCTTGAACTCTGCCAGCCTGAGGACAAGCTGGACACATTGGTGTACAGTCCATTCCAACCGCAAGAGAGCAGTTTCTGCCATCTTGACACTTGACTCCTGCTTGACCTCACCACCCTTGATTTTAACATATACTTCATGGTCTGCCTTCTGCCTCCTCATTTTCATTTCTAATCTTTGACATGATCCCATCTGCATAAAGCTTTGATTTCTGACTACTAAGTTATTTATCTGACTGCTCATTTCTCATGGCTAGAATTGTGTCTAGACTTTACTGTCACCCATAGATACCCGGACCACTCAGATCTGGCCTCAGTACTGTCACTGAGTCTCATCCCTAGCCTGGCCTCTTGTGTGGTAGAGTGCCCACGCCCCTTAGCTTCTGGTCCTTTGATTGTGCGGTTCCACCAGCACCCAGCCAGCTGCCTGGTACTACACTTAATATATCTTTGTTTATTTGAACACTTAATTGAATGGGATATAGGATTCACCTTCTAGGCGCCAGATTGAGTTCGGCCAAGCCAACGACTTAGTATTGTATTTTAAAAATATAGTCATCTCTTATCTATGCAGTTAGCTTTTTAATTTCTGGAAGCAGAGAGTGTCATATTTTTGTTTTATTGATAGCTCAGTGATATCTTGTAAATATTTGTTATTGATGGTGAGGTTAATGCTAATAGGAAAAGGAGAAGAGGTGGTTTATCTTAATGTTTAGATAAACCATTCTCTTGGCATTAGTCTGTTGTTCAGATCACTAAGCATGACTGAAGTAACACCACTAACTGTAATGATCTCTCCCTCCCCCCATCTTTCTCCCTCTCTCTTTTTGCCTAGTGCATAGACCTGTGGGAAATGTATTGTGCAATTTTAGGCATAAAAAGTAATGACACCAAATACTACAACTATCATAACAGATAAATAAAACTGTACATTAAGTCAAAGAAAAGCAAGTTTTAGGAAGTTAAAAAAAAGCCATTTCCAAATTTATTAAGTTAAAATAAGATTTCCTCATTATTGAATTACTTGGGTAATATTTAGTATCACAGGTAAGATGAACTATTTTGTTGGTTGTTGAAACTTTTTACGGATATTTGTTTTGAGAAATTCTAGGTCTAGCATCTTTATTGTGGATAATTACTGTTTTAGTTTTCCTTTAGCCTATACTTTTATGTTCATTATTTTGTTTCTTGAGGATTCAAAATATGCATTTGGCTATACATGGGAATTTCCTATAAAATATTTGTTGTAGTACGATGGTTTCATAATGAATTTTCCAGGTATTCTTTCTTGCAGGCAGATATTATTAGCTCTATTTTTTAAAAAAACATATTTTCACACATTTTTATTCCCTCCCTCTCTCTCTCTCTCTCTCTCGCTCTCTCTCTGTCTGTCTCTCAATGTGGTTTCAATTCATTAAATGAAAGCTTAAAAAAAAAATAAGTTTTAAGGATTTTCTTTAATAATAATTGATTTTGGAATAACTTACCTATGTTTGCTCCAGGGCTGCAGTTCACCATTTATTCACTTGAGGACTTCCCAAAATTAAATGTTGTACATGTGGAGTTGATTCACTTCACATGGATGTGTTGTTTACTCCCAAAGTGATGTAGGTTTCTGGCTTTTAATAGTGGTAATGGGTCAGAAAATTGCCCATCCGCATCTGTCAGATATTCAAGGAATGTATTTTGAAATTTACCCACTGGGAGGATAAGGAATTCAGTACTAGGTGACTCTTTGATTTAAATCCAATTTAAAAAATTAGAGAATCATCTGATACAAGGACAAATAACAAAACAAACAAACAGCAGAACAAACCTTAGCAAGATGAATTTCAAAAATACTGAGAATAATAAAAGAATAAAATACAGTCAGCCCTTTGTATCGTGGGTTCCACATCCATGGATTCAGGCAACCTTGGATCAAAAATATTTGGAAAAAAATTCCAGAAAGTGTCCAAAAGCAAAAAGTAGGAATACAATTTTATTTTTTTCCGTTTGGATAACCAAATTGTCCCAGAGCTATTAATTAAACCGTACGTTATTTCCTCATTGATCTGTAAAGCTACTTCCTTTTTGTATGAAGCTCCTCCCTAAGAGAGAATCTGATTCTGAGCTCTCTTTGGTATTTCTTTCCTCTATTTGTCAATAAAACCACAGTTTTAATTTCCATAACTTTGTAATTACTTTGACTTTTTAATCCTTCTTGAAAAAAAATTTGTTCTTTTTCAAAATTGTTTTGGCTATTTATGGCTACTTTTGCTTCCAAAAGAATTTTTAAAATCAACTTTTAATGAAATTACATTGAATTTATAAATTAGTTTAGGGAGGTTTGACGTCTTTATGATACTTAGTCTTCTCACCCATTAACATTATATAATTCTCCATTTATTTTAGGTCTTTTTAAATGACTTTTAATAAAAATTTAAAATTCTCTCCAAAAGGTCTTGCATATTAAAAAAATTACTCCTGGGCTTCCCTGGTGGCGCAGTGGTTGGGAGTCCGCCTGCCGATGCGGGGGACACGGGTTCGTGCCCCGGTCCGGGAAGATCCCACATGCCGCGGAGCGGCTGGGCCCGTGAGCCATGGCCGCTGAGCCTGCGCGTCCGGAGCCTGTGCCCCGTCCGCAACGGGAGAGGCCACAACAGTGAGAGGCCCGCGTACCGCAAAAAAAAAAAAAAAAAAAAAAAAAAAAAAATTACTCCTAGCTATTTCGTGTTACTGACATTTTAAAGGCATATCTTTAAAAAAATTACATTATCTTATTGTTTCAAACACGTCATATATTTTTAAAAAGTTTACAAATTCAGGATTGCATTGCTTATTCATTTAAAATTTTCCCATGTTGCTGAGTATCCTTCAATATAAGATTATTAGTGTGGTTGCATTAATATTCCAAAATGGAATACTGTAATTTATTGAATTATTTTCCTAATTATTGGTATTTACATTGTTTCTTGCTTTCACAATTTTAAACAGGACTGTGAACAGCTTTCTTGCTAAATTGTATACCACAATAATTATTTATTTAGGATTCACGGCTAGAACTTGAATGGCTGAGTCAAAAGTTATGCACTTTTCCCATGACTTTTGATATATATTGTCAGAATCAATCCAGTGGTGTTGGTTCAGAAATCATAATATCACATAAAAGAACACTGTAAACGTTACAAATTATGATATATAAAGATATATTGCTTGATGTGATCTATATCATGAAGAGAGCAGATTATAAATAATATTTAAGTATTTTAATTATTTAGGCTTATACTGAGCAATAAAGAGGAGAGTGAATAAGTGAATGAATACATGATTCTGGAAGGGTACCCAACGAGAAGCTAGTAGCAGTTAGCTCTGGGTAAGGGAATTATGCATGATTCTTATTTTCTAGTTTTCAACAGTGCACGTGAATTATTTATGAATAAAATTTTTAAAAAAACTTTGATATTTTTATATAGGTTTAATGGAATGATATTTCTCCTTCATTTCTTTAGTTTTTAGGAAACTTTCTTCGTGGCAATTCTTTTTATATGTTTCTTTCTCTCTTTTAGGAATGAGGTTGCCAGCTATCTTACTATGACAACTGTACACATTATTCTTATTGTAGTTAGCTGCTAACTTTCACAACTGTAATTATTTTATTCCCCATCTGGTACTTAACTATGTTTTAGACAAGCTCAGAAATATCATGCAGTGAGTTTATTCAATATCAGCATCATGATATTGAAATGTCAATAACCAATGACTGTTTTGGAGTCAGTCCCTCTTGAAGGTAAACAGGGAACAAAGAGATTTCGGGAACAATAAAAGCTTTGCAAACAACTGAGAAAAAAGTTGTTCTGAAACAATAGCGTGTGCCCCATCCTTTTACTTCAATGTGTTTCCTTAAGGCAATTACTGGCAAAGAGTTTGATAATTTTATGTTTCAAGTTATCTTTTTTCTCAGCCAGGCACCCCACCGCCATCGGCTTTTCTTTCCGAGAGATTTTGTAACTGGTACACGGTAGCTGTTTCTCACAGCCTGCTTCACACGTCCACTAGCAGCACACCTTGTTCCGAAATATTGCGAAGTTGAAATGTTTTTATTTGGGCAACTTCTGCAGTCAAGGTAATTCACCCCATCTTCAATGAATAAGACGGAAAAGAGCAAGCCAACCTCTGTGACCTTAAACTTTCACTGAAACTTAGAGACGGGTTAGCTCAGCTGGTGAGAGCGGGGTGCTCATGACACCAAGGTCGTGGGCCCTGTCCCATTGCAGAGCAGTGACACTCGGAGGAAGAGCCCCACAGCCTTAGCACAGACCCCCTGGGACATCTGCTAGCCATTCACAGTGAGGCAAAGGAGTGTGGATTTTTTAGTGAATCATGTCGTAACTTAGGGTGTCTCCAACTCGAAGCCAGTTGTGGGATCAAGGAAGAGAGCCAACTGAGGCTGGGAGAGGGGCCCTAGAGTGTCTCAGGCCAGGACACAGTGGTGGAGGATGAGAAAAACTAAATGGGCTTCAGGAAGTGGGTGTTAGTCCAAGCGCTGTTTTCAGTGGATGTGGCACAGAGACTGACTGGGCTCAGCCACCAGGAGGGCTCTCAGGCGGAGCCACGACGTAAGCCAGCGTCGGGTATCTGCCTGGAAGGGACAGGGTCCTCCACAAGCAAAGCCGGGGTCCGTCGCTGGCAGATGCGTGGTCAAGTGCCATAAATGGTTCCCCAGCTGCCACCGAGTTCAGGGCTGAGACTCACCTCTGAAAACCTTGGGCAGAAAGCATGACCTCTAGAACTTGGCCACCTGATCCGTCGGGGAGTGATGTAGGTAAGGAGTGGGGGACGTTTGGTGACCTGCGCAGTTGTCTGCTCAGGTCTTGGGTGTGGATGTGGAAAATAGGCTGTGCTGTGTCTGGGAGCCTGATGTAATCACAAGTTTCACCAGAGGGACAAATAGGAAGGCTGACATACTGTCTTTGTCTGCACCGGCTGGCTTGGGGCCTGGGAGAAACTGAACTGTAGGTGTGGGCCACAAACAAATTCAGCTGTAAGATGCTGTGAATGAGGAGACAGAGGACAAAAGAGGGGGCGCTGTGACCAATTATCAAGACTGCACAAGCTAGGTGGAGGGCATGTTCTATTGGCAGTAGCATCCTTTTCATCTCTGACAGAGTTCCTGAAGGATATACTACATATCTCGTGCAGACTGTTCAGTGGAATTTCTGCAAAGAGGGAAATGTTTGGTTGGGAAGAAAATAATTTCTTTTTCTTTTTTTTTGTCTCATTAAGAAACTTGTGTTTCAGCTTGTGTTATAGTCATATAATATGTTAGTACAGTAGTACAGCAAAATATATACATCTATTGGGGGTGCTTGCTCAAGTATTTTTTCCTAACAGAGATGTGTAATCAAACAAATGTAGAGCTCTCTGGTCAATAGTATAACCTATAGACAAAGCTATCCCTGGGACTAACCAATGTGATTAAATATCCTTAACTCAGATATTTTGATAAGGTAGTAATGAGGGTAGTATAGTTACTGAAAGATTTTCTTTACAGTTTTTTCAATAACTCTATTAGCCAGTTCACTTGTTATAAGTTTCATAGCTCTTTTACGCTCAGTGAATTTTCCTGTTTCTTCCCATGTCTGTATGTTTCTGATGTTTCATTTTCCTGTATCTTTATAGCTCCCTCTAACAATGTCTGAAAATCAATCAGAAGCTTCAAAATGTGTCATCTCACTTTGTAACCTGCTCTGACTCCGGAAGGGCCTCCCTCACAGCTGCCTCCATAAGGGATGTAAAATGAATACAGTGCCAGAAATTCTAGTCCTGGGAGCATCTTCTTACTTAAGCTTATTTATTGCTCTGATTTAGAGATAGCAATCCTGTTTCCATTGCCTCTTCCCAAACCAATTAGGTTAGACTCTCTGAGGGAGGTTCCCAGAATTGTTTTCAAAACTCCCCAAGTGATTCTAAGACGTGCTATTTGTTCTCCTTGAGCGCTGTTCAGCATCCTCAGATATTACTTAGTTTTTGCACATTTGTCTACTGTATGGCCCAATAGGTACCCACTAGCCACTTGTGGCCATTTAAACTCAAATGAGTTAAAATGAAATAATATTATAAATACAACTCCTCAGTTGCACGAGCCACATTCAAGTACCCGGGAGCACCAGCCACATTCAAGTACCCAGTAGCCACTAGTACCCAGAATGGCTAGTGGCTAGTGTATTGTCCAACCCAGCTGTAGAGCATTTCCATCACCACAGAGAAGTCTATTGAGCTGTGTTAACAACTGGGAAACATCAAATTGGAGAAGTGAAGGAGAGAGGGTGCGATACAACAGAAACCCCAAAGCATTTGGTGTGATTGGTAGATACTGTACCTTACATTACATTTGGAACTTAGTTTATGAATCCCTTCATCTTTAGATTCAGTTGAAATAAGTTTTAGTTAACTTAAGTGAAGGACTGGTTTGATTTTCTATGATTTGCTTAGCCTATCTTTGTTTAACTTATCTCCCTTGTTAGAGTGTTTCTAGCAGCATCTCACTTAATCCCTAACTTATTTTTTGTTGTGTGTGTCATTTAAAAATAATTTAGTCCTAGAGGTTATCCTCTCTGAAATCTATATTGCTTTATGGAAGAGGTGAACAGCTGGTGAAAATCGTCCCAAGGTTTCTAATGCCACCAAACGAAAATATGGTGCCAGTCATTGCCTTGTACCGTGACATTTATGAAATCCAGGGAGGGACAGATCTCATGCTGTAATAATACATCAGCATAAACATCCTACTAGGCCAGTCTTACAGATTCTTATGATAATAGGAACATTAGGAGTGGGAGAATGTCAACCTGAATATCATTTTCATTTATTAAAAAGCAAAAAGCTAAGAGGAGCCCTTTTACCAGCTGAGTCTTTACTGACTTTTGGTGAGAATCACATTCTCAAATTACTTGAAATCCCTTTCTTGACACGATGCTTCCACTTACACCATTGTGTAGATTTTCATTCGTACCTCGTTTGTCACTTTGTATGCCCTCCTGCTATTTCGGACACTTTCATTAAGTCCCTTCCTTGCACGTAAACAGAACACATCAGTCCATTAATGGAACTCATTATGCTCTTTTGTCTTTGCCAAGAACTATTGGAAATGATCACAAATGACTATGTAATTATAATTAAGATCTCGTAGATGCATTTGCTTTATTTTTAACAAGTTCATTCTGTTAAGTTTCACCCTATTTCAGATAATGACATTGGCTGGTACAAAGAAGAATTATTAAAATGGCAGTTTAACTCATATCTTTGGCAGATAAGCTGGTTATTGTATTTGAAAATTGTAATGAATAGCTGATAATATACAGGTAGTAACTTAAGGAAGTTTATTCTCTTAGAATACCTATGAGAAACTTATTCTGATAGGACCTGGTAACCAAAGTGATCTTTTTTTTCCCATTTTAGTCCATATATCTTCAGTTTTAATTTTGTTCTCCCAAAGAAGGCTGAGTCCCAGTGTGATATTTCAGATTTTGTAAAGTCGTAATATTATGAAGAAGAATAATGTATATTAGATCTTCTTTTCACATACTGAGCTAAAAATTATAAGCATCACTAAATTACCAGAGAATTCTTTTAACAATCAGGCCCTTAGTTCAAAAATGATTCCTTTTAAAAAGGAATTATTGTGATAATCTTGTAATTTTCAAAGTAGCATCTTTAGAAACCCCCTGTCCACCCTTATTCTTCTTGTTTCCATTCAGGATATTTCATCAAAACTTAAATTTTTCTTTCCTCTGCTGCATGTGGGCTTTATGTGCCTTCTCTCTGAAAAATAAAATCTTTAGTTTCAGGAGCTCTGTGTTCTATTCCTTCACTTTAAAATTGTGGGAAAAATAACTGTCATTTCCTTATCCCTGTCTCCAATTCCCTCATCATTTTCAGCAAGCCAATTTTCTCTCTTTTTTCTGTCTACTGTAAGGAACTTTTTACTTTGCTCCATTCTCTGCAATTCAGGGCTCACAATTTCTTTGAGCTTCTCAGATTATCCTTTGTACTTGTGTCTACATTTTTATTAAAATACCTTCAGCCTTCTTTTGACTCCATCATCTGTACATTGCCGTATTTAAAACCCATCTGCTTATTGATTGAAACTAACTCTCTGTCCTGCTTAATCATATTGGATGTGTAACTTCTGAATGAGTTAAAAAATCATCATGTACTGTGAAAGAATTTGCTAGCATATTCATGTTACTGCATAATGTGCAATGAAGCCGAAGTAAAATAACTCATAATAAATATAATATCAAGAAACGATAGTGAGAATCTGCATATCCTGTGCACTGAGTCAACAGCCAATAAGGCAAATCGTCATGACATTTGACAAATCATAGTAGTATCAGGGATGGTATAGCGAGTAAAAGGGCATGGACATTGAGATTAGCAGTCTTGAGTTCTAATTTTTTGTCAGTTCCTAATTGTGTGCCCTTGGGTTAAGCCATCGTTACCTCTACAGGCCCTTTCATTTATAAAATTAGGGTTAATATCTCAGATGTTTCAATGAAGTGATATGTAAAGCACCCTCCACAGAACATAGTATAATCGCCTCCATAATGATAATTCTCATCCTTCCAAGAAATGGACACTTCTGCTTTGAATTCAGGATAGGTGAACTTCAGCCTAGATAAAACCACTTTATTATCATTATTGCACAAATGTACTCCATGGGTAGCTAAACTTGCTTTCCCGTCCTCTACCAGCTAAAACCTTGGTATCAGCTCTAAAGAATATATTAGATGGAATAGCCCATCTGATCAAATCTCCACTAAATATTCTTTCTAGTTTTAAAAATATTTCTTATTCAGTTACAAAACAAGTCTATCACCTGGCTTGAAACAATTTCTTCTACCTTTTCCCTAGTCAGACCATTCAGACAGTCATCACTAACTTAATGACTACACAGGCTTTTTCTGGAAGGCTGGAGGCCCTAGACACTGAGGTATTCCTATGAATAAACCTAACATCCATGTGTTCAATTCTAATAGCTTCTTTCTTAGTTGAATCAAAGCCCTGCCAGTTTAAACAGGATAATTTCAGATTGTTTACTGGACATCCCAGAATCACAATAAAAATATACTTTATATGCCATAACCATTTCCAAAAATATAGTAAGCTTAAAAGAGATATACACTTACCAATTGTCAAGAATCAAAGAATTTGATGAAGCTGATTATATATGGGGCTGTGGCCCCAGCCCTCGTGAGAAAGGGCAAAAGTCCCCCTGTGTTCTCTCCAGAAGGGACAGTATGCTTTTGGGGAAGCCCTTTCCTTACTAAGAAAGCTGGAATCTGCAATTAATTTTCCACCCATATCTCCCTTTGGAACATATCCTAATTACATATCTATAATTTCATGAGCTATGAGTAAAGTCTAAGAACTTTTCTCTGAAATGGCAGCAATAGGAGTGTTTTTTTTTTTTTCATTTGGGCTACAATCTTCATTTTGATGCTCAACTCTTTATCCTTTATCGTAACTTCTGATTTGCACTAAACATGGGCAAAATGACTGGCTTTTAGAAATGGACACAGGTGCAATACGTGTGAGGCCAGGGAACCACCTAATTATCTTCACAAAGTATTAGGACTTCAAAGAATTCAAAGATTCTGTAAGTTCGACTTATGTTTGGACTGTGATTATGATTGATGTGTTATCCAAGTCTTGAGCTGTTTTTACAGATTTTTTTAAAGTTTGCATCTTATTTGAGTTCAAGAGTGTTCCGGCCAGCTTATTTTGGAATATCTTCTGCTACCCTAACTACTGACATCAGCTTTTGCATTCTGACTGAGGACTTCTTTCTTTTTTCTCTCTCTCTCTCTTCCTGCATCCCTAGCAGTGGAAATCTAGTTTTATAGGAAACCAGTAGTTATGTCAGGTTGCTAGGTATCTTCCCACTGAAGAACAAGTATTCTGGAGCAGCATATATTTAGTATTTGACATTTAATAAACATGCTTGTTTAAGATATTTTCAATAGAATTTCAGCTCTGGCAATTGTAAACAAAGGATCCAGTTGGTATTTGGTGAGGCAAACAGATGTGGACACGCTTCCTGCATTGAGATGCATTAATTTTTCTGAAAAGTGGATAAGAACTTGTGAGAGTGAATAATGGAGTTCAAATCAGATGGGGCAAGATATTTGATATTCAGGAATAAATCACAGTATAATAAATCTGTTACTCTTCTTGGATTGAATGAGGAGTCGCTAACACTGAAATATAGTCAAAGAAGAGGAAAATGGAGATTTTGTAGAGGAGAGCCTGGCCCCGAGATGATACTTCTACCCTCAGTGGAATGTTGTCTTCTTTGAAAGGCGCTGGTTCTAGTCAGTACATGAAACATTCATTGATCATTACCTAGGAAAGCTCATTTATTTACAAGGTACAGAGTTAAATCTAGCGGGAAATACAAAGAACTAGGCACAGTCCTTATCATTAAGAAACTTTCAACTCTTGGCATGTTTCAGAGAGAGAAACTTTCTGGCTTGGGGCAATAAGGGGCTCCTTTGGCATAAGTATGGTGACAAAGAATTGCTCCTGCTGTATCAGTGGTAAGAACGAGATATTTCCTTTTGCTGAGCTCTCTATTAATACGGGTGGTAGAATTTTGTGATCCTTAAGGCTCTTGATAATTCTGTTTCCTCCTCCTCTATTATTAGTACTTGTTCAAGTCAACATTTTAGGAAAGGAGCCCAGTGATTTCTATTAGCTACCAGGTCAAGTAATAAATTCATCATTTACCATATATTTATCGAGCCCCTAATTTGCCCAGCTCTGAGCTGTAGGGTGTATGGAAAAATTTCTAATAGATTTAAGGTGACAGAGTTCACAAATGAGTGTTTGTAGAAAGGAATAGACCCTTTTAAGCCTCAAGAAATATGACATTCACCCACCTGAGGATTTGTTAAGTCACCAGCAAGGGTGAACTAGTTTGCTGATCCAGTTGTAGGATTGTTGTAAGATGACTGTCCCACTGGCAGGCACTTCTTGTCCAAGAGAATGTAATTGGGTGTTGGTGACTCAAGCAAGGCTCGGAAGACTCCTCCATGACCAAATTAAGGACAACAGGGGCTTCATTTGTATCCAATGCCGCACCAATCAGCATGAGACAGAGAAGAGACCCATGGGGAGGAGGGGAGACAAACTGTTTCTTTTATAAGTTGGAGAAGGGAAAACTGCGGGTCTGAGTAGCGGAACTGCTAAGAAATGGGAGAAAAGTGAGAACTTCATAGGCTAAACCTTGGTGTCTTATTTATTCCTCTTGGCTACAGAATGCCTGCCAGCAGGAGACTCATCACTAAGATATTACAGGGAAATGAAGCTAGGCAAGAAAAATATGTATTGCTTTTTTCCTCACCCCATAAATTTTGTTATTAATAAATCAGATTCTTATAGAACAGCCTGCCACAGCTGCCTCTAGAAACAAGGGTTTATTAGCCGAATTTTTATTAAAATGCACAGTAGTTTTATGAGTGAACCTTATGCTTTTAAGTCAAAACGGGTGTCATCGAGACCATGTGGGATCGTGACTTACTCCACACTTGATTTGGACCTGGACACTTGGTTTTGTTGCTGGGATAAGGCAGCATGATTTGACATGCAATTAAAGGTGTGGTAACCTGTGATTGATTTCCCTTTCTTGGCACTCCCTGTCTAGACTTTTGGGAAAATTCCAAAACAGTGCATTCCTATACGAAGGCTACCTTTTTGGTTGCTTCAGCTTCCAAAAGGGACATTTGTAAAGCAGTACAGCAGCAAGTCAGAACAGGAACAATGCAATCCATTTTGAAATAAAATTTCATCAAAGTAAACTGGATAAATTCTCAAATATTATCAAAGCAGATTATGGTTTTCCAATACGATTTGGTGAGGAGAGAGATGAATACTCTCTCTGCACTTGCTTGCAGAATTCCTTTTAAAAACAATAACATATATGGGTTTTGTTTTCCAGATTGTAAACATAAATACATGCTAATTGCAGAGAAGAATCACTGTGTACTTCTGCAGTTGGTGTTTGTCAAGTGCTTTTCTGGCAGACGACGCCAGCTCAACAGGGCAGAAACGTGGGTTGTTGTAAACTTCTGGGCACACACTCTACGACGGAACAGGCATGACCAGGCAGGGCTGGCAGCGTATTAATTAAATTTTCTTCTGTCATAGAACTTCAGCTGCTCCCTTCCATCATTGCTGAGTTCTTATTGTCACAGCAGATAGGAACCTAGCTCTGGGGCCTGGAAAGAAGCATGAAGACTGGGCTGGGGTAGCATGATTGGCCACCATGGGGGGCTCTGGTTACTCTTATGCCAATGGAATAATTAGAGCAGGTACCACTGGAGTCCTAGTTTAGGAGGAAAGGGGGGAAATGTGCTCTTTGCGTCCACAGGAGGAAACACTGCTCATCTGTACACAAGTTTACTCATCAAGGACAATTAACTCACCATGGTTAATCACCCCAAAGGAACCTACTATTAAGAGAACTTGCCAGTTTATTTGAATTTGGGTGCTGGCAGATGACACCATGGGATATTATGGCTCCTCATGAATACTGCAGTCTATTGAGAGGTTGATAGATAGGCCACTGGGCTGGAGGAGAAGGACCAAGTTAGTTGGTATACAGCACTTGGGACAATTGAGGTTAACTGGTGGTGGTGACAGTAGCCTGGTGGAAAAGTTAATAATTAACTACTTTCAAGGAAAACTGAATTAACCAATCTTGTCTGGGTCATGTACACGACCTTCTCCCCACTACTAACAGATTTATTCCAAAGTTATATAAGATAATGGAAACAAAACTTAACAATTTGGGGAGGGCACAGAGGAATCAAGTCATAAAATTAGACCACAGGGTACTTCGGTCACATAGCTGGATCAGGAGATTGAATGTGGAAAGACTGATCCTAACTTACTTCTTTTATTTAGCAATTTATTTAAGACTTTTGTTACTTAAATTGATCACATAAAGTGAGTTGCCTTACCAGAAAGACCGATTTCAAACACTGCTATAATAAAATTCCAACAACTGGAATTCCAAGATGTTTTAATATATCAAACTTGTGTTATTAATATATTCAATATGATTCTAGGTCCTACCGACTCATTTATGTATTCCACCGAAATATCTATTGAAGTCTGGTAGGTTATTATGTCTAATGGTAAACAAGACAGATGTAATCTCTGCCTTCATGTGGTTTGTAATTGAGTAGTCTTTGATATTTTGTTGTGATTGTTGTATGTCTTTAATAGGAGACGCTTATAATTTTAACTTGTGTTAAACACTGACCATAACTAACACTCTCTCTCTCTCTCTCTCTCTCTCTCTCTCTCTCTCTGTCTCCCTCTCTATATATATTTTAGGAAAAGATAAAAAGCTACAACAGGGTTAAATTTATGTGCCCTGTTACAAAGCTTATTCTACATCCTGAAAACTTTTTAAGCAGCAAAGATATAATCTTTGTAGTTTCAATTTATAGGTCGGTGTTTCTGACAGCCTTAAATTTTCCTCTTGACCAACTCCATGGTCTTCTCCATACACAATGCAATCATGAATGTAGAATTATACTTTGACGCAAGCTCTTGGGTAGGATGACTCAGCTGTTCTCCTTCAACATAGCGGCCTGAATGGCAGTGACTAGTTATTCCAAACAATCAAGAAGCAGTATAAAATTAATTTTCAAATTATATGAGAGCACTTCTTGCTCAGTGTTTTGCCCTTGACTTTTAAGAACTAAACTTTTCATTTTAGATCAGTTTTACATTTACAGAACTATTGCCAGGATAGTACAGAGAGTTCTCGGATGCCCCACATCCAGTTTCCTCTGTGGGTAACATCTCATACTACTATTTGGTACTTTCATCACTATGAATGAACCAATATTGATATTTTATCATTAACTGAAGTCAATTATTGTTCAGACTTCCTTAGCTATTACCCAATACTTTTCATCTGTTCTGGGATCCCATCAGGATATATTATATTAAATATTCATGTTTTCTTAGGCTCCCCTGATTGTGACAGTTTCTGAGGCTTTCTTTGTTTTTGATGACCTTGCCAGTTTTGAGGATTACTGGTCAGATATTTGGTGGAACGTCTCTCAATTTGGATTTGTCTGATGGTTTTCTCATGGTTAGACTTGGGTTAATGAGTTTGGGGAGGGAGACCAGAAATGTAAAGTGTCATTGTCATCACATCATATCAAGGGTACATATAATCAATCAATATGACTTATCACTGTTGATGTTGACCTTGACAACCTTACTTGAGGGAGGATTTGTCAGGTTTCTGTACTGTAAGGTTATTCTTTTCTTCTCCTTTTTCACACAGTTAGCTTTGGAAGGAAGTGCTTATGTGCAGCTCATACTTAAGGAATGGGGGGTTATGCCTTAAGGCTGGAGTACTTACATAAATTAGTTGGAGTTGTCTATTCTCAGTTAATTTATTTATATCAGTGTAGACTCATGGATATTTATGTTTTGGGGTATAATCCAATTCTTATTTATTTTGCTGCTCATGTTGTTCCAGCTTTGGGGCTGGGAGCTTTATGAGTTGGTTCCTGTATTCTTTTGACATACACATCATTGAGCGATTTTTTTTTTTTTTATCACGTTCTTCCTTTTAGTTCTGTCACTACAAGATGGTTCAGACTCATGTTGTATATTTCCTTCCCCAGTCCTAGAATCAGCCATTTTTCCGTGGAGTCATGGTTCTCTTATTGGAAACCAAGATCTGAGCAGTAGATGTACTTTCTGTTACTGGGGTATTGTTACTTCTAGAACCTCTAAGCTGACAGTGCAAGGAGATATATGTGTTTGTACTAACCCATGTATATACACCTATTTATAAATATTTTTATTTATATATTTTTATACAGCTTAACATCTGTATCTGTCTTAAGCTAAACATGAATACACACTGATGTCTCCAACTCTTACCATTACAGCATGGATCATTCTAGTCTTCTCTTACTTACAAGTCACTTCTTTCTGCAACAGTGTGAAACCTGGCTCCCATTATGTGCCATTCATTTACTTAATTATTTAATTGCAATATACCTAAGAGTGGTTTCACAATTCTTATAACCTTTAAAGGCAAAAGGGGCTATACACAAACACTGTACTCTAGTTGATAAAGTTATAACAATTAAGGGTCTTTTTATGGCCCAAAATGTGGTCTGTCTCAGTGAATGTTCCATTGGAGCTCGAGAAAAATGTGTATTCATCTGTTATTTGATGGAGTCTTCTATAAATATCAATTAGATCAAGTTGATTGATAGTATTTTTGAGGTCAATTCCATTCATATTGATTTTCTGCTTACTTAAGTAATCAGTTATTGACAGGGAGATAATGATGTTTCCAACTATAATAGCAGATCTATTTTGCTTTCCAGTTCTAACCTTATTGCCTCCCAACAGAAGTATCTTTAAAAAATGGATATAATATATGAAACAACTGTTTTGGCTTTTTTTGCGGTATGCGGACCTGTCACTGTTGTGGCCTCTCCCATCGCGGAGCACAGGCTCCGGCCGTGCAGGCTCAGCGGCCATGGCTCACAGGCCTAGCCGCTCCACGGCTCACTGTTGTGGCCTCTCCCATCGCGGAGCACAGGCTCCGGCCGTGCAGGCTCAGCGGCCATGGCTCACAGGCCTAGCCGCTCCGCGGCATGTGGGATCTTCCCGGACCGGGGCACGAGCCCGTGTTCCCGGCATCGGCAGGCGGACTCTCAACCACTGCGCCACCAGGGAAGCCCGAAACAACTGTTTTTAAACCTTGGATATCAGGCAGCGTGGGGCAGTGTTTCTTGAGAAAGGGAAAATAAATGAGGTGAGCCCTACTGTTGCTCCAACTTCCTGCCTGGAGAGAAATTCGAGGCCATAGCCAGGGAGGGGCAACTCAGGTGTAATTAAACACAGAAATTAGTACATGATGGTTATCCGATGAATGACACAAGAAAAGGAAAAGATGAAAGAAAAGCTACAAGAATGAAGGAGGTAGAGCCACTAGACTGGAGTGGGGTCCAAGATTGACTATGGAGGAAATGAGATTTTACTTGGGATTTGGTGGCCAATATAAGAGGAGTGGAAATTGTACAAGGTGGTGATGTTGGAAAGTATTATAAAAAGTGGCAAGGCCAACCCTGTTTCATAAAAAAGTAAAGGTTTGTGGAGGGGGTTTGTAAAGATAGATTTGAAAAGTACTTTGGGATTATTTATGGAAATTCATGAGTCAGTGTAGTGTTGGATTTTATTCAATAGGTTAGTGGCTTTTTAAATTTAAAATACAACCAGTAAACTCTTTTAAAAATAAGTTATTTCCCTAATCCCAGTACAAAATACATATATATATATATATATATATATATATATACACAGCTGCTTTAGACAAATGGGGGAAAAGGGGCAACCAGAAGCCCTGATTGTACCCCTACTGCTTAGAATTGCCAAGAGTCTTCAGAGCACAGTTAAACAACTGCTGTAACTAAGGAGGTCTTTGAGAGCTTTAGATGGACAATACATAACAGGTTAAAATAGGTGTGTAATGGAGATTATTCAATTGCCAGTTGATTTGATTGGAAGGAAGATTGAAGGTAGGCAGGGAGACAAATTAGTAGCTGCTGCATCAATCTAGGCAAAAAGGGAGAGGAGTGTGAACCAGGATGGTGGCAGTGAAGATAGAGTGAAAGGGAGTAAAGGAAGAGATATGTGAGTAAATACAGGTTGGGGTGATTTGCTGGATGTGAAAGGAGGGAGAGGAAGAGCATTAAGTAGCTTTAAATGAACTGGATAATTCATCACCTCAAAGTGGATCATTGATGTACCATCATCAATGATCCACTTCGAGGCTATGATAATATTAATAATAATCTATAATTACATAATTCACCTGGGTTGAAATCTCTGTGCTGCTCTTGGTGTGACCTTGGTCATAATACTTATTCTAAACTTCTTTTTTTCTGTTAAATGGGGACTATACCAGTGCCTACCTTACAAGATTCATTTCTAGTATTTGAAGGGAAAGCATTAGAATTGATGCAGGGAAGTTTCTCTGGTGCAAGTTTCATTAGTTCTTATCTTTATTTAATTCTTAACTAATCGGAACTCCTGTTTTCTTCAACATGTTGAATTAAAAAGCTTTTAGTGTATTTCTCTGCCTGGGTTTTTAATACCTCATGAATAATGTGGAATTATTGAGAAACAAAAGAAAGGTGATTATGCAAATGTATGAAATATTTAATAATACATTAAAGTAGTCTTGGGAAATTGGAGAAATAACTTTACTGAAGTTATAGTAGCTTTTTGTAGAGGCAAAGGGTACTAAGAAGAAAAAAGATCATTTCAGAAAAAGAAAATTTTAAAAGCAGAATGCATTAGAAGCAAATAAGCCAATGAATTCTATTAATTAATGAATATTCATATAGCATATTCATTTTTCCTAAGATATAATGGCCAAGCCAAAGAGTTTAAAGAATTTAAAAAAGAAGGATGATTAAATAAACTCAAGTATTAGAAGCAGTCTTTCAAAACTCCTAGTTTGATGCATTAGGACAGATCTTTTTATTTTAGGGCCAGGACATAACTGTTTAAGCAGTGGATATGTCCCCAGCCCCTTTCTCCCTGCCAGGGCTCAGCCCCAACACTGCCTTACAGCGGACCTCCCCAAGCCCAGGCAGCCTTAGAGAGAGTCCTGAGGGATCTTAGAGAGTGCCCTGGGCATCATCTCTCTCCCTTTCATTCTCATTCCAGTGGTCTGTGCTTATTGGTTTAATAAGTTCCCTGAAATTAACACTTCCTAGTGGATTAGAATCACTCAAATTCACATTGAGTATTACTAAGCAGAGGTTCTATACTGCGCTTCTAAGTCCTTACAACAGTGCGACAGGGTATTAGAGAAGGCTTAACCCAAGGGCATAAAATTCAAAGTGGTGGCATTTCACATGTGTGGTGGGCTTGCTTGATGAGAGAGAGTTTGTTTCTCAAGCCTGAGGGTAATCACTGAATTATTGTAAGCTTATGAAGTTTTAAAAGGAATGTAGAGAAATTTGCTGTGATACAACTCTTGTCTAATCAGTGACACAACTTGAGAGCTAATAATGTTTTTACACTAGCATGTCCGTTACATGACATCTGAATTGCGCTGCTAAATATTGTGCTCAATCATTCTGGGAAATGACATTTTGGGGTACTGAATGACAATACATCTTGTTTATATGGCGTTACAAGCCAAAGTCCTACTTGTTACAAATAAACGTCTTGACTGTCAAGAGGCTGCCTGTTTAATATTTGCATGATCTAAGCTAATTGTTTTTTCCCCCCTGCTTTGTGAGCTTTTGTTAAGATACCAAAATAGTTAAAATAATTTAGACAAAGGAAATTGAGCTTAAGTAAAATACTTATCAATCTATGTTGTCTGGAAAAATTCTTGGTAGGGAGCATAGAATGAGTTTTTAAATTTATCTTTGGATTTCAATTATGCATGCCACTCCTATACCCCATCACTGTATATAATTAGGAACTGGCTGTATATTCCATAGTGACACAGGCTGTAATTATTGGTTGTGATCTGCAATTCTCATTTAACCTAGGTTAAGATAGTAGAAGTTGGGCCATTTTTCACCTGTTCCACTCAATTCCAGTTTGATTTTTTTTTGAACTACTATGAAATATGCAATATTATCCCGGTAGTGACACTGATATGTCACTACTAATATGACAATTACTGCTTACAAGTAGAAACAGTTGCTTTCCTCATTGAGCTGTGCCCTGGGATCCTATCACATGCAGTCGGCCACACAATATGTACAACTTGCTATTTTTGTTCTGTTTGTATATTTTATAGAGGCTTTGACATTTGAAAAATATGGAACATTGAGGGGTAAATTTAAGAAAATATTTGTTAATGCTAATTGAATCTACCTTACCCTATTTGATGATTTGATGATTTTATAACTATTTAGCTCTCTCCTCCATCTCTCCGGTTGTGTTTTATTGTTCTGCATTCCAAGCCTGTGGACATTTTTGTCTTGTGTTCAACAACGTGAATTAAATATTTGAGACTCAAAGTGGTGTGGTGATTCAGCTCACTGCTCTAAGTAGTGCTATACCTAAACCATTTGAGAAGTCAGCTTCGAAATTTCTCCAAGAAAGGAAATCTCATGAATTGGCTCAAATGTAACTTTGTCTCCTAGAGAAGCCTTCTTTGTCTCCTCCGATTAGCACCTCCTCCTCCCTTCCGTAGTGTTTTGGGCAGTTCATGCATTCATTCCACAAATAACAGAATAACTTTTGATTCATGGCTTTCTCCCTCCAAGCTGAAAACTTGATGGAGGGTAACATGATCTTTGTTTCCCACTGCATCTTCTGTGAATATACATTGTAAGTATTGAACAAATTTTTACGTAAAGAACAAATACTTTGGTAAACAATTTTTTATAACTGTCACTCCTAGAACCTGAATTGAGTTTAAAATTCTTCTGGAGATCAGATTGTCTGTAGTATGACTGCTGGGAACTTTTAAAGTGGGTGGTAATACTATGTTTTGTTTTGCTTCATTAACCTTCTATCTACTTGTCTTTATTTTGGAAATCTTTTAAAATGAAGATAAATTACAGTTATAACATAAAGCATATTCATTTTTAAAAAGTAAAATGCATGTGTATAGTCATAACTTGATTACTCAGGTAACTTGCTTTCATCTTAGTGTAAACAAGATCACCTTTAACCATTTCTTCTTTATTCAAGTCACTTGCTTTTATCTTTCCATGTAGATCTAATATTAAAAGATTTTATTGGAATGCTGCAGCTTTCCAATAAGATCTGTCCACATTCTCTATCTCTTTATAAAGTTATAGAGTAGGGGGACAAAGAGTATTTGAGGTGTACTCTGTTTAATATTGAAGAACAATGCATTTTTTTCACCCTAGTTCCCACCCAAAGTAGGTAAATAACAATCAGAATCATCTTCTCAAAATTCTGACCTCAGAATTTCCTAAGAAATGTGAACCTGTTGGAATTCTTTGCTTTTGATCTTCTTTTCCTGTATTTCATTCCAAGGCCACTGGTCTTACATTCTAAATGGAAGAACATAGAGTCCTGCAATCTCAGGATGGAAAGTATATTGAAGGTCACGTAGTGCAAATACTGGGTAATTGAATGCCTTTGGTAACACCCCTGTAAAGTCTTCGTCTAGCCTATTCTTGGAAACCTCCAGTGATCTAACACATCCTTTCCTGCAGCAGCAGATTCTATCTTTGTTGTCAGCTTTGACTCCTACAAACTGATACCTTGAAGTGAGCTCTAACTACTCATAGTTTCCACATATTTTTTCTATTTTACCCTTTGGGCTCATAAAGAGCAAGTTGATCCCATCTCCCTTAGTCAGTTTGGGGTGCTATAACAGAAATACCATAGACTTCAGAGATTAAACAGCAAACATTTATTTCTCACAGTTCGGGAGGTTGGGAAGTCCAAGCTTGACAGCACATCTGGTGTCTGATGAGTGCCTGCTTCCCGGCTTGTAGGCAGCTGTCTTCTCATATCCTAACAGGGTGGAGAGGGCAAGCTGGCACCCTGGCCTCTACTTATAAGGGCACTAATCCCATTCATAAAGGCTCTAGCCTCATGACCTAATGACCTCCCAAAAGCCCCACCTCTGAATACCATCACAATGGGGATTAGATTTCAACATATGAATTTGGGGGGGGACACAAACCTTCAGACCATAATGCCATTTTATATAGTATAGCCCATGTGAAGGTGACACTCATGTTTCCTCAAAGTCTTTTTTTCTCTAGGCTAACCCCTTTCGGTTCCTCAGTGGTTCTCCATGTGACCTGATTTCACATCTCCTCACCATCCTAGTTACTCCGAATAGATTTGTTTTGCTTGTCTCTGCAGCATCCAGCACTGAGTGTGATACTCCAGGTGTGCTCTGATGAGCTGAGAGTAGGCTGTGAGTATCACCTTCCTCAGTTCAGATATTATACTCTTGTTAGCACATCTAGCAATGAAAGAGTTGAAGTGTCTGACTATGGACAACGACTGGTCTCATTTTACTTCTTTACTATTTTACTTCTAGGTGTCCTTAAATTTGTCAACTTTGTTGCATACAGTTTTAAAACTCTGTTAACTGGAAAAAAAAAAACAAACTTCATTTCAGAGCTCGGATCTTGCATCATACTTAATAGAGAATGGTCTCGGACAAGTTCATTAACCTTTCTAAAGCAGCAGTTTTATAGTATTTACCTTACAAGATTACTGTGAGGACTAAATTAGTTGTGAAATGCTCACATGTAAAGTATATATTAAAGTGCTTAAGCACATGGTGAGTGCTCAGTGCATGTTAGTGATAATAATCTTTACAATTGTTACTTATTCCAAGAGTTCTGGGAAATGCTAATTTTAATACTGAACAAATAGGAAGGGTTGTGGCTTCATTATATTTTTAGTATCATCTAACATATCTAATCTAGACCTACAAGAATAAAAGCTATACATAAAAAATTCACCACTGCACATTTGTTCAAATGCCTTGACAAATTAGAGCAAAATAGAACAAAGTTCTGACATTAGTTATTCATTTCGAGTAAGAGAACAGGTGATATGTTATAAAGAATGTTGACTTCTCATGTCTTTAATATTAAAAATAATTGTATTAACTTTTTACCAAAACAATTATTTCTTTTATATAAATCTAAGAACTGCTGCTATCTGCCATATTTTGGAAAGATTACAGTTTTTGAAAATATGGAAGCTAGTGATCATTTTTGTCCTTTAAAATATTTGTTTCTGCTGATACATTTCAGCACCACAGCCTGGCCTTTTCCAGGTTAAGATGCTGAGCCAAACCTCAGAGTATCTGCAAGAGAGTGGAGTCTCCCCCTGCCGCACACACACCTATAATTTAGTTAGTGGGAACCACAGCTGGTAAATCTTTGGGGGGAAACTACTTTCAACTATTTAAAAACTTTTGTATCAGGGAAATAGAAATACATTTGTGTCAATCTTAGAACCAAGTAAACAAGTTGAGGGTTGTGGGTCAATTCCTCAGGTGGTGGGGTACAGTTTAGTAGCAATGAAAGACTGACTGAACACCTGTAGGATCCAGAGGCTGTCAGGTACATTTTGGGTAAATCATTCCTCTTTAGTGTCTTCCATTAAGAGGTGTAGTTGGATGATAAGGATGTTTATTAAATGCTTTTTTAAAGATGCCTTTTTAATTTACTGTTGAAAAAATATTCATAGCAGAAGCAATCTTTGATATAAGCCATATTTCAAGAATAATTATTATCATGTCCTTTTTATAGCAGCTCTTACACACACACACACACACACACACACACACACACACACACACACACCCCAGTGGCTTGTTAGACCAGCTTGTACTGGCTCACAAAAGCTTACTGTTAACTTTTCAGGAGTTTTGTATGCTGCTTAATCTCAGACAGCTAGCTTGAAATTTGCCATGGAAATGGGAGTAGTTACACCATGGAAATTGGTGAATGCTACAAATCAAAGCCTTTTTTTTCTCGTGGACAGCTGGTTTTTAAACACTTACCAGCACAACTGTGCCCCAAACTCCTTCCTCAAATAAAATAAAGGGCTGTTAGCATTGAAGATGGTTTTAGTGTGAAAGTTTATATGAGAAAAAAAGTAAACTGTTTTTTTTTTTCCCCTGTGTTCTCAGGGATACGGAAAGACCGCAGAGGAGGGAGAATGTTGAAGCACAAGCGCCAGAGAGATGATGGGGAGGGCAGGAACGAAGCGGAGCCCTCTGGAGACAGGAGATCTGCCAACCTTTGGCCAAGCCCACTCTTGATTAAACACACTAAGAAGAACAGCCCCGTCTTGTCCCTGACAGCCGATCAGATGATCAGTGCCTTGTTGGAGGCTGAGCCCCCCATAATCTATTCCGAGTACGATCCTACCAGACCCTTCAGTGAGGCTTCAATGATGGGCTTGCTGACCAGCCTTGCAGACAGGGAGCTGGTCCACATGATCAACTGGGCAAAGAGGGTGCCAGGTAAGAACACTAAGCTCGACTGTTTTTTTCAGAGCCATTAACTATTCATGAACTGGTTGCGGTATCATGGGAGAAACAGTGGGAAACAATAGTTTGTTATCTAATTGGTTTCAAGGTTACATCAGAATTGGTTAAAATTTTTCAGTATCCATACACTGTAATTCTCCTGGAAGTTAGGATATAATGTTTTGAAATCAAAATCTAGATGATTAAAGTCTTTAATCTGACATTATTTTTAACCCATCGATATTCACCAAAAAATTGGGGGTGGACTCTAGGTAATAAATGCATTTAATATTATATGTTCACAGTGGCAGAAGTTTTTAACACTAAGTGATCTATGCCCTATAAATTTTTAATATTGAGGACTTTTCTTCAAAACACCTAAATTATGAATCATCAATTTTACCTAAAAAGATTTTATTTTAAGGTATTTATAGACTAAAGAGATAATAATTTTTTTTTGTTTTTTTACTGAATGCCACTTATTCATTCAACTGTCTAGTCTTAATATTTTAGGACAAAGGTAATACAATAGAAAAATAAATTAAGTTCTCATCCCTGAGAGGAGCTTGTAGGAAGATGACAGTGGCTGAAGTGATACTTGGTCCTTCAGTTGATACTCTCAGAACTGGTGTTCCTGTAAAACTTGACTGTTGCTCTTGTTGTTCAGGGAGAAGAACTCTAGTTATTATGGAAACAAGACTAGAAAATGACCTCCTCCATGCCCCATCATATCCATTCAGGAGCTAACGTAGATGAACCAAGGCAAGAGGAAGTTAAATCTTTTTTTCTGGGCTTATAGATCAAATGAGTAATGAATTTAGACAGCGGTTGTCTTGTGTGCTTTCTTTTAATAGATTAAATTAATTATTACCTATGAAGCAGGGGACTTTTTTTTTAATTAAACTAAATAAATGTGGAGTTTTGTACTTGCATTTTAGAGATCTATTATAGGCCAAGAAAAACATACCTGGCCTTAGATACTGGTTCATGTATTTGCATTTCTTAACATATGAACATGTGGTCCTCTGAATAAGGAGCCAGCAATGTTGTGATCCAAACTTGGTAGAGGGCATCTATTTAGGTAGCAGAGGTTGGGTTACATGGAAACATGGGGATTAACAGGCATATTTAGATTTCAGACTCAGTCCAACTGGCAAATAAAAATTCCCAGCCATCTTTGGAATTAAGAGTTTTAATGAGCACTTACCTACCTTAGCATTCCCATGTGAAGCAGATCCATGATAAGTAAATATTGGAATTTACATGTAATGTGGTTATGGGTTTTATCTTTATATTTATTATTGCCTTTGTTTAAAAAAATACTTTGGGAGAAGAGGAAAAAACAAACAAACAACTAAGGGTCATATCCCTGAGAGCCAACTTTAGTTACTGTTAAGTTTTATTGTCCTATAAGCGTATATTTTCCTGAATGAAGTTTTGGTAATACTAGTTCCAGAACACTGTTGAAGTCAAGTATATATTTTTCATATTTATCAGTAGACTTCCATCATGACATTTTTATAATTATAAAAATTTAAAGGGCATTTGAAACAATGAGAATTAAGTTCAAATACATTACCAGTGGATGAAGATTTCATGGCAATAATCTTTTGAATTTTGGAATAAAATGGAGCTGGATATCAAGGGAAGGAAAATATTATGTCCATGCTTAGCCATCCCATTGTTAAACCCAGAACTAAACAAATTTATGATAATGTGATGTGTAGCAAAACCACTCTATAACTTGATTATATTAGTTTAAAAGACCTGAATGATTCCCAAATCCTTGGACCAAACTGTATCTTGTTACTTGATGGTTAAAAAAAAAAGAATTATAAAGGCAAAAATGAAATTATATATATATGCTATTGGAATTTAGCTGTTGTAAATCAAAAGCCTAGTAGTCTGACCAAGCAGAATAAAAATAGTCATTGATTTTAAAAAGATGAAAAATGAGGGAAGAAAAAATGTCTTCTGGAATCATCTTTGAAGATGATTGTCAAGCTTCTCAGAAAATTTGACAAAGTCACATTTTGAAAAGCTTTTTTGTATCCAAATACTCTCTGTCATTAAAAACATAGTTCACACTGAAAATCTAATATAGACAATATTACATTCATATGGTCACAGTTTGAGAATAATAATAATAATTTAATATAGAGGGAATAGACAACATCATTAGTGAGAAGGGCAGTAAGAAAGCAGTTGTAGAAGTACCTGGAATTAGCTGTATGATACAAAAACCTGCATAGAACATTTGGATATCCTCAGATGGCTATCAGTATAACAGAGATTGTGAATTGACTTCATTTTTTAAAATTTCAGCATTAATGGAGTATAATTGACAAATAAAATTATATTTAAAGTGTACATTATGGTAATTTGATATACTTAGACATTATAAAAGGATTCCCTACATCTAGTTGATTAAACATCCATCACCTCACACATTTACTTTTTTTTTCTAAGAGCATTTAAGTTCTACTTTCTTAGCAAATCCATTATACAATACAGTGTTTTGAATTATAATCACCATGTTTTATATTAGCTCCTCAGCTCTTTTTCATGTTATATCTGAAAGTTTATACTCTAACCAACCTCTGCCTATTTGTCCCAACCTCTAAACGCTGGCAACCACTTTTCTACTCTCTTTCTGTGAATTTGATTTTTTTTTTTTTTTAGAGTCCATGTATAAGTGATACTATGCAATATTAATCTTTTTCTGACTGGCTTATTTCACATAGCATAATACCCTCAAAGTCCATCCATGTTGCCACAGATGGCAGGATTTCCTTCTTTCTTGTAGCTGAATAATATTCCATTATATATCTATGTAGATATAGATTTATCAGATCTTCCTTATCTATTCATCTGTTGATGGTCACTTAGTTCATTTCCATATCTTGGATATCTTGGCTATTCGAATAACCTGAAATGAACATGGGACTACAGATATTTCTTTGATATCCTGTTTTCAATTCCTTTGGATATGCACCCAGAAATGGGATTGCTGGATCTTATGGTAGTTCTACATTATTTTGGGGGGGAACTCTTTACTGTTTTCCACAGTGGTTGCACCAGACTACAATCTCACCAACAGTATACAAGGATTCCTTTTTTTCCACATCCTCACCAACGCTTATCATCCGTTGTCTCTTTGATGATAGCCAACTTAACAGGTGTGAGGTGATATCTCATTGTGGTTTTGATTTGTATTTCCCTGATGATTGTTTGAGGATATTTTCATGTGCCCATTGGCATTTGTATATCCTCTTTGGAAAAATGTATATTCAGTTCCTCTGCCCATTTTTTAATCATAGGGTTTTTTTTTCTTTTTTTTTTTTTTGCTATATGTGCTCTTCATATATTTTGGATATTAACCCTTTATCAGATACATGATTTGCAAATATTTTCTCCCATTTGGTAAGCTGTCTTTTTGTTTTGTTGATGGTTTCCTTTGCTATGCAAAAACTTCCTAATGAAGTCTCACTTGTTTAGTTTTGCTTTTGTTGCCTCTGCTTTTGGTGTCAAATCCAAAAAAAACGATTGCCAAGATTGATGTCAAGGAGCTTTTTCCCTATGTTTTCTTCTAGGAGTTTTATAGTTTCAGGTCTTACATTCATGTCCTTAATCCATTTTTGAATTGATTTTGTGTGTGTGTGTGTGTGTGTGTGTGTGTGTGTGTGTGTGTGTGTGTGTGAGTGGTGTAGATAGGGGTCCAGTTTCATTCTCTTGCATGTGAATATCCAGTTTTCCTAACATATTTTGAAGACACTATCCTGTTGCTATTGAGTATTCTTGGTTCTCTTGTCAAATATTAGTTGACTGTATATGCATGGGTTAATTTCTGGGCTCTATTCTGTTCCCTTGAACTACTTTTTTAAATGCCAATACCATGCTGTTTCATGGTGTATCTTTCCATTTATTTGTATCATCTTCAATTTCTTTCACCAGTGTCTTACAGTTTTTAGATTACAGGTCTTTCATCACCTTGGTTAAACTTATTCCTAGGTGTTTTATTCTTTTTGTTGTAATTGTAAATGGATTGTTCTCTTCATTTCTCTTTCTGAGAGTTTATTATTACTGCATAGAAATCCAAGAGATTTCTGTGTATTAATTCTGTATCCTGCAACTTTACTGAATTCATTTATTAGTTCTAATAGTTTTTGGTGGCCTTCAGGGTTTTCTATATACAGTATCATGTCATCTGCAAATAGTGACCATCTTACTTCTTTCTTTTCCATTTGGATGCCTTTTTTTTCTTTTTCTTGCCTAATTACTATGGTTAGGACTCCCAGTACTATGTTGATTAGGAGTGGTGAGCCAGGGTACTCTTGTCTTGTTCTTGATCTCAGAGGAAAAACTTTCAATTTCTCACTGTTTAGTATGATGTTAGCTGTGGGCTTTTTATGTATGCCCTTTATTATGTTGAGGTATGTTTCCTCTACACCCACTTTGTTGAGAGTTTTTATCATGAATGGATGTTGAATTTTGTAAATGCTTTTTCTACATCTATTGAGATGATCATATGGTTTTTATCCTTCATTTTGTTAATGTTGTGTGTTGATTGATTTGTGGATGTTGAACCATCCTTTAATCCCTGGAATAAATCTCACTTGATCATGGTGTGTGATTTGTTTAATGTATTGTTGAATTTGGTTTGCTAATATTTTGTTGAGAATTTTTGCATCTATGTTCACCAGGGATACTGACCTGTAATTTTCTTTTCTTGTAGTGTCCTTGTCTGGTTTTGGTATCAGGGTAATGATGGATTTATAAAATGATTTTGGAGGTGTTTCCTCTTCTATATTTTGGAACGTTTTGAAATTCTTCTTTAAGTGTTTGGTAGAATCCACCAGTGAAGCAATCTGGTCCTAGATTTGTCTTTATTGGGATGTTTTTGATTACTGATTACATTTCCTTACTAGTAATGGTCTGTTTGGATTTTCTGTTTTCATGATTCAGCCTTGGTAGCTTGTGTATTTCCAGGAATTTATCAATTTCTTCTTGTGTCCAATTTGTTGGTGTATAATAATTCATAGTAGTTTCTTATGGTCCTTTGTATTTGTGTGGTATCAGTTATAATGTCTCCTCTTTCATTTCTGATTTTATTTATTTGCCATCTTTTTTTTTTCTCTTGGTAAATCTAGCTAAAGGTTTGTCTATTGTGTTTATCTTTTCAAAAAACCAGCTCTTAGTTTCAAAGATCAATTCTGTTGTCTTTTTAATCTTGATTTCATATTTCCACTCTAATCTTTGCTATTTACTTCCTTCTACTAGTTTTTGGCTTACTTTGTTCTTCTTTTCTATTTCCTTAGATGTAAAATTGGTTGTTAATTTGAGCTCCTTTTTTTTCCCAATGTAATGAGTGCTTTCCTTTTTTCTTAATGCAGCTGTAAACTTCCTTGTTAGACTGCTTTGCTGCATTTTGTAAGTTTTGATATGTTTCATTTCACTTTTCATCTGTGTCAAGGTATTTTTTGATTTTTCTTTGACCCATTTGTTTTTCAGTAGCATGTTTAATTTCCAAATATTTGTGAATTTTAAAGTTTTCTTCTTGTACTTGATTTCTAGTTTCATACCATTGTGGTTGGAAAAGATACTTTATATGATTTCAATCTTCTTAAATTTATTGTCTTATTTTGTGTTCTAACATACGATCTATCCTGGAGAATGTTCCATGTGTGCTTGAGAAAAATGTGTTTTCTGCTGCTATTGGATGAAAAGTCTGTTAAGTCCATCTGGTCTAATACATAGTTTAAGTCCAATATTTTCCTTATTGATTTTCTGTGTGGGTGATCTATGCATTGTTGAAAGTGGGTATTGAATTTCCCTACTATTGTTGTATTGCTGTCTATTTCTCTCTTCAGGTCTGTTAATATTTGTTTCATGTGTTTAGGTGCTCCAATTTTGGGTGCATAAATATTTGCAAATATTATATCCTCTACTGGATTGACCCCTTTATCATTATATAATGACTTTTTTGTCTCTTATTAAAGTCTTTTACTTGAATTCTATTTTGTCTGAGATAAGTATAGCTATCCCACTTTCTTTTGGTTTCCATTTGCATGGAGTATCTTTTTTCCATTCTTTCACTTTCTATCTGTGTGTGTCCTTAAACCCAAAGTGAGTATCTTGTAAGTAGCATACAGTTGGATCTTGTTTTCTGATCCATTCATTCACTCTATGTCTTTTCATTGGAGAATTTAGTCCATTTACATTTAAAGTAATTATTGATAGGTGTTTATTTGTTGCCATTTTGTTGATTTTTTTTCTGGCTGTTTGTAATTTCCCTGTTTCTTTTTTCTTCTCTTGCTCTTTTCCTTTGTGGTTTGATGACTTTCTTTAGTGGTATGTTTAGATTCCTTTCTCATTATCTTTTGTGTATCTATTATAGGTTTTTGCTTTGTAGCTACCATGAAGCTTACATACAACAACTTATATTTATAAGTCTCTTTTAAGTTGATAACAACTTCTAAAGCTCTATATTTTTACTCTCCTTCCATGTTTTATGTTTGATGTCACAATTTACATTTTTACTACTTTTCATACTAGATCTATAAGTTAATTACCCACCATCATTACAACATTAGAGTATTCTGAATTGAACTCTATATTTACCTAATTAGTGAGATTTATACTTTCTTTTTTTTTATTGAAGGATAGTTGATTTACAGTGTTTCTGGTGTAAAGAGATTCAGTTGTGTGTGCGTGTGTGTAAATTCTTTTTCAGATTCTTTTCCATTATAGGTTATTATAAGATATTGAATATAGTTCCCTGTGCTATACAGTAGGTCCTTGTTGTTTACCTATTTTATAGATTTATATGTTCATATGTTTTTCTGTTACAATTAGCATCCTTTCATTTAAGCTTGAAAAAGTACCTTTAACATTTCTTGTAAATCTAGTCTAGTGGTGATGAACTCCCTCAGCTTTTGCTTATCTGGTAAAGTGCTGATCTCTCCTTCAACTCTGAAGGACAACTTTGCTGGGTAGAGTATTCTTGGTTGGTGTTTTGTTTGTTTGTTTCTTCAGCACTTTGAATATATGATGCGATTCCCTTTTGCCCTGGAAAGTTTCTGCTGAAATACTGCTGATAGTCTTATCTATTGATAGCCTAGTATGTAACAAGTTGTTTTTCTCCTGGTGCTTTTAAGATTATCTCCTTGTTTTTAACTTTTGACACTTTAATTTTAATGTGTCTTGGTGTAGGTCTCTTTGAGTTCATCTTATTTGAAACTCTCGAGCATCCCGGATCTGGGTGTTTGTTTCTTTCTCCAGGTTAGGGAAGTTTTCAGCTATTATTTCTTTAGCTTTCTACTCCTTTCAGTTTCTCTTGTACTGACCTTTTCTGGGACCACTGTGATGTGACTGTTTGTTTTCTTGATGTTGTCCTTATATAAGTTCCTTAAGCTGTATTCACTCTTTTTCATGCTTTTTTCTTTTCACTCCTCTGATTGGACGAATTCCACTACTCTGTTTTTGAATTGCTGGTCCTTTCTTCTGCTTGATCTAGCTGATGTTGAACCCTTCTACTGAACTTTTCAGTGCAGTTATTGTATTCTTCAGTACTGTAATTCCTGTTCGATACTTTCTTACATTTCCTTTGTCTTTAGTGAATTTCTCACTTTGTTCATGCCTTGTCCTTCTGACCTTGGTGAGCGTCTTTGTGACATTACTTTCCACCCTTTATTAGGTAAATCACTTATCTACATTTCATTAAAGTCTATTTCTGAGGTTTTATCTTGTACTTTTGTTTGGAACATATTCCTCTGTTTTTTCACTTTCCTTGACTCTGTATTGGTTTCTGTGCTTTAGATAAAACAGCCACCTCTTCCAGTCTTGACAGAGTGGTTTCATATTGGAGATGAACCTTACTGTTCAGCCCAGCCTGAGCTCTTGGTTGTCTCTCAGACCTTTGTGATTTTCCAAGGTGACTTCTTTGTTCTTAGAGGCTCCCAATAGTTGAGGGTATGCCAAGACCTGTCAGTATCCTAAAGGGGAGGATCTCAGTGAGCATGTAGATACAAGCTGATTGGTAGCCGGACCCTCAGGTAGCAGCTTTTAAAGTATACAAATAGATCCCTTTTAGGGGAAGACTGGGTGATGGGGTTTTCTGTTTGCTTCCTCTGTGCTGAGTCTTGGCAGGATAGCCCCTTAAGAACATTTGTTTGTTTGTTAAAAGCCTGTGGGGTTGGCAAGTGCAAGCTTTGCTGGCCACTAGAGCCAGGTGATCAAGGGATGTATTCCTTAGGTGGCAGCTGCAAAAACTAGGGTGCCAAACGTGTGTACAAGCTCCTGCCAGGGAGATATTGGCAATTTGGAGCAGCCTACAGGGAGAATGCAGAGATCGTGTCTCCTGCTTTCTCAATCTCTGGGGAGAATCAGTCAGTCCCCAGATTGTGCTAAATTAGAAACCTGACTCTCAGGTAGCAGCTTTTAAAGTATGCAAATGGACCTTTTTCAGGGAAACACTGGGAAATGCATGTATCTGTTTGCTTCTTTTGTGCTGGACCCTGGGAAGATAGTGAGTCCATTAAGAACAATTTGCTTGCTCTAGCATTATGGGTGTAGTTGATGTAAGCCCTGTTGGCTTCCAGAGCAATGTGCTTTGGGGGCCTACTTCTGGGGTACTAGATGTTGGGACCAAACTCTTCCCTTCCCAGGTGGAAGCTGGGAGTTGTGAGTTCCCTTCTGATTTTATGGCATTGTGCCAGGGTTTGGGTGTGGAGTTTCAGTGAGAGTGTGTCTCAGCCTTTCCTACCCATTTCAATGAGGGTATTTTCTCATTTGCCTAAAGTGAAGGAATCATTCGACTAGTCTCTGGATTTCTTTTAGGGGAAATCACTCTGTTTGTAGGGGAGATTTGGTATGCCTGTGGGAGTTTTGAGTTCAGAGGTCTCCTATGTCTCCATCTTGGACCATAACCCCCCTTTGACTTCATTTCGCATGGTGAATTTTAATAAAAATAATCAGTTCATTGGACTATTCTAGTAGTTCTATAAGTACATTTTTACTAACAGTATTATCAGAATTTTCAAATGTTGGTGATTGTAAGTTGAATTTTCCTTTCTCTTAATTATCTAGGGCATATTTTTTGACTTGTAATATCTCTCTACTCAGACTCAAGACGTGAAGAGCATTATGATAAAATACATCATACAAGTATGATAATCAAGTTCCCATCTGTAAAGTACTTATAGCTGACCTGGCTTAAGATCACATCACGACATTAATTTTTTTCCATCTGCAATTTAAAAACAATAGCAGCAAGGAGAATGATAAAACCTACCTGCACCACTCTGACAAGTGATGCTTTTTATAACAGGTGTTACATATCTGCTTTTTGATATGTAGCTATAGAGAAGGATTTTTCTCTTTATTGTTTGTACTGAAATTTCTTAATCTTTAAGAAGCACTTTACATAATCTATCCATGGATGGAGAGTTAGTTTTAAAAGTGATTGTTAAATCTTAATTCATTATTATCCTATACACAATGACACTTGTCAACAAATGTAACATCATTATCTGAAGGTCAAAAAGGAAAAAACATAAGACTGCAAAGTTGTTATATTTTAAATTTCTGCATCACACTTAATTGCATCATTGATTGGCTGATTCTTATTTTTCAGTGTTAATCAAGTACATTTGATTTTTTCCCCCAGAAGCTTGAATTGCGTCCAGAAACCGTTAATTTGATTTATTAAAAATTATGCCTTTTCCAAAATTCACTATAATTTTATATACCTCAAGGGCAATTTCATACTTCAAGTTTGTGTTCTAGTTCTGTTTAATGGATATTTGGATAAATATCTAGCCCTGGGCTCTTCACTGCCCTTTAAAGGCTGAAAAGTAGAAGCTTGACAGTCTCACTGAGCCCCAGGCACACGTGGGTGGGTTATGAGTGTGCTGAAGTTGCTGGCCCAGGAAGAAGAATAAAGGGGACATATGTTCACAGTCAAGCTCATGGGAAACATACTACCTTAACCACTTCTTCATTCTTTCGGTGGCAAATTATATGGCCTTTCTCCGTCTCCTTTCCTGCCTAGGTCACTCTGTACTCAATACTAGACAAGTCCCCTCTTCCTTCTGAGCCCCCGACTCCCCATCATTTTACTGTGGGTTCCTTTCTTGCTGTTTGGCCCCAGGGAGAGGGGAGAGGTTCACTTTTTCTGGGCATGCCCCCCACCAGCCCCAGGCTCAGGTTTCTCTGGAGCTTCTTGTGTTATCTCTGAGACTTCATGGTTGTCTTAGCTGTTCCAGGGCTCAAGGCTGCTTCTGACACTCTGTTCACCAGGAATCCAGTAATTACCTTCCTGGACTCTAATATTCATCCTCATCATACAAGTTAGCAATGAATCGAGCTCAGGAAATGCTTGTTGAATGAATGAATAAATGAATGAATGAAAGAAACCTTTCATTCTAATGATTTTTAAGAAATCTCTGAGCCCTGTTAGAACTCAATTTTTCCATAAAGTCGAAGTGATCTTTAAAGTTGTGGTGTTACTCTTTTTCACCTCCCTTCAGAATCTACCTGCTGTTATGACATCCTTCTAGCTGCCTTCATGAGACTCATTTCCAACCTTTCTTTTGTGAGGGCCAGAGCAATGTCCAGAGGCATGAACAGAACTTGGGCTCTGAGGACTTTAACAGGCTTCACTTGGCTAGCAGCAAGGTTGTTTCACTTCACTAGTGTAATTTAAACCTTAAAATGGGTATGGCCAAGGCGCCAAGGAAAGGACACAATACCTCAGTCTGGAAATTGGAAGCATCTTCAAGGAACACATTTTATTCTGGGAGGTTCCTGTGGATTCCAGGGACTTGGCAATCCTACCCAGTACTCTGATTCCCAACTTGTAATCAGATCAGTGGACATTACTTTAAAGCTGTCATAGTTTTCCAGCCTGTTTCAGCATGGCTGAAAACAGGCTGATGAAAGATAACTTGGAAGTGACTTGGAAGCATGGGTGACATCCCAGAGAGGCGACAGATACTTATGTTTAAGGGTAAGATTTGCAGTTTAGACTTTGCAACCTTTCTATAATAAGAGCCTTGGGACTGGATTAGAATTACCCCCGCATGAATGGTGGCAGCCCCCTGGGAGCTTTCTTTGGAGCACTCCATTTCCAAGTCAGCCCTGCCCAGCTTTTCACTGCTCCTCTGGAAGCTCTGGTTGAAATCCAAGGAAAGCACCTGCTTCCTGATTTTTCTTTCACGTGAAACTTTGAAGCCCCATAGAAGCGTGTTGGCCCAGATGCTGTTAAGCCTTTAAAATACTTTTCTCATCTCGAGAGTGTTTGAGAAAAATACCGCATCTGGGCTTCTTTGCCCCACCCTCCTCAGGGTTCTGTTTCCATGAGTCTGGTTGGCACGGGGGCCCAGGGTTCTCAAGACTCCTCTTGGGGAGTTGTTGGCCTGTGGCTGTGCTACTTCTGGGGCAGGGGGGAATTTGGCATGGAGAATGTCAGTTTTTTTGTATCTATTTATGTGTTAAACAGATGTAATACTATTGAAGTGTGTTGAAATAGGTTGAATTGTATACTCCCAAAAAGATGTGTTGAAATTCTAACCCCTAGTACCTCAGAATGTGATCTTATTTGGAAATAGGGTCTTTATAGAGGAAATCAAGTTTAAGTGAGATCATTAGAGTGGGCCTTAATCTTTTAAAAAGAGGAAATTTGGATTCAGAGATGGACACGCAGGGAGGGAAGATGATGTGAAGACTCACAGAGAAAAGATGGCCATGTGATTGGAATGATGCTTCTCCAGGCTAAGGAATGCCAAGGACTGCCAGTAAACACCAAAGGCAGACGAGGCAAGGACGGATCCTCCCCAAGAGGCCTCTGAGAGAGCACAGCCCTACTGACACCTTGATTTCAGACTCCTAGCCTCCAGAAAGGTGAGGCAATGCATTTCTGTTGTTTTAAGGCACCCACTATTTAATACTTTGTGTGACAGTTCTAGGAAACGATTACCAATTGTTTTAAAAATAAAAGGGACTTGTATTTTTAAGGCAAAAGAAATAAGGAGCTTTTGATTTTAAAAGGGATGTTTGGCTCACCTGGTGGAGGCTTGGCTAATCATTTACTCTTGTAGATTCTCTCCTTTGCCTGTCCAAGTGCTCCACTGAACTTCTGGCTTTGAAGTTGTTTTAGAACTTTAACAGTTCCATGCATCTACCTGGCAACTACCTGGTAAAAATTTTTAACCAACAAAAGAATGTTTTCATCTGGTACTTTAGTAGTTTCCTCTTTTGCATTTATATCTTTGATCCATTTGAATTCATCCTGGTTTACACTATGAGGTGCGACTCCAAGTTGTTTTTCTACAGGTGGCTGCACAGTTGTTTCGATTCCATTTATTGAACGGCCTCCTACAGAAGTATTGTTAAGACTTTTCTTGACCTTCCAAGTTGACTATTTGTTAAGAGCTTTTAAAGTAGAGTGATAGATATGACCCATTAGTTTACACGGTTGGTTATTTTCTTTCCCAATTCTAAAGTCAAAAATAAAAAAAGAAAATAAGGGATTTATTCACAAGTTATAAATTTTGCCTAATTTATATTAACTGAACATATAATGTGATTTGGCTGTCTTGCGTAGATGTATTTCATAACATTCCACTGATCTTAGAAATAAGAAGCAAAAGTTCATGAGACATGATACATTTTGAAAAGACTAGTGCTGATAAGAGGTAATCAGTAGAATTACCATTCAATATTCATAGGACAGAAAAATTGTTCCCAGGAGAGAAAAATAAGGATGTAACAAGCTTCCCTTCTCTCTTTTCCCATCTGTTGAAAGCGTTCCCCAGATACTTGAAAAGCTAGTGTCCTCAGAGACTCAGCTGTTTACTTTTAGGCTCACGATTTCCAGATTTCTTTCTGTAGGTCCCAACACCTAAATTTTCAGTTCCCACTTTCAACTGCCCACATATCTACTGATATATATGAAAACAAACTAGCTGTTTTCTCTTTCTCCCCCTTATGGCAAATTCATTTGTTTCTCCTAATCTCTCCATTTCTGCCAGGGGGTCCACCCTTCTCGGGTTATTTTTTTTAATTAAAAAAAATTTTTTATACAGCAGGTTCTTATTAGTTATCTATTTTATACATATGAGTGTATATATGTCAATCCTCTTCATTGCGGTACATGTGCTTCTCACTGCGGTGGCTTCTCTTGTTGTGGAGCATGGGCCCTAGAGTGCGCGGGATCAGTAGTTGTGGCACGTGGGATCAGTAGTTGTGGCTCGTGGGCTATACAGCGCAGGCTCAGTAGTTGTGGTACACGGGCTTAGTTGCTCCGTGGCATGTGGGATCTTCCCGGACCAGGGCTCGAGCCCGTGTCCCCTGCATTGGCAGGCGGGTTCTTAACCACTGCACCACCAGGGAAGTCCCCACCTTTCTCGTTGACCTAACTTTGGAATCGTCTTTGTTTCTGGCTCTTCTTCACTTTGGACCATCAGTTCTTCCTCTTCAACATCTCTAGATTTTGGCTTTGTTTTCATTCCACTGTCACCAGCCTGGTCCACATCCTCATTGTTTTCCAAGCCCAAATTACTGTAATATCCTCCTAACTGGTCTTTTTTGGTTCCAGCCTCTCCTCCCTTCAACTTCTACTCATCACTGCCAGAGTAATTTCTGTAAATCATCACTTCAGAATGCTCCACTCCCTTTATTAGTTTCCTATGGCTGACATAACAAGGTTTCACAAACTGGGTAGCTTAAAACAATAGAAATTGATTGTCTCACAGTTCTAGAGGCTGCACATCTGAAATCAAGGTGTTAACAGGGCGATGCTCTCTCTGAAGCTCTAGAGGAGACGCCTTCCTTGCCTCTTCCTAGCTTCTGGAGGCTGCTGGCAACCCTTGGCATTCCTTTGCTTACAGATACATCTCTCCAATTTCTGCCCCTCTGTTGTCACAGGATGTTCTCCTTGTGTGTCTGTATCTAAATTTTCTTCTCCTTATAAGGACACCAGTCATATTGGATTTAGGGCCCACCCTAATCCAGTATGACCTCATCTTACTTGATTAAATCTGCAAAGACTATTTTTGAATAAGATCACATTCATAGGTTCTGGGTGAATATGAATTTTAGGGGAAACAGCTATTCAGTTAAAAATTTGGCAGTGGACTTGACTGTCTAACTTAGCAATGGCTTTAACAGATAAGTGATAGTGTACCTCGATGCCTAAAATGCAGAATTAGACTATGCCTCAGGGCGCCAAACCCTACGTTAACCTTTTTCAGACAGACCTTTGTGAAGGACCTTGTAGAAAAGCTGTTCACCAACTCAGTCTCTCCCATCTTATTTGATTTCTACTTTCCAATCTGATCTCCTTACCTCACCCTTTCCTCCTGCCAGTCTCCCCTCCACACAGTGTTCATTTTATTTTTCTTCTGCTTGAATACCTGCATCTCCCTCTCTCTGTTTCAATTCTATACTCATTTTTTTCCCCTAAAGGGACAGCTCAACTTCTACTTCCTTTCTGAAACTTCAGACTAGCTTAATCAGTGTAATCTTGGATTGAATTTGCCATCACAGTATAACCAGTCCATGGTCCAGAGTGCCTTGTCAGATGTATATAGATGAACTAAATCAACCAGGGTCTAAAACACAGCAAGAGCTCTCAGACTGTACTCTGATTTCTCTGATGGTAGATTTGTTGCTGGGTGATTCATTTATACTATGGTTGGATGTCTTCTTTTAAATGGAAAGATGAATAGGTGCCTCTTGATGGCTGGGTGTCTCTTTTTGTCCAGGGAACTTTGTCAAAGGAAAAATATTTTTACAATCTAGGTTGACTTGCTTAAGCCATGAACTTGTTCTTTAAAAGTTGTATATGTGCAAAATGCACTTATATTAAATTAATCATATTTTAATTGTAGTAAGGGTGTCTTTCATTTGTATAAAACCTGCTACAGATACAGCTACGTGAAGTGATCCTTCCTTTGACAAAACAAATGTTCTTATTTTTATTGAAACATGCTTCTTCAGAAATTGAGATTTCTTAGCGTTATGACCGTTTGGACTGACTATAGTATAGCTGCGTTCTCAGAATGACCCTGAAACTGTATGGCTTCTCCAAGACACATGTGGCTTTCTTCTTGGGATGAGTGCACTTGATCTTTTGGCTTAACCAATTCTCTGTCTAGATCCCTGGAATCCATTTATCCCTAACAGGGGTGTATTTAGACACACTGTGGGCTTAGCCTCTGTGTGCCCTAAGCGTCAACATGGCCAAACTGAAGTTTCAACTTCCCTGCTATCCAATGGAAGTTATACCTCAGTGATGTAAGATGTTAATTTTCTTTAGGGGGTTGAAGACCAGAGAACTGCAAAAACGAGAGAAAATCAGTCTTGGCCCTAATGAGATCTAAGTAGGCGGAGCCATCAAAAACAAGGAGAACCTTGGAAGGAGTAGGGGAGTAGAATTAAAGAATTCACCTATTTCCTATACAACTCTGTAAAACCAGTAATTTCTAGAGAAATCTCAATCAATAGATTTGAAATTTGTTTCATACGACCACACTGTTATTGCTTTCACAGGAACCAGAGAGCTCTAGTCAACAGGTTTACACTGTAGTCTTTATGTTAGACTACAGTCTAAACTGACTGTTTATTTGGGCCACAATTATTACTTTTCTCTCCTCACTCCCCCCCAACCCCCAGGTCTCAAATACTCAAGTTAAACATTTTTCTTGCTAGTGTGAAAATAAATCCACTGCCTCTAGCAAGTTCTTAAACAGTGAAGCAGGTTGGAAAGTATTAGTATTAAGCTAGATATAATATAGAAATATGTTCTTTTTCTCTAACTCAAATACTTTATTTCCTAGAGGAGGCAATGTGACTGTTCTCTTAAGGTGATTCCTAGCTGAGAATGGTAATAGTCATTAGGTAAATAGATGCCCACTCTACACCCTGCTCTTGCACAGAGGGTGGGGAATTAGAAAAAGTGCTGTGGTAAGGTCCTTTTACTGCTTGTGGTATTCTAACATTAATAGTAAGGTTGATACAACCTTGGGGTTGTTTATATTTAATTTTTAAGCTCACCTGAGTCACCACAAGCAGCTTGGTGTTAGTTCATCTTCTTCAAAAGGATAAGTGACAAAATTAGCTGTTCTTGTTGGGCACCTCTAGTTCCAGGGACTCTTAGAGATTCAGTTCTTGTTGCCTTGGTTACTAAACTGTTCCATGCAGTTTGCTCAACTTCGAATGGGTACTTCTCTTACGAACATTCTCCCTTGTAAGTAAATTGCTTGATGTGTTAAAATCTAATTTCTGCTTAAAAATTCTTGAGTCAAATTCACCATGATTTAGTTCAAAAAAACAAATGGCCTTGTCTTTTTGGTCTAGATTTTTTCACCTAGTTGCACCTAGCAGAGCCCCTAGCACAATAATATGAAAAATTAGCAGTGTGATTGCTAAACAAAATTTAATAAAATGGTGGCAGTGCCCGTCTCTAGAGGGAATTGAAGTTTCTCTTTGTAGTACAGCATGTGTTTATCGTGTGACCATTTCATAAATATGAAATCTAGTAGTAGATAGTGGGTAGTTTTTCTCTGGAGGATGTTAAAAGTGTCTCTTCATGGAATAGCATGTCACATAATAACATTTGGTTCTTTTTACCTGGTCAGGGTGTTTGCCTAAATTTGCTTAGGGCATTTGAAAGCCATCCTTGAAAATTAGTGGATAAATGCTATGAATTTGAGAAATCATTCAAGGCCTTAAGCTGTGGCCTTGAGCATGCATTTAAGGTGTATCTGGCAGTGTTTTTCTTCTTGTATCAATAAGGCAGAAATGGGATCTAATCAGTTTTGTTTTTTCTTTATTACTGTGCACAATACAGAAATAAAAACTGAAAAAAAAATACTGCCCCTTCTTGAGTAGATCTGAAATTCCCCAAACTATGATCCAGAAGAATGCTACCTTTATAGTGGGTCTGTGAGAGTGGAAGGCTCCACTGAGGCTGATTAAGAAAGATTTCAAATTTAAAAGGTTGACAAATATGTAGATATATATCAAATAGTCAGTTAGTGTCTAATAACTGTATCAAAACACATGACTCACAATCTCATGAAATCAGAGAGATCTACTTAAATATCTTTTAATTTTCCTTCTTAATAGCAGATCACTTTGACTGAATCTTTAGTGGAAAAGTAACTGCCAGAACAGGAACATGGTTATTATTAGCCTCGTTAATCATTTTCTGATTTGTCTTGTTTATGTTTAGTAAATGGAACTTAATATAGCTTAGAAGCTACATTAAAAAAAAAGAGGTATGGATGGATAGTGGTGATGGTTGCACAACAATGTCCTTAATGACACTTAAATGTCAAAATGATAAATTTTATGTTATGTATATTTTACCACAATAAAAAAGGAGGTATAATACTTTACATCAGATACATGAAAAGGAAAGAAGCATCACATGGCAAAAAGGTAATAGAGAAAAATGATACAAAATTCAGAGGTCATTTCTCTTATCCAAAACTTTGAATTTGATTTTTAGGTAGAATATAAACACATTGTAAAAAAGATAAATTAATAATCCAATGAAGTAGAGTGGAATAATGAACTAGAAACAGGTTATACCTTAGGCTCTTAGAGAGTCTTCTATAATAAGAGCACAGTTTCATTCATTTTACAGTGATTTAATGAGTTCCTCCTACATGTTCTACATGTGGGAATACACTAGAGAGCAAAAGTGACAAAATTCCTGCTTTCAAGGAACTTTTCTTTCAGTGTGCTAGCTGTCATATGAGGAATGTGAATGCAGTTATTATGGTTTGTCCATTTTCCACATGAAGAAGAAGTGGAGCTGAATTTAGTGATTTATCTGTTACAAATAGTAGCTAACTAGGTGTCAGGCACTGTTCTAATCATTTAACTGATATTAACTCAGCTGATTGCTTTTATTGTTCCCATTATATAGAAGAGGAAACTGATGGACAGAGAGGTTAATAAAGTTTAGTATTAGGGAAACAATTTGCATTCTAGGATACTTTCCTGTGTGAAATTCTTAGAATAGGCTAAAAAAATGATTACACAGTTTCAAAAAGTTGTACCATTTCATCACTATTAGATTTTTTTAAAAAAAGCAAAATAACGTCTACTCCCCTTTCTCCTGCCATAAGACATAGACATCATCAAGAGGGTCTGTATAATTAAAACTAATTGAGATTTGATTGTTCTTTGCTTTTGTTTTGTTTTTACTTGTTGTTACAATTAAGAAAAAAAAAACATTCCTGAGTTATATCAGCTCCTGCCAATTTTTCTGAGTTAATATTAACTACATTTTGGCTACATTTAAATGCTTTAAGCTATCCTACAAGCTTAAAGTATTTGTACATACAAATATTTACATGAAATTGGAAAGAATATAGGGGTAAGAAATTGTACCTATTTTAGAAGAAATCCTATTTCAAATATAACTTTTTTTTTTTTAGGATTAGAATCAGCCACTTGTAGCAGAAAACCCCCAAGTATAGTGGCCTAATATACAAAGCTTATTTTTCTCTCACATAAGATAAATCTGTACTTCTTTGCCAGTAGTATGGCAACTCCACAGTCAAAACGACCCAAGCTCTTTCTGCGTTTCTGTTTCCTAGCCTAGCCCAAGGCTTCCATTCTCAAGGTCAACTCTTGGTCCAGTTTGGCTACTGGAGCTTCAGCCATCATAGCTGCATTATAGACCACAGAAAAGTGGAAGAGGGAAAAGTCAGTAGTATTACCCTTTGCTGAAAAAGCTTCCTTTAAGGAGCCTTGCCGGAAGTCTTACTCGGCACTTCCTCTTATATCTCATTGGTCGGAACTTAGGCTCCATCTGGCTGCAAGAGACACTGGGAAATATAGTCTTTAAGCTATGTACATTGTACCTGGAATAAAATCTGAGTTCTATTAGTAATAATAAGAGTTGAATGGATATTTGGTAGACAAAGAGCAGTCTCTACTGCAAGCTATCTTCATATCATAATTGGACAGTTAGACATTCTCTTTAATGAATATTCTGACTTGAATATTCATTTATATGCTGAACATCAACATATATCACAGATAGATCATTTAAAGAAAGAATCAGAACATGAAAAAACAAAATTCACATGAAAGCCATATTGAAAAAAATCTTCTACTTTTTGAGTGTTTTATTATCAAGCATTGGGTGAAGTATCATCACAATATTCCTATGAGTTAGGTACTATCATTGTGGCTGTGTTACAGAGAAAAGAAACGGAGGCATCAAGATGAAAGCAGCTTTCCCAAATGGCATGAGCTAAGAAGTGACAGAGCTCTGGGAAGTCTGGTTCCTAATGATGTACCTTCAAAGCCCTTGCATGATGCTGCTTCATTTTGTCATTCAGGATGTTGCAGTATTTCAAGACATTGCAGCTGGTCATCATGAGCATTGATGATTGTTTTATGGTCTGGTGAGGAATTCTGGCTGTTCAAATTATTTAACTGTTGGGATTCTGTACCCATGTGATTGTACTGTATGCATATTTTTAAAAATGTGTGCAGTAGATCACAATACACACACTCACGTTTACCTCTGAGAATAGTTCTTGAAGGAAGATTTTCTGTATGTGAGGGAATGTGTTCTGAGCACAAGTAATGGACAGATATTACATACTTGTCTTCAGAGGGCTGAAGACCTCTGAGACCCAGGACCCAGCATCAGTGCCAGTTGAGAGCCAACAGCTTCAATGACCTGAAGTTTTTAGTTTTTACATTACTTCTGCTTTTGCCCCTCTTTGAGATTCAAAGATGATGAATTTGAAGTGGAGTTCTACTTCTTCCACTGGAGGAGACAAAGTTTCTGCAACCGCTCGTGTGTGAGAGCATGCGTGAGTGTGTGTGTGTGTGTGTGTGTGTGTGTGGTTAGAGAAATTCCACGCATCTGCAGGGAGCACTGCCATTAGCAAGCAGAGTGGTGTGGAGTGGAGAGGAGAATGAGGAGGAATTGGGGACCAGGACTGGCATCTCCCTGGGTCTCCAGAACCACTCACCTAAGTATATAAATGCAAACACTCCCCAATGTATGAACTGGTCATCTTGGGACAGAAATGTTCAACAGGAAATGCCCTCTTCAACCCACACATTTTCAGGGGTAGAGCTTGGCTTGTTCTTCCATCTTTGTTTGAATCATCCCATTAATCAACCATAGTGAAAGATCACTTAGTCATCTGTGAAACTGTAAACTCTTCATTGTTAGGAATCACTGGTGTGGCACACATCTTTTTCTACTCATGAACAAATGCAAACTCAAATGCTGATTTTTCTCATGAGTTTTTTTTAAATGTTTCTTCTGCTAAATAGTCACAGCCTCTTTTCTCATGTCTCCCCACCCCACTAATCACCTTTTCTCAGTCTCTATACTCCAACATGTCTCAGAAGATTCATGGCCAGTGCTGTGCCATGGGTGGCTCCTGTCTGAGGACCAGCTTTTGAGGGACCTGCACCCCTCAGAGGTTGCAAAGCTGGGCTGGGAGGATTCCTGGAGCACGGGCAGTGAATCTGAGACCCGCAAACCCAGGAGACCTACTGTCTTATCACAGTGTATCTCAACCTTTTTGTTCATTATTGCTACCCCAAGTAGAAAAATTTAATGTAATTTAATTTAGAGGGCAATCAGATACTACAGAATAGGACTTTATCAGGTGCCCGCAGCTTTGGAAGACCACAGACCATTGTTATAGCCAAGATTTTTTGATCCCCCAGATCTAAGTTTTCCCTTGTCAGAGATAATAATTGTCCCTGATGAGAACAGATGCATTAATATAAGAGGTCCACTACTCCATATGAGCACGAAACATTGAATAATGTGTCTTACACATGTATGGACTATGATCTCAAGTATTTATAGACCCATGGAGCCAGTAGATTTTAAGTTCTGTGAGAAGAATTTTTTTTTTAATCATTTTGTTTACTGTTGTTATCTCCAGTTTCTAGAACAGTACCTGGAACATAGTAAGCACTTATTAACTATTTGTCGACTGTTGCATTATCAATAAAATACAAATTAAGTCTACACATTACTGATCTCAGTATTTTTTGGTTATTATACATTTCTCAATCAACACTCACTAAAAGGACATTAATGTGTGTGTTTAGGGGAAGGGGGTTGGGGTAGGTCCTCAGACTCTACTGATGTTCCAATGGAGTCTCTGCACTTTAAAAAATGGAGAAACACTGCCTTAAGGAGCCCAGAGTACGGTTGGAAATGGCAGCTAATAATTTATTGATTATTTTGTTCACTTAGCAATTTTCATTGAGTATGCTACAGGCCTGGCACTGTTCTGGGTGCTTGGGATACATCAAGCACCGCCTCCCTGGTGCTTACAGTCTAGTGGAGGAGACGAAAAAACCCAACGTGATGAACAAGTTAACTATCTATTTTTGGAAGGTGACAGTGGACAAAGGAAAAGGAGAGAGGGAGACAGGGGAGCAGGAGTGGGGAAGGGGGGGGTCAGAATAAAACTCTCGGAGAGAGCATTTGTGCAATACTTCAAGGAGGACTTGTCAGCAACTGATATGGAGAAGTCTACAGGTAGTGTTTTCTGGGGAGGAAATCAGTTCAGTTTTGAAATATTTTCAGACAATCCAAGCAGAGATGTCCTGGGATTTGGAAGCGGTTCTGGACTTGATATAAAGTCTTGAGTTCCCAACATAGAGATGATTGAAATCACCAAGGAAATAAGTATAAGAAAAAAGAGAAGGAGATTGGTGTTTTCATATTCCTTTATCTTATATGTCTACTCTATTGTTAGATTTTGCCACTTTTTCTTCACATCTAGAAATTTTCAAACATCTGAAAAAAAAGTGGAAAAAATGTTACAGTTCCCTCCAAAACACTTGTGTATGTATGTGTGTTTTAAAGAAAACTTCAGACACTATATTTTTGCACCCATAAATATTAATACCTTAGTGTATATCTCTACTAGAGAAGGACTGTTAAAAATAGAGCCCCATATCAAAATAGAGCCCCATATCATAACTATATTTAACAGGCAAATAAATAATTTTTAAATATCGAATTCCCCGTTTTCCCCAGCCATTCCATTCAAAATGTCTATTTACAGTTGGTTTGTTCCAATCAGGATCCAAACAATGTCCAAACCGTGCATTTGGTTGGTGTGACCATCCCATTTTTTTTTTTCTTGCCATTTGTTTACTGAAGAAACAGGAAATATATCCTGTAAAATAGTCTACAGTTTGGAGGTGGCCAATTGAATCTTTATGATGACATTTAGCATAATCTCCTCTACTTTCTTTCTTTATTGTTACCTGTTAATTGGATTTTAAAGCTTGATTACATTCCTGTTCAATATCATTGGTAAGAACACTGTGGAATTGCATCAGGATGTGATAAGATCTGGAAACACCACTTTTAGAGATGTTAAGATTAATCAGTGATTCCAGGGTTAACAGTTTATCTGTTATCGTTTCCTGTCAACCCTTCATTATGATAGTTTTAGTTACCACTAGTTGCCTAGATTCATCAAGGTTGAAAAGAAAGGTTATTTTAACAAGGTTGAAAAAAAAAAAAAAGGAGACCAAAGACTGAGCCTTGGGACACTCAGACATTATGTCAGAGTGAAGAGGAGGACCTGTCAAAGGAGATGGAAATGGGGTCCTCACTGTGGCATCTTGAAAGACAAATGAAGAAAGTACAGGAAGAAAAATGATCAGTTGTATCAGCTGTTACTCTTAAGTCAAGTACACTGAGAATTTATAGCTGGTCATTGTAGTCAGAGACTTGGAGGTCACTGGTGACCTTGTCAAGAGCAGTTTTATAGAGTGGTTGTGGTGAAGGCCTAATTGGAGTGAGTTCATGAGAAATTGGGAGGAAAGGAATTGGAAACAGCGGAGATGAGAAGGAGAGTGGATGGATCAGGGCAGAAGAGTAAGGTTGTTGAGCTACATGACAGGCAGGCCCACTTGACGTTTGGGTCATGAAGATGTGGTTGTGTGTTTCTCTTCAGTCAGTTCAGCTGCATGGGGAGCTGGCAGAGATTTGAATGTAACAGGGCAGTAGTTCTGTATGATGAATCAAGAGAGGGACCAGGGATTCTAATGAATGAAAATGGTGCAGGTGAGGCAGGAGTGTAGATGCTGAGTGGGTAGGGGACAGTGAAAGGGGAGTGGGATCCCAAGCATGCTGCTTGTCCTTTATAATTAGGGTCGAGAGCTTGCATCCCCCAAGAGCTCTGCTGCTTCACAGAAGTCTCTGAAGTCGGGTTCTTCATGTATGCTTTGCAATCTGACCAGAAGTGTGTTTGGAAGACCTGCATCCTGTGTAGCCTTATCCAGAATCCAAAGGCCCTTCAGGAGACTCCAACGGCAGAATGTCTGTGGTTGCCTGAAACCAAAGTGGGTTACCTCAGCCCATACCAGATCCACGCTGTGAGGAGCCCCCAGAGCCTCCTGAAATGAATTTTCTGCTCTGATATCCTCCCACCTGCTTTGGTGTGATCACAGCCTTCAGCACGTATCCTCCGGTGTGATGTAGGGCTCCTAGTTGATCTAATTCCTTTTCAAATAGAATCTTGTACTATAGCAATCCAGCAAGGAATGAAATAGTGATTGAGTTTTCTTTCCTTTGCAAACCAAAACCAAAACTAAAGTAGAAGAAAAGAAACCTAAAATAAGCAAAGGAAAAAGCAAAGAACATTTTAATGCCAGAAACTGAACTAGTCCACTCAATGTTTGAGACAAAGCACTCAAAATTTCTTATAAATAAATATTCTGCAGCTTACATGCTCAAAAGCAGCTACTAATGTAAATGTATTGTCTTCTTCCCCAGTAAAGTTTTACCCGGGAGACTCTTCCAGGCCATAAGGATTTATTATTAGAAAGTAAAGCACATGGTTTTAAATGACTATTCTAAATGAAGCCACGTGATAATTTTTGATTTTCTGCAAGAGAAGATATGAGAGATCTTTTTCTACCCCTAAGCAGAAAAAAGAATGAGCAAAGATAATTTTACTGTTTAGCTGTGTTATTGATGAACTCTGCCATCACAGTGTCACATGACTGGGGAAAACTACTGAAATGGATCTGGACAAATGGTTCATAGATTTGAGCAGAGACTTTGGGCAAAGCTTTTACCACAGTCCTTTCAGAAGCAGTCAGAAGCAGCCTGTCTGAAGCTGGTTGAGCACTGGTGAAGCACTCAAACTTGATTCGACAGATCCTGGTTTATAGGCTAGCTTTGCTACTAATTAACTGCTTACTCTTGGTTGAATTAGTCTCTCAAAACTTCTCTACTAGTATACATCTCATAAGGTTGGAAGGGGTTGGAAGGATTAATTGAGACAATACATATACTTAGTTATAAAAGTCTGGTACCATAATAAGGTTTGTGATAGATAACAATGATCTCAAGAACCACACCTCAGAAAAAAGTTTCCGCTTGGCTTGCCATTTCCCTGGTATCAACAGCTACAGTAACGTAGAAATTATGCGCTTATGCAGATATATCTTTTTAAAAAAATTTTATTGAAGTTTGGTTGATTTACAATGTTGTGTCAATTTCTACTGTACAGCAAAGTGATTCAGATATATGTATATATATTCTTTTTCATATTCACTTCCATTATGGTTTGTCAAAGGATACTGAATATAGTTCCCTGTGTTATACAGTAGGACCTTGTTTTGTTTTGTTTTTTATAAATTTATTTTATTTATTTATTTTTTAAACATCTTTATTGGAGTATAATTGCTTTACAATCATGTGTTAGTTTCTGCTTTATAACAAGGTGAATCAGTTATACATATACATATGTCCCCATATCTCTTCCCTCTTGCGTCTCCCTACCTCCCACCCTCCCTATCCCACCCCTTTGGCTGCGTTGGGTCTTCGTTGTTGCGCACGGGCTTTCTCTAGTTGTAGAGAGCAGGGGCTACTCTTCGTTGTGGTGCACAGGCTTCTTGTTGTGGTGGCTTCTCGTTGTGGAGCACGGGCTCTAGGTGCAAGGGCTTCAGTAGTTGTGGCACGTGGGCTCAGTAGTTGTGGCTCACAGGCTCTAGAGCACAGGCTCAGTAGTTGTGGCACACGGGCTTAGTTGCTCCACAGCATGTGGGATCTTCCCCAGCCAGGGCTTGAACCCATGTCCCCTGCATTGGCAGGCAGATCCTTAACCACTGCACCACCAGGGAAGTCCCAGGACCTTGTTGTTTATCCATTTTATATATAATAGTTTTCATCTGCTAATCCTAAACTCCCAATCCTTCCCTCCCTCACCACCCTACCCCTTGGCAACCACAAGTCTTCTGTACATCTATGTGTCTGTGTCTGTTTTGTAGGTACGTTCATTTGTGTCATATTTTAGATTCCACATATAAGTGATATCATATAGTATTTGTCTTTCTATTTGTATTTTTCTGACATACTTAGCTTAGTATGATAATCTCTACATCTATCCATGTTGCTTATGCAGATATTTCTTCTTTTTAAAAAAATTTTTATTGAAGTATAGTTGATTGCAGTGTTGTGTTAGCTTCTGCAAAGTGAATCAATTATACATATATCCACTCTTTTTTGATTCTTTTCCCATACAGGTCATTACAGAGTATTGAGTAGAGTTCCCTGTGCTATACAATAGATCCTTATTAGTTATCTGTTTATGAAGATATTTCTTGACTGATCTCCTGTTGACTCACAAGGAGAAAAATAATTTAGCTATCCCTCATCAATGGTTTCGCTTTCTTCCTTCCCCCCAATATAATTATATCACAAGTACTGATTAAATCATTACTGTGATATATAAATATTGCCCATTGCTAAGCCACATAGGGAGTTATGGCCACATTTTTCTTTTTGAACAAATCTTTCATTTTTCTTGAGGTTAATAATTACTTCATATTTTCCACTGCCCAGTTTTTAAGCTTTATTTTTTCCAGATATTTCAACATTGGTCTAGTATGCCTACATAAATATGCTCAAATACAAAGTTACAACGTTTCCCCCTGGGGTTATACCTGACAGCATCTTCCATCTTTGGTTCAAATTGAAATCCTACATCATCTTCTTTTTTGGTTTATTTTCTTGCCTCATTTATGGGGCAAATCCTTGAGGAACTTCCTAAGAAAGGACACATGTTAGCTAAATTTTTTAAAGTTCTTGCATGTCTGAAAATGTCCTTTTTCTTATTCTTCCATCTAAATGATAATTCGGCTGGGTGTGGAATCTTCCTTTATTATTTAGAAGACATTTATCCATTGTTTTCTAAAGATCCTTATTACTATTGAGTAGTCTGATGCTAATCTTATCACTCATTCTTTGTATGTGTCTTTTTTACCACAGTCCCCTTTCTCACCCAAGCATTGTGGCTCTTTTATATCCAGTGTTCTGTAATTTCATAATTATGTGGTCTTTTCATTCACTGTGCTGGGTACACACTCAGTGGACCCTTTTGGGTTTTGGGAATTTTGTGAGGAAGGGTTACTTTAAAAAATTTCTTCAACCTTATCTTCCAGTTTGTCCAATAAATTAAAAAAAATTATGTCTGAACTATTTTAAATTTCCAGGGGCTACTCTTTGTCTTCTAAAGCTTTCTTTTAGAAATATATAAAAGCTATAATATATACATATATTTTTTATAGATTTTGGTTCATTGTTACTGTGTTACCTTTTTATCTCCCTGAGAATATTAGTTATAGGTATTTTCTGAGTTCAGTTTTTTAATTTTTATATTTAACTTTCTTTTTTAGTGAAATTTATTAGATATATGACATTGTGTAAACTTAAGGTGTACAGCATGTTAATTTGATATATTTATATATTGTAATATGATTTCCGTTGTAGTGACAATTAGCACCTCTATCATGTTACATAATTACAGTTATAGGTATTTTAAAAACACTTTTCTTCTGGTCCCTGAATTATCTCTTTTCTCCTTTCTTCCTCCCTCCCTTCCTCCCTCCCTCTCTCCCTCTCTCCTTCCTTCTTTTTCTCTTGCTCTTGATTTTGGAGGCTTATCACAAAATATTTGACCATTCATTCATTTTTAACCACGAAGAACCAAAAATGCTCCGAGTGAAACTCAGTGGGCTTCAATACAAGGATTTCTCTGGGACTGATTAGTTTCTCCAAATCTATAATTTTCCAGTCTCCTTTTCAGGAAGTGAAAGCCTCGTTGCCTGTTGTATGGAAGTGAAAGTGAGGGTAGAGTGATTCCCTAATCAGAATGTAGATTCATTAATTTGCTTGTCTTCAGTCCTTAGACCTCTCCGACCCCCATCACGCTTGGAATTCCAAAGTATGAAACTATTAATTATCTTTCTCCAGAAAATAAAATTCTAGTATTTTGACAGGGATTTGGGGGATAGGGATAGAGAGTAAAAATGTGAAGCCTGATGTTGACAAGTAGGATGGGAGCCTGTTAGTTTAACCTATTATATACAGATTTTCCACCAGTTTCTCTGACATCTTAGCCACTTTATCCCTCTGCGCTACTTTATCCCTCTGAGTTGTTCTGGGATTCTGAGGGGCCATTGCCTTGATTCTCACTGATATCCTTTTCCATCCTCTACCCCTTGTGTTATCTCTAAAAGATGAAATGACTTTAGAAGCTGAATTTTAGACTCTTCCCCAATACAGAAAATAAAGGTAATTTTCTTTTAGATTTTTTTCCTTCTGATTAAAGCTCTTTCCACCTTTCCAGTGGAACTGCCTGTCTCTGGGGGAAGGTGTCTGCCTAGTGCTTACTGCTGGAAGAGTTCTCTTATGACTGGACACAGAGCAGAGCCCGTGGCCATAGGGTTTCTAAATCCTTTTGGTTTCTGTTTTCAAGTTTAAAAAGTGCTACAAGCTTGAAGTATAGTATTATGTGTCAAAATTATCTCTCCCTGATAATATTTTTCAGAGTGAATTTTTACATTTTAAATGCTCTTTTTCATACATGAATCTTTACCAGAATGTGAAGAAACTTCCATTTTTAAAACACAAATGTCAAAACCATGCTTTCAAATAAAAGTTGCCCTTCAGCTCTACTTGAGCAACTCTACACCTGAGACAATAATACTGCATTTCTCAAAATACTGTAGAAAATATTCTAAAATTTCTCTTAGACCCAACTTGTAAGCCTCACACATCATTATGTTGCTGTTTTCATGGTCCCTAAAATGGTATAAGGGACCTAGTTAACCAGATTTTTATTTGCATAACAATTGACTGTGATTAAAATTTTTTTTCACTTTTTGCCCTGCTATATATAAAAAAAGTGATTTTTATAACCATTTAAAGTTTAAGCTATAGTTTTTACCATATGACTAATAGCCAATAACCTAAGTGAGTTTAAGCAAATAGAATCTGTAGAGAATTTTGATATTTGTCAGAGTCAATGCAGGGAATCCTTTTGTCCTGAGCATTTTATAGAATAACTCATTATGGTTGAGTGGTTAGAATAACTTGTGGTTATTTGGTTAAGTTTCTTTTTTGAGGCATTTTTAGCTGATCTATCACTAATTCTATTCCTGCTACACTTCTCCCCACCAGCCAACTTGTATAAGGCTTGATATAAAATTTTATAATTAGTTTTGTTTGAGGCAAATTTTGAAATCAACATATTGCCATTTTCTTTTCAGGCAGGCCCCTGAGTTTTGATTTTCAGAAATTGAAATTGTGGCACGATATTCCCACTAGATGGTCTTATCTCTTGATTAAACTCATTAGTGGAAGAGAGATGTATTGTTTACCTTGATGCAGACAGGATCCTCAAATCATTTATGGCTCTTATAGAAAGCGATGTGAAATGAATTAGACACATTGTCTTGCAACCTCTAACACATTGAACCACTGGGTGTCTATTTAAGCTAGGAATTTTAGGTGATAGGATAAAAAGTGTGTAAATAATCTGCAAAGAAGATAATTACTTTACAGATACAATTTAGTTTTTTTCTTACAATAAACAGAGTAGCTTGTTACTTATGAAATTGTTAAGGCCCTTGATAACGTGCAATCAATGCTATCCATTTAGAGATACATGTTGTTTTGCCAATCACTATGTTAATGTTAACCTAATAATTAAATCATGAGCTGTTGTGGGGCTTTTTATACTAATGTGGAGAACGTTCTTTGTTTAGGAGTAATAGATAATATTCTCTAACTATTTTCTTAATTATGTGGTATATACTGGTTTGCTGAAAAAAATCTAAGTGATGAAAAAGTTTATAAATTAAGAAGCAAAAGCTATGTTGTCTTACTTTTCCAAAAGCACTCCTTAGTATATAAACATTGCTGAACAGTAGTATGAAACTGTCTCCAGATATTTTCTAGGCATTTTCACATACTTACACACCTAATTAATTTTTATACAGTTGGGATCATATATCATCTGATCTGCAATTTGCTGTTTTTCACTTAACATGCTGTAACTGTCTTTCCAAGCCATGACATGTATCTCTAAAATGTTTTTGAAACTGCTATAGTTTTTAAACATTTTAATTTCTTTATATACATATGTGTGTGTAAATTGATTACTTACTTACATCTTTGTTTATTTCTTAGACCTCCCAATTTTTTTGCTATCTTACTGCTTTAAGATTGTCAAGAATTATAATAATTACTACTCTGTAGTTATAAAATGTATTTATTTATATAAAATAATAATATTTAATAAAATAATAATAAAATTCTCAAAGAAGAATTTACTAAGCAGAGAGGTCATTTACTTTGGGTCAATCTTTCTTGGATCCCTTTTCTTTTGACTGGAGGATATCCTTGAGTAATTTTTCAGAATGGGTATGAGGGTTATAAACTTTCTGACCTCTCATATGTTCAAAAATCTTGCCTTCATATTTGCTAGCAGTTTGATTGAATATCAAATTCTAGGTTCAAATTCTTTCACCCTTAGAACTTTGAAGATACTGCCCAACTGTGGTTTAGAATCTGTTGCTGCTAATGAGAAATTCTGGTGTCAGTCTGAGACATTTCTTTGAGGTCACCTGACTGTTTCTTCTAGGAAACTATTATTTATCCTCTGACTGATGAAACTTTTGTATCATGTCTCTAGGTGTGAGTGTTTCTTTTGTTTAGTCCTTTAGATATTCAAAAGGCCTTTCAATTAAAGTCTAATCTTTCTTCAGCTTGGCAAAATTTTCTTCTGTTATGTTTTGGTTTTCTTCTTCCCCTTTATCGTCTCTCTTCTCTCCTTCTTGAAGGCCTTTCTGATATATTGGATTCCCTATCTCACCCTTCCATGTCTTTGAGATTATCTCATATTTTTATATCTTTGTTTTCTTTTTACACTACATTTAGAATACTCTTTCACTTTGGGACACCACCTATTAGATCTTCAGTTATGTCAATTTTATTAGTAAATCTGTGTTTGAATTTTTAATTTCAATTTTGGTAACTATATTTTTAATCTCTAAGAATTGGCTGTTTGTATTCTACCTTTTCCTGAAACCCTACTTTTACATTCCACAATACCTAGAAAGAACTTATTCTTATTCATAGCTGATTAGGAGTACACTCTGAGTGCAGAATATTGTGGGGCAAACATTTTGTTACTGTCTTCAAGTCTCCCCAATGCCTAGAAGTTATCACCTCCCTCAACATCCCTTTCTCTCTTTTTCTCTACCCCTCACCACATCGCTAAATTCCAATTTTCATTTTGCTATCACTCTTTGTTCTGGGACCAGCAGACTTCCATTTCATGCTGTCATTCCTCAAATCTGCATTGTCAGTACTGCTTTGCATTCCCTTATTTAAAGTGAGGTGAGAAAAGTAATAGCTGTGAAGGGAGATGAATTCAATCCCACTATACTCCTTTTTCATTGCAATCTTCTCCCATTTTATGGATGAAATAACCTGTTGTAGATCTCTCTGAGAATGGAGAAGAGAATTTTAAAAGTACTCTTTTATTCCCAGAATCATCTCTATTTTACTTTTTTCATGGCTCATTAATTTCATTTGTTTGTCTTATGTCCTCTCGTTCTTGCTCTTGATTTTCCTCAAACATCCGGTGGTCCATGGTGGTCTGTTTGTTGTGTTCACCTTTATTAGTTAGAGTCAAGGTTGGAACAGGCAGCTGGTCAGTGATTTCACTGTGAGTGTGGGAATCTGTTCCCCCGCCATACCTCTCCCCACACTGGGCAAGCTGATCTGGTTCTGGGTCAATGAATGGACCATTTCTTCTTTCAGGCATACTTCCAGCCTGATGGATGGGAGCAAGCAGGGAGACAGGCTGGAGAAAGGTCAAGCTAGAGAAGACTTCCTCTGTGCATGGTCCTGGGCAGAGCTGCCGTCTTGATTTATTTTTTCTTCTTCCTGTCTACAGTTGAGATCTAGAGTTTCTTAGGCTTTCTCTGGCATCAAAACCCCTAGCTGGATTCTTCTTCATACAGATCACCCACATTTTCAGTAAACAGAGCTCAGGCTTTGGGTGGAGGCTAAAAGGCTCAAGCTTATTGGGCAAGAGGTGGGAAGTACATGGTTTTCCACGCTTTTCTGAATGAAGTTCTTTAATGAACTACTCTGATAATTGCTCCAAGGGGCTTTGCATTTGTGAACTTCTGGCTTCTAGGAAGAACTCCTTTACCTCTGGTGTGTTACCTCTGCTCTGATTTCTGTGCCAGTTGCATCTGCTTCCTACCTTGAAGGGGTAGGAAGGGAGGGGAGACACGTGGGTGTGCTCTGTCCCTTTCCCTGAACCAGAAGCCCTTCTGATTTATTTTTAAATAAGATTTTATATTTTTACAGACTTGTGAACTTTATTATTGTAGCTTATCAGTGTTTGGGTCCAGAGTCAAACCTTTATAAGCCTATAATTTAAAAAAATAGCGTTTATTTTCATGTGGAAGGAAGGAGCAGACTAAAATGAAGTTGTGTATTCCAAAATATTTTGAAACGTTTTTCTAAATGAGTCATTCAGGTGTACAGCTGGTGTGAGTCCCTACAAAAGAGTGTGTACATCTGCGTGTGAACACACACAAACACACACACACACACACACCCCATTTTTCCATGTCTCCTCTCATCTAACTGTTCCAGCAGACACAGGCAGCTGAGTGGTGGCTGGTGGTAGGAGTTTCGCCATTTGCAGTGCCAGTGGCTCTGGCAGGAATGCGTACAGGAGCCAGTCACATCGACAATAGGAGTAAAATACTGAGTCATCAGGAAATGACTTTCCCTCCCACTTACCTCTTCCCTTGCAGCTGACAACTCCCCCAAACAGTAGTGGAGGCAGGTTCTGTTGACTTGCTTAGCCTGTGTCCACTGTGAGCCACAAACACCTTAGAGACTTTATTTCAGGATGCTGGAACTCATGAAACCAAATGAAACGCATGGTCTCTCCCCACTCGCCCAGTCCTGTTCTATGTGTTTTGTAAGTGGCACTTTCCCTCCCCACTTGACTTTCCTTTTGAAACATACCCTAATTTTAGTTTATCCATTGTCACCTCTATGGGTCTCCTCCTTTCTAGTGACATCATTATGGTGCAGTCCCCGTAGTCCTGGACTCTTGCACTAGGCTCTGCTGACCTTCTGCCTTTTAGTTGTTTCTCCTTTCCATTATTTCTACCTTTGCCTCCAGAGAGGCCCTTCCAATGCATGGCTCTGATGATGACCAGATTAGACACTTTGCAAAGATAGTATCCCTGTTTGAGTTCCTCTCTGTCCTCCACATGCTCACCATGATGCTTGGCATTCAGTCACTAAGGTTAATGAAGACCAGGGATACATAGCTGGCAGAGGATGGAGGTTAATGATGGCTTGCGTTCTTCTGTCGCTACCCCTTCCCTATGCCTTCTCCACCACTGGCCCCTCCCATCTCTCCATCTTCCTGTCATGACATGCCTGGCCAAGGACACTCCCGTATAAGAAGGCTTCCCATGAGCATACCCATATTTTATAGAAACAGATAAAAATTTGTAGGGAAGAAAACCCCACCACAGGGCTTCTTCTTTCTGGGCTTCCTGAAGATAAGCCTGATTATGGAGCAGTCCCAGCCTTGGTACTTACAGGAAGTGGGCCTCTTTCTCTCCTACTCTAGAAAGCAGATCCAAGATAACGAAAGCAGTGTTACTACAGGAAGTGTCGTGGAGCTCCTCGAATTTATATTTTAAAGGGATTATTCACAGTTTATTACTAGTAACTGATTACGTGGGGAAACACTGGACAGCTGACCAGGAAACCCTGCACTTGAAGAAATGAAGTGTCTGCACTTAGCAAGGCAGTCAGCCTCGTGCATTGGCTCACCCACACTCTGTTCTGCCCAACAGAGCGACTTCCTGTCCTGTTGAACTCACTCCATTTTCCTTTGTCTGTGGCTTTCCCACACCATTCTCTCCCCGTCGAGTGCCGATCTCTGCTTGTCAGATCCTCTAAAACAAGCTTAAATGCTACTTTTCTTCTATGACATTCCTCACCCCCATCCCAATAGAAATCTTTGGTTCCATCTAGCTGTTTGTTTACATGTTTATTATAGTATAGTTTACCTATATCAGATTTTTTGGTGCATATGCTTTATTTCTTCCAGACTCAGTGTATTTCATTTATTCTTGTATTCCACATAGTACGTAGCATAGTACCTTGTACAACACAGAAGATCAATAGATCTTGTGGAATGGATTTATATTAAATTAGCATCATTTGTGTGTCCTGGATAGTAGAGGTTTTAATCTGTGGGAGAATGTCTATAGTTAATTTTTAAACGTGGCTAATAGTCTTCATGGAAAAATAGATAGTAATAACAACGGTAAGATTATCTCATTTAATCCTTATGACAACTGGGTGAAGTAGGTATTTATTTTCATTTTACTGGAAAGGAAACAGTCTTGGAGAAGTTGAATAACTTGCCAAGGATACACAGCTGGTAGAAAAGAGTAGAGCCACTGTGTTCTGTCTGTGTTTGGGTATGTGCTGGTTTATTATTGTCTGAATTGTAAACAAACTAAAGAATATAGCTGGCTTTTCAGTCTACTCCCATTTTGATAGCTTGGCTCACCATACTGCAAGATCAACAAGGGAGACTTCCCCTGAGTGAGTGACTTTCTGCACTGAGTGTTTGGGATGCCCCAAACTGTTACTACGCTGTCAGTTACCATTTCCTGAACGCCCGTAGTGCTAGGAGCACCAGCCCCACCGGCCCCCTTCCCTCCTCCACTTTGCTAGAAGCCGGAACTGAGAAAGTCGTTGTGTAAGTTACCATAACTTTCCAGATGCTTTTGGAAACAAACAGAAGTTCATCAGAGGGCCAATGATTGCATCTTTTGGTAGAAAGTAAAGCTTTGCATACTATTAACACTCAGTGAATGTTTCCTGAATAGAGACAAGACTGGAAAAACACCGCTCCTTGGCTTTCTTGATTCGCAGACAACATAGAACCTTCCCATTTCTGTAATTCCCTTTACCTTCTGTTGGATACCTAGCAGAGTTGTTTACTTGTTTGGTTTTGTTTGAATTTTCATTATTGATTTAAAGCAGAGATTGGCAACCTTTTCTGTAAAGGGTCAGATCATAAATATTTTCAGCTCTGTGGGCTATTTAGTCTCTGTCATACCCGCTGAACTCTGCCATAGACAAGAAAGCAGCCATAGACAATCTGTGAACGAGGGGCATGGCCGTGGTCAAATCCGACTTTATTGGAAAAAATGAGGGGATCAGCCTGGGTTGTAGCTTTCCAACCCCTGATTTGAAATGTGCTATGCTTATTAGATGCTACTGTGTTTGAGTCTGTGTTTTTGGTATTTTTCTAAAATTTACTGGGCAGGAAATGACTAAATTGATGACACAACCATCTAATTTAATCATTGAGATAATAGCATCTCACAGGTAATGAGTGTTTGCTACGTGTCAGGCAATTTGCTAAGCACTTTACATGCTTTATATTATTTATAAAGCAAGTACTATTATTATCTTCATGTACAGCCAAGAAAACTGAGTCACAGAGGGCCTGCCGGGGTTACATGTTGCCAATATATTGATACAGGTGGACTGATTTCAGGATTCATGAGCACCTACACAGATACTAATGATACTAAACTGAGATGGGCCTTACAATTGGAAATCTGGTTCACATTCCAACTTTATTCCATGGCAAATTACATTAAGGCTGAGCCTCAGTTTTCCCACTGATAAAAGGGGAATAATAATAGAACTTGTTCTTCCAACCATAGAGACAGCTGGGAGGATAAAAAAGTATGTGAATGTGCTTTACAAACTGTAAACACTATATAATTGTTAGTTATTAGTCTGTCATTTGGATAAATCTTAGTCTTTTTTATTGAAGTGTAGTTAATTTACATTATTGTGTTAGTTTCAGGTGTACTGCTAAGCGATTCAGTTATACATATATCTATGTATATATCTGTATTCTTTTTTTTGATTCCTTCCCATTATAGTTTATTACAAGATATTGAATATAGTTCCCTGTGCTATACAGTAAATCCTTGTTATCTATTTTATATATAATAGTGAGCATCTGTTAATCCCATACTCTCAATTTATCCCTCCCCACCACTCCTTTGCAGAGAAAGATAAATATGATATCACTTATATGTGGAATCTAAAAAATAGTACAAATGAACTTATTACAAAACAGAAACAGACTCATAGACATAGAAAACAATCTTAGTCTTTTTTTTTTTAATGTGTAGTAAAAAGTAGAAATTTTTAAGAAAGGCAGTGAAATTCTTGAACCCATAAGAGGGTTATCAGGGTGTTGACACCTAAAGCCATCTTCACTGTTTTTCTTCTTGATCTCTCCCAGCCCTAGAGCACTCACCTTTTCTGGGTGTTTGTTGTTATGTATCTAGGTCCCTCTCTGCTATGAAGGAAAAGTGTACCATTCATTCTCTCACTCCTTTACTCTGTTGAGCAAGATTAAACGGTTTTCAAAGGACTTTTCCTAAATCACTTAAGCTGGGTTGACATGAGGATAGAGGTGAGGCTGGGATGCAAAGAAAGAGGTCAAAGGACACATAAAATATAGTTATATTTTTATAGAGTTCAAATGTGTGATTCCAATTTAACCATGTCTTGTTAAAGACTGATTTGGCTGATACAGTTCTGAGGCACCCCTTTCCCAATGCCTTGCATCCCCTCCTCATAGCCTCTGGACAGATGTTACTAACTGACTTACAGGGATGGAATGGTACACATCTCCCCATCTGAAAAAAATCACAAAGTAAAAGAATTGAGATAACCTTAAATGCTGCTCCTTTTTCCACCCAAGCTATTCCTTCACAATATTGTGCTTAGTAAATTCCCCCTTTAGTTTTTCCTCAGCTCTCTTTTACTAGCTCTTTATGTAACAAATGTCTATATTAATTTGGTGTATTAGTCAGGAGTCTCCAGGGAAATGAACCAACAGGATCTATGTATCTTTGTATCTATGTATCCATCATCTACCTATCTACAGAGCAATACTTATTTTTAAAGAATTGGCTCTTGGGACTGTGGATGCTGACAACTCCGACATCTGTAGTGCAGGCCAGCATGGTGGAAACTCAGGGAGGGTTGCAGTCTTGAGGCAGAATGCCTTCGTAGGGAAACCTCACTCTTTGCTCTTAAGTCCTTCAGCTAATTGGACAAAGTCCATCCACATTATGGAGGATAATCTACTTTACTTAGTTTCCTGATTGTAAATGTTAATCACATCTAAAAAATACATTCACAGCAACATCTAGACTAGTGTTTGACCAAATAGCTGGGCACCATAGTTTAACCCAGTTGACACATAAAGTTAGCCATCACGTTTGGTATCAATAACCTGTCATTATAGCCTACTTGTAAACTGGAAGTAGAGAGAAATGCTGGTCATTCTGAACCAGCATTTCTGTGGAATGCTGAGATCAAGGAACCTCTTCTTAAGTCAGAGGCAGCAAGAGATATCTGCAATGTGCCTACCTCTACAGTTCACCCAACTAGTAGGTTCTCTCAACTAGTAGTTTGGCTTAAGCATATAATATCACACTGATTAATTTCAAAGAACTTTTGTCAAGGATGAAGATGTTGATGTGTTTATTATTTTTAGCAGTCCAAGAACTGTAAAGAGCTTGTTCTTTTTTTTTTCTGTTTAAGATTTAGATTTTTTTAATGCTCAATAAAATAAGCTTCATTCTTTCATTTTAAAAAATGGGGAAAAGAAGATAGTCTACAGAAGTGTGATTGCCTGCTATTTGATAGCATCATAACTTTGTTTTCACCTAAGAGATTCTGTTTTGCTTCCAAGAAATTTTGGCTGAGTTCAGTTACTATCTATATTAGTTGCAAAATAAAGTAAGTCCATCAACCAGTTACATTTTCATAGGGGAGGGGAGTTTAACACAACACTAAGCCAACTATTTAACTTAAAGTTTTCACAGCAACTTGATTTAATCAATTGCTAATTTTGGTACCATAATTACTTATAGAACCTTTTCTTCCTCTTATCTGAATTCTTACCTTTAATGGCTGTCAAGCTGGAAAATCATGCTCTGATTGAGTTCAACTATGTGCTTGAAAAGTTAGAACAGACAATGTTAACAAATGCTTTCATAGTTATTTCAGAATAATAAACTGGTAACAGTACATCCAACGGGAATTTATCCATTCTTAGATTTTTTACTTTTTGTTTCCCCGGCATTTATAGTACATTCATTTATGCCACAAGATAACCTTCATAGATTCTGATAAATCTGGTCTTAAATGCAATTTATTTTTTGAAACATTCTAACACCACATCAATTTAAAAGATTCTTCAGATTTTACAAGGCATGAAATCTATTCAAATAGAATTTACATGGATATTTTAATGTATGTTTGGTAATGGTTGCAGTGAAGCTATTCATGGTCGTATTAGGTACTAAAGACAACTTTTACATTAAATATCAATAAATATCATTAAATATCATTTTAGAGCTCTCTGCTGAAAATGTCAATAAAGTCTGCTTGAAAAGGTATGGTGGGGACAATATCTCTTAGTAACACAGTATGCCACACCATTTTGTACACAGTTCAAGCTTTTAATAAGTATTCAAAATGTGTGCCCTTTCTGAGGTAAATAAACAATGTAGATGCAGTGTGAATAACCACAAGAACTAGAAATGGACATAATGGAGTATAATATCTCTGAGGAATAGAAGTAGGAGGTTTTCACTTTTAATTTGTACTTTCTACACTGTTTGAATGTATATTTCTACATGCATAATAATGCTAACAATAATAGTTCCAACAGTAATAGCTAAAGGTTTGTCTTTTCAAATGTACAGTTGAGTAAAAAATAAAAGTCAGTCATTTGAAACATAAAATTATGAAACTGTTCAAGTGATTTTTATGTGAATGAAAATTCCTCCCTTTTACATGACTTCAGAAAATTATAAAACTTTCCCATCTTTTTTTCCCAACTTTCTTAAAATATAATTGACATATAACATTGTGTAAGTTAAAAGTATATAATGGGATGATTTGATACATGTATCTATTGTGAAATAATTACCACAATAAGGTTAATTAACACTTCCATCACCTTACATACTTACAATTCTTTTGTGGTGAGTACATTTAAGATCTATTGTCTTAGCAACTTTCAATTATTGTTAACTATAATCACCATACTGCACATTAGATTCCTCAGAACTTATTCATCTTATAACTGGAAGTTGTGCCCTTTGACCAATATTTCTTGATTTCCCTCATTCCTCAGCCTTGGTAACCATCATTCTATTCTTTGTTTCTGAGTTCGACTTTTTCAGATTCCACGTGTGAGATCACACAGTATTTGTCTTTTCTCTTTTTGACTTATTTCATATAATACAATGCCTTCAAAGTCCATCCAATTTGTTGCAAATGTGAGGATTTTCTTCTTTTTATGGCTAATATTCATATATAGATACACACACGCATATATTGTATATAAACACACATATATTGTTTTAATACATTTGAGTTAACTTTTCTGAGTGGTGTAAGATAGGGGTCCAATTTTATTCTTTTGCATGTGACAATTTAGTTTTCCCAGAGCCATTAATTGAAGAAACTATCCTTTCTCCATTGAGTATTCTTGGCTCCCTTGTCAATATCAGTTGACGTATATGCATGGATTCATTTCTGGGCTCTCGATTTTATTCCATCAGTCTATGTGTCTATTTTCATGCCAGCACCATACTGTTTTGATTACTATAGATTTTTAGTATGGTTTGAAATCATGAAGTATGATGCCTCCAGCTTTGTTCTTATATCTTGGGATTGCTTGGGCTCTTTGGGGTCTTTTGTGCTTCCATGTAAATTTTAGGGTTGTTTGTTCTATTTCTGTAAAAAAATGCCATTGGAATATTGATAGGAATTGCACTGACTCTATAGATGGCTTTGGGTACTACAGACATTTTAACAATATTAATTCTTCCAAATCATAAACACAGGATATCTTTCCATTTATTTGTATCTTTTTTCATTTCTTTCATCAATGTCTAACAGCTTTCAGTGTAGAGCTTTTACACCTCCTTGACTAAATTTATTACTAAGTATTTTATTGTTTTTGATGCAATTGTAAATGAGATTATTTCACATATTTATTTTTCAGATAGTTTGTTGTTAATGTATAGAAACACAACTGATTTTTGTATGTTGATCTTGTATCCTGCAACTTCACTGAATTTGTTTATTAGTTCTTACAGTTTTTGGTAGAGCCTTTAGGATTTTCTAAATATAAGATCATGTCATCTACAAATAGAAACAATTTTACTTCTTCTTTCTGATTTAATTTGAATATCTTTTATTTCTTTTCTTGCATGATTGCTCTGGCTAGGACTTCCAGTATGATGTTGAATAGGAGTGGTGAGAGTGTGTACCCTTGTCTTGCTTCAGATGTTAGAGGAAAAACTTTCAACCTTTCTCTGTTGAGTATGATGTTAGTTGTGTATGCTTGTCATATATGACCTTTATTATGTTGAGGTATGTTCCTTCCATATCCAGTTTTTGAGAGTTTTTATCATGAAAAATTGTTGAATTTTGTCAAATGATTTTTCTGCATCTATTGATATGATCATATTGTTTTTATCTTTCATCCTATTAATATGGTATGTCACACATTGATTTGCATCTCATGAACCATCCTTGTATCCCAGATATAAATTCCATTTGGTCATGGTGTATGATCCTTTTAATGTACTATTGAATTCAATTTGCTAGTATTTTGTTGAAATTTTTTGCATTTATATTCATCTGGGATATTGGCCTATAGTTTTCTTTTCTTGTAGTGTCTTTGTCTGGCTTTGGTATGAGGCTAATGCTGGACGTATAAAATGTTTGGGGGTGTTCCCTCCTCTTCAATTTTTTTGGAAGAGTTTGAGAAGGATTGGCATTAATTCCTTTTTAAATGTTTGGTAAAATTCACCAGTGAAGCCATCTAGTTTGTTGGGAGGTTTTTGATTACTGATTCAATCTCCTTACTCCTTATGGCACTTTCAGAGTCTTTTTGGTTCTATAGGTCCTGCTTATCTGGAAAATACAGTAAAGTAACTTATGAGAATTATATTTCTTATGATGTTTCATTACGTCCTGATTTGGATTAATTCAGAAATACCATAAGAGTAATAACTCTCTCACATTTAGCTTTTATTTTCTATTCAGACAAACACAGCATAGAACTAATAAAATTCAAAAAGCAAAATTTTACTCCTTGATAGAAATTAAATTACCTTTTATTAGTCATCCTCACCTAATATTTTAAATAGTTTACCTTTTTGGTAGTGCTTTCTTCTGTACCTGAATAGTCCGTTAACAGTGTAAAGTTATGATGATTTTTTCCTTTCAGCACTCACAGACACTCCAAAATTTTTATATGTATCTATGTATAAAGTAGACATAACTATATAAATACATAGTTAAAATTAAATCTACCACTGAAAATAATAAGAGAATTTTCAATTGAGGCTTTTTGAAGTCTTTAAAAATGTATGTAGAGACTTCCTTTTCTGGTAATATAGTGACTAGATACCCTGGATAACCTATTGAAAACAACTATAAACGCTGGATTACATGTTAAATAATATCTTTCAAAATGCATCACTGAGCTGGCTAGAAAGTATGACATTATAGAGAACAAATGAAAGTGAAAGCAGGAATTTTGGAATGTAAGCAAGCCCGAAGATATTTATGAAATCCAAGGACCTCAAGTTTCCATTTTGACCTGCCCATAGTCCAACAGAAGATTCCCACATAAATCTGGGATTCCAAAAACTATACCCTCAGTGTTAGGATGAATGAGAAAACAACTATCTCTGCAGAAAGAACAGTAACAAAACTTACCCGACACAACATTCGTTCTGGAGAGAGGAAAGGAATATATCTTCCCTGTGAAATGATAGCTACAAGCTGGCCCTCATGTGAGCTTTCAGCCAGGATTGTAGTCCAAAAGCACCACAGCCAGACTTTGTTCTTTAATTTGGACCCAGGTTGATAGTGACCACAGGGCACTGGGAGAAGGAAACACCAATCCTCACGGGGGAATGGAATTTCAAGTTGGCCCTCAAAGAGTTCCCACTAAAATATTTCAAAGAATCTGTACCCACACTCAGAAATCACCAAACACCCACCCCTGCCAAAAACAAACCACTATGAGTAAGCCAGCAGGGAAAAAAAAAGAGACAATAGAATCAGACTCAGAGACTTCATATATTGGAGATTTAGACACCTAATACAAAAGATGTATGTTAAATCTGTTTAAGAAGTAAAAGAGGATTGAAAATATTAGCAAGTAATAAGAAGCTATAAAAAATGATGACACAAATTTTAAAATGGAACCTAATAGAACTTCTGGAAATAAAAGTATAATGATTATAGTGAAATAATTGTTAGACGGGTTAAACAGTATGGATTTAGCAGACGTTTAGTGAACTGAAAATTATATTCAGACAGTTGATCAGGAATGAAGCTTAAGGAGATAGATAGATGACAAGTATGAACTTCAGTTTAAGAGACACGGAGAACAGAGTATGAAGGTGTAATAAAGTTCAGCCAGGGTTAAAGAGGAGATAGTGAAGGGAATGGAAACATACAACATTCAAGAAATATAATGGCCGAGAATCATCCAGAAATGTTGAAAGATGCTGATCCTCAGATTCAGAAGCCTACAGTTTGCAATCCTAAGAAATAAGACTCTAGAAAAAATGTTTGATATGCAAAAAGAAATTGTGAGTAAAATATTGAGAAGTATGTGAGTAAATAAAAATAAGCATTGACTAATGGAGCAATGATAATGTCTAATTTGAAGGTTAAATATTTAAGTAGAACTAAAATATGGGACCATAATAATATCTAAGTTGGAAGGGGGATGATGGGACTTGAAGTGGTCCATGAACTTTGTGTCCCTGGTATCTCTTTTGTGTTCAAATTTCCTCCTCTTTTAAGGATACCACTCAGATTGGATTAGGTCCCACCTTAATGGCCTCATTTTCACTTAATCACTACTTTAAAAGGCTTATCTCCAAAAGCAGTCATATTCTGAAGGACTGGGGGTCAGGACTTGAAGATATGATTTTGGGAGGGTCACCATTCAGCCTGTAACCATGCAACTTTTGTAGTAAAATCCTGTCTTCTGGAAGAGGAAGAGACCAAAGTTATTTTGGAGGATTGAACTTGGCTATTTAACCTAAGATGATTTTAGAAAAAAATGAATATTAAATATACCAGGTCTCCTCCTTTTTTAGTTTATTAATGACTTGACATGTTTTAAAAACTCAGTAAAATAAAAAAAGGCTCATAATCATACCTCAGTTACCTACTCTTCACTTTACTGTTATAAAACTATCATTTCTAGGGAATAGCATCATAAAAAATCATATTTTAATTTACTTTCAAGAATGTATGGTGACTCAAATTAAGAAAGCAGAGTGTGAAACCTGCTTTCATGAGCAATTGACAATTAAAAATTAATTACATAGTTCTTCTAAAGTTCTTGAAAATAATCTGTTTTAACTAGGGTGAATATTCCTCTTCTTCAGTATTGTTTGCAATATTGCTTTTCTTGATTAATCTGGGTTTATTTCTAGATAACAGAACATAAATCTTGGACACATTTGCTTTCTAAATACCAAATTGTACATGGAATTAAAACTTAATGAGCTTTTAGCACTGTAATCTCAATAGGCATAAACCATAATCTTTGTTCACTGTTGGTTTTTCAATAAGAAATATTTTATTGTGTAACACAGTGGGTCATATAAGAACCTTAAAAATAATCAGAAGAACGATTCCCAAATTGCATAATGTTAATGCCTAGTTAATTGCACATAATTTTTTTAATGACAGCCATTTTATTCAGTATTTGCTTGCCTGAAGTTGAAAGATTCAGACAAACAATGCACTTTTGGTTGTCACATTTTGGAAAGGATTCTTAGGAAAAATAACAGCCCTTTAGTTGGTTAGTAAGTGATGGGTTTCTTGGAACATATTGCTTGCTAATTTTACTAGACAAGAAAATAAATTCAAATGGTCAGCTACCTTCCAATTTGTATTCTTCTTCTAAAAGTCCTCCCCTTTTGCATTCTTGGATTTTGACACTCCTACACACCAGTTAAAGAAGTTTTTAGAGTGTTCAAAAGAAATTGTTGCAATTAATTTCCTGGTCTCTTCTCTCTTTGATGTGTCACTATAATGCTTTGAATAATTTTCAGCATCTGGCATTTGCTCAAGGACAATTTCTTGACTCTGAGGAGGGGGAGAAGCAATGAAGGAAAGAATATATATTTTTTCTTAAATAGGAGACAAAAACTATTTTTGTCTAAATAATCTAAAACATTTTTCTAGAGAGGTGACAAAAAATAGATAACTAATTTGCATAGTTGACTATTATAGAGATCTTTTCTCTTCGGAGTAGCCATTAAGGACAGAATTAGACCAACAGTCGGTAACATCCGACATGTCTAGGTTATCTTGCCCAAAAGAAATTCAGATAGATGAGCTTTGCAAACTGGAGCCATCTGAAGTTTTAAAATGGCTGCAGGTGTCTTAGTAGGAGACTAATTTTATTTTCTAATGATAAGAAAGAATGACCAGACCATGAACTCTAGGGTTATGCTGCATTTCTCATGTCCCACACAGGATGTTCTGAGAAGTTTCTGTCTGTAGTTGTACAGTGGTTCTAGTCTTCTTGTTCATTCAATACCTGCATTTTAAGGTTTAGAGGTATTCTACCTTTCCTTGTTTCTTTACAAACTTGTTTTATTTTTACTTCTACATTGCCATTCCTAAAGTAATGACAAATTTTGAGTAGTGGGTAAGAAGGGAAAGAAATGATAAAACCAGTGATCTGGAGGAGTTTCTTATTCATGGCTTTATTCACTTTTTAATAACCAGCACCTAGCACCCAGGAGGCATTTGGATGATTTTTGTGGGATTGAATTGAATTTTTTGTAGAGTAAATGAAAGTAAAGAAAATAGTATTACAGAAACTTTCAATCTAAGGGAAACATCAAGACTAAAATTTCTATATTCTCCTTCTTCTTATAGATCATTAGTTTTTTACCTTGTAAAACAAATCTACATTTAAACATAAGACATTCCTTTATGACAGATCAAGGCCAACAGAATGAACTTGAGAAATATGTGTAGAACGTTTATTAAAAAGTCTGTTGTGAAATATAAACCTAAGAATATAAGATTGTTCTCATTGTTCACACAAAGTTACTGCTGCTCTAGCTTGAGCAGTTTCAACCATATTGAACTTAAAAATTCAGATGTGTGCAATCTTTTAGTATCCCTTGCTCCCTTGGTAGACGTTTGCCCAACTTGGTTTCCCAGCAGCTTATCCGTCTGTGATTAGGCTAAACTCTTCATGTTCATAGCGAACATGTTTTCCTCAAAAGGATTGTATGTCTTTGGTTAAATGTAAACATCAAAACTAACGAGTTCTGCAGTGTTTCCAGACAAATCAGATGTGTCTTCATCCTCTTTATACTGTTAAACTTGAGCTTAACATTATGTAGATTTTTAAATATGTTACAAATATATTTACCTTGATAATCCCATTTAATTCATTCACTTTGTGTTTCATTCAGTCAACAAGCATTCACTGGCTGCCTGCTGTGTACCAGTTGAGGAAGACATAAATATGATTAAGGCAGGGTCTGTGCTCTGGAAGAGCTCATAGCTGAATGGGCAGGCTACCATGGACACACCAGGAACAAAGAGGAGCTGAGGGCTAGAACTCAGAAGCCGTGGAGACCTGGGTCTAATCCCACTTTAACTGCACTCCTGGGCATGTTATTTGACTTTTGTTTAGGAGCCTCTGTTTGCTTACTGGTAAAACAGGGTTAACATATAAATTGCTTATCTTAGTGAATAGCAATATGTTCATAGAATGTCTAGAGCGATGCTTATCCAATAGAAATGAAATTTAGGCCACATATGTAACTTAAAATTTTCTAGTAGCCACATTAAAAAGGTGAAAAGAAACAGATGAAATTAATTTTTAAAAATTAATTAATTAGGGGCTTCCCTGGTGGCGCAGTGGCCCGGAGCCTGTGCCCCGCAAGGGGAGAGGCCACAGCGGAGGGAGGCCCGCATACCACAAAAAAAAAAAAAAAAAAAAAAAAAAAAAAAAAAAAAAATTAATTAATTAATTATATTTATTTTGGCTGTGTTGGGTCTTCGTTGCTGCGTGAGGGCTTTCTCCAGTTGCGGCGAGTGGGGGCTACTCTTCGTTGTGGTGCGCAGGCTTCTCATTGCGGTGGCTTCTCTTGTTGTGGAGCAGGGGCTCTAGGTGCGCGGGCTTCAGTAGTTGTGACGCACAGGCTTAGTTGCTCCACGACATGTGAGATCTTCCCGGCCCAGGACTGGAACCTATGTCCCCTGCATTGGCAGGCGGATTCTTAACAACTGCGCCACCAGGGAAGCCTGATGAAATTAATTTTAATGATATCCTTTATTTAATTCAATATATCCAAAACATTAGCTTTTCAACATATAATTAATATAAAATATTATTAAAATATTATTAATTAATTACATTCTTTTTTTGTAGTAAGTCTTTGAAATCTGGTTTGTATTTTACACGTAAAGCATCTCGATTTGGATGTTAACTTTTCATTGAGAGTATTTGAATCTGTATTTGGATTTTATAAATTTTAGGGTGGAAAAAAAGTAGGTTCACATACCCAATTAGTTCCAAATATACTTAAAAGTTTTTTTAAAAACTGAATTGAGTATCAGTTTAAAAACTTAAGCTAATTAAAATTAAATAAAATTTATAATTCTGGTCCTTAGTCACACTAACCACATTTTAAGTGCTCAACAGCCATAGGAGGCTAGTGGCTATCATATTGGATAGAGCAGCTCAAGAATGACAACTCAGTAAGATAAGTGCTATAACAGAGGCGTGAGCAGAGAGCTCTAGGGAGTTAAGAAAGGAATCCGTGAAGTGGATCTTGAAAACCCAATAGAAACTTACCAAGGAGATAGGAGGAAGGAAAACACTTTGATGTGATCTCTTGGAAGCATGTGAAGTAGCAATAGTAGGCTCATTTAATCATTTAACTGAGTTATTGAACACACATTATGCGAGATGTCAGAGCTAGGTATTGGGGCTTCAGTTAGATAGACATGGTCCTTGAGCTTAAGTAGCTTAGAGTCTAACTATGATTCACAGGCCTATTTTCCAGAGAGGTGGATATTAGTGTCATCTAGGGTGTGCCAAAATGCCTTTGCTTCTGTAGTTCAGAAATCTAGCTTGTCCCCTTCAAGATTTCCCTGTGAATAATACTTTTTTAAGCTGTATGCACATTTACTTTACTTATTCATTTCTAATGAAAACTGCTGTTTTTTGTTTTGTTGTTGTTGTTGTTTTATTATTGCTTGTGGTTGGCATGGCCCGTACTGAAGGTTTCCTGTGGCATCTAGGGTCTAGTAGTCATTTGCTTATTGGCATTTCAACTGTCAACTCCTGGGTGGGACAAATTTCATTCCTGTCTTTGGCTCTTTTACTTGAATACCTGGGGCAGTGGTAGGAGTGGTTGCTATTCTGTCACCTGTCTGGGATGTTGGACCTCTTCTTGAGACAAACAGAAGATGATTTAGATTCAGATGACTCATTACTGCTGCTAACTAACACCCTCATAGAGTCATCAGTACGTTGCTTATTTTGCAATTCTGAGTCCCTAGAAAGGATCAAGTGAACTTCCAACTATTCAGTTGACTCTGTGTAGATTTTGCCTGTTGCTTTGTTTTCACCAACTCTCCCTGAAGAGTAGGCCAAAAAAAAAAAAGAAAGAAACCAAAAAGCAAGACCAAAATAAAACAGCCAAGAACAGCCTAGTATATCTAGAAAGATTCTCAAGAAAGACTATTTTCTACAAGATAATTGTCTACTCCTTAAACTATTCAGTAAAAGAGACTTTTGCTGCCATCCTTGATTATGTTTTTTAGTATCTCATAATCCTTCTAGTTATAGGAAGCTTTTCCTAGAATCTAATCCATATGTCTGTTTTCTCATTGGACATCTTTAATATGGCTACTTCCCATCAGTAATACAATTCTTTTATTTTCTGAGAAATGTGGGTTGAAGAGACATTCAAACCCAACCGTGAGGAATTAAAATATCCAAGTAGGATTCAATCTGGGAAACAAAACACTAGAAATAAAAAATTTGGTAATCAATTTTGGCATTTGAAGCTAAGCTAAAGTCAGCAGTTATGGCACCTATATGTACAAATGCAGAATTTTTTACACAAAGTCATTTTTACCTCTGTTGTTAAACTCTAGCTATGCTTGAGCAAACAGTCTGATTCAATACCTGTCCACTCTTGGTTGTAGTTATCTGAGCACTGGTGGGCTACTATTTGCAAGTACTATTTCTATGATTAAAAGTGAATTTAAATAGGCATATTGCACATTTTGTGGACTAACAAGTTATCTTTAGAAAACCTAGTTTTGAAAACCTTGTTAGGCATAACGTAAAAGGCAAAAAATTAAAGTGCATGTGGGTATTACATTTTTAAAATGTAAGAGTCCCTTCACGCCTTCTCTTCAATCCTTCATTAATGCACCAGTTCTCCTGGTGGCTATGGCCAAATTTTAAATGATTTGCCTGTCTCTCACGGCAAGCAGAAAGTCCTGACTTCCTGTAGTGGAAGATTAAGAATATAGATCATTTGTTCTATTCCTTCCCCCTTCCTCTTTCTCCACCCTTCAATTTTTGTTTCATGCGCAAGTGTGTGTGCATGTGCTTGTGTGTGTGTGTGTTTTATGCATGTGCTTGGGGCTATTTTGTCAGACAGGTTAGTTCAGGAAGAAGATAGGTAAGAGTAGCTGCCTGCCCATCTTTCCTACAGGGAAGGATTCTCATTTTTCTTAATTATGAGTTTATGCTCCTGGAAGAATTGCATACAATTCTCTTTTGTGTCTCCCAGCTACTTTCCAGCACATAAGTGCTCAATAACTCTTAGATGGATGGATGGATGGATGGATGAGCACAAGCAACCTTAGGCACATATATACTCAATAAAAACTTGTTCAATTAAGTTGCAAAATAGTCCTCCCAATAAAGCCAAAGCAAAGCATAGGGGCCTGCTGAAGTCCTGACACACTCCTCATGCTGCTGACCCAGGACCTGTGGATGACAAACCCTCTCCCACTTGTTACTCCATGTGTGACAGTGGGCAGTATCAAGAGCCCTTCATCAAAAGCGAGTCCAAGAAACTATCTCAAAATAAGTAAAGAGGCTTTCTTGTTTCTTTCTCTTTATGGAATAAAGTGCAGTGTAACAGATAGCAGAAAACCTACTAAATCACATTTTAAAAAATCTTTGCAACCAGGAGAGAGGTGCTCAATGAGAGAGAGAGAGAGAGAGAGAGAGAGAGAGAGAGAGAGAAAAAACAGGAGAGAGATTCGTTAAGTCTGCCCATTTTTGCCTGGGGTACTTTCATTTGAGAATTTATCATTGAAAGGATCAATTTCCCCACTTTCCAAGGCAGGTTTCTTACCTTGACTTAAAATCAATCTTTATAAATAATATTTAAATAATGTCATTTTCAAAATAAATAAATAAATAAATAAAAAGTCATTTTCCCAGAAGCAAAGAAGAAAACTTTAGACCTCTCATGTGCCCTCACATACCTTCAGTGTTTCACAAACACTAGCGTGGGATCTTGTTTAGGGGAGACACAAGTAGAGCAGGAACATGTGGGGCGCACACTCAGAACTCATACATCGCCTTCTATGTTCTGAAGGTGACCATCTGCATGAAAATCAGCCCTTAGGAACAGGCGTGGTAGCTCTGGATCCCAAACTCCTGAATCCGTCAAAGGGCTTTTGACTTCCCATGCTGGAAAAGCAAATCACTCTACTGGTCAAACTGCTTGTCTTTCTTCCTTCTTCCATCCATCCATCCATCCATCCATCCAGCCATCCATCCATCTAAGAGTTATCGAGCACTTATGTGCCAGAAAGTAGCTGGGAGACTCAAAATAGAATTGTATGCAATTCTTCCAGGAGCATAAACTCATAATTAAGAAAAATTTCATATGGGAAATGATGTAAGATTATGACCTAAGATATATGTCTAATATTTGATGAGAGCATTTTTAAGTTCAACATTGAAATCCTAAATATTTTGTGCGATTAATCTCCAGTTATAATTTTTTTTGGTCAAATCTTCAAAAATTGAATTATCAGTATTACTACTTTATCGCATTTATTTCACTTAACTGGCAAGAATTTTAGGGGAAATAGAGTACCTTAGCTGCAAAAATACTTATATGCCAAACTGATTCTCTCACCTTGAATCATAATGAGTACCTACTACCACTAATAAACTACCGCTTAATGAATGATTACCAGGTACCGGGCACTGTTCTAAGCACTTCATATTTATTGGCTCATTTCCTCATCATGGCAACCCTATGGGGAAGGTGCTTTTTAAAATTCTTTTGAGATGAAGAAACTGAGGCATGGAAAAGTTAAGTAGCTTTCTCAAAGTTTCTCCGCTATGAAGTGGATGAGTCAATGAAGTCCTGAGGTCACATTCTTACGTACTCATAGTTATGTCACACTGAATATTATCTACCTCTACTGCAGTTTCCTTTGAGGAAAGACCTTGCCTATCAAGAATATTAATATCTTTTCATAAACAGCTCATTTTATTAGTTCTTATAGTATGTTTGTAGCAATGTCCTTATTTGTCTGTAAAAAACAGGGACTGCATGACTGCCTGCTGTGGTTACCACAGTGCTATCACGGAATCATATTCCAACGTCTCTGCACAGTGTTGAGATTCTCCCCAATTTGACTACACTCCGCTTAGGCGAATGTTTCCTTCTCTCAACACACCCTCTGCTTTAGCTAGTGCAGCCACCTCCCTGTCATCTAGATGTGTTATGTTCATGCCCAGACGCAAGTGTCTGTGTGGTTTCCATGTTGCTTCCTCTGCCCCACTGTCTTCATTTGTGTCATTATGTTTTCATTTATGTCTCCATCATATCTGATGGGCTGCACCAAGCCCCTCTGCCTTAGTACACCTGTTCTTCATCGCTTTTCCTATCCTCAAAAACTCTTTAAGCTGGTTGGTTGTGCCTCAGGATTGGGTGCCAAGTCTTGTAGTGCCTTGTTTTGATACCCATGAGACCATATTATATAGACAGATATAGATCTTTATAGAGCATTTAATTTCTAGCAATTCAGTAATAAGCATGTACATAGAAGGCAAAATTAGAACTTTGGGATCTATCCCAATATACAAAATAAATTAAAGTGCACTAATTTCCATCCCTAACACATGCCTTGAACATAACAGCTCTTCAATAAATATTTGATGGAATGACATTTTTGTTGTGTTGGTTTTCCTGAGCAAAACCGTCACACTTGGAGTAAAGTGCAGAGAAGCTGATCTTTTGGATCATTTCAAACAGGTGGTAAGCCATTCACTCCCTATTAAAGACAAAAGAGATTTGAGTGACAAGAAGGTTTTCAGCCCATCCATGGGTATTATTTTAATACTTGATCCCAGCTGACAAAATGGGACAGATGAGACTCTTTCATAAGCAGGTACTCTCCCTCCCTATATAAATGCCCTTCCTAGTCCTGGCCAAAAGAAGAACAAAATGGCAAAATAAAACTAAAAGACGATGTGAAGAGCATCTCACCATGGTTTATTGTTTTGCCCAACCGTGGTTGATGGGACTAGATCTGGTCAGTCTTTGGGGGAAATCAGTATTGATATATATTTGGCTTCGGAATTTTCTCATAATATACTTATTTATTTTTTTGTCCATTCAATTAACATGTAATTTACCAATCAACTAGTAAATGAAAGGATCTGTGGTAGCCCATTCAAGAAATAGAAATTAAGACATTAGATAACTGCAAACCCAAATTGTTGTGCTCAAATTACATGATCTTTTTTTTTGTAGCAACCTTAGGAGACTCAGAATGCTTTTACACTCTGATCCAAAAGAAGTGTTTTGGTTTTTTTTTCAGTCTCAGTCTCAGTGTTGCAAAATGAGACAGAAGACACAAAGTATCCCAGAGGGTTAACATTATAGCTGTAAGAACTTCAAATGGACAAGTATAACCCATTACAACTGCTAATACTGATACATCGGAGAAAAATACCTCCTGAGAAGTAATGTGCAGAATAGCTATGATTGCTGGAAGCTGATAGAACCCGGAATCTAAGTTATTTTTCAACAAACCATCATTCCACTTTCTGCCTCTTTCTTGACATTGTGCTTTTAGCAGGGCAAAAGTGATTTGAGATTTTTGTTGGAGTTCAAAATTTAAATCAAGTTCACTTTGCTAAAATTCCACTGAATGGAGTAGCAGAAGAGAAAAACAGACATAAAAGAAAAGGGAATGAAAAAGCTTTAGAGATGCCACCATCCTGAAAAGATTAGAAAACAGGCCACTGAAAGCCAAGGGGAGGGAAAGAGCATTTGGAGGTGTTCCTGAAGTCTTCCAGAAGTGATGAGATGATCCCAGCCCTCCTTGGTATTTGCTAGAACTTGTTATTCAGAAGATTATTTGCTTTTAGATTTATTGCTTTTAGATTTTCTGTGTAGTTAAGACTATTCATTATCTCTTATCTTTCTCTTTGTTATTTCTCTGAATCATCCCAATTAGGGGTATAGTAAATGGCTAGGTAAAATGTATATGTAAACATGCCATTTACACATAGCCACAAGGATAATGAGGCCTAGCCTAGGAGACTCCACCATTAGGATATTATAGTTGCTAATAAAATCAGCATTAATTTTTTTAATATTAATTTCTAGATCCTTGCAAACATTCACTCAGAATCTTTTTGAATATTAAGTTTCACGAAAAGCACTGTTCTGGGTTCCTTGGGGAAAGCAAAGATGAGTGAGCCTGTGTCTTCCTCTCTACTAAGTCCATGCATTGGAGGGGTAATATCTTCTAGGCTGAGGAAAGGATGAGAGAAAGGATGAGAAACCTTTTTCGGTCAATCAATTACATTTTTCTGAAAGCGTGTCATTAATCATGCACAGTCTTGTAAATTCCAGATCAAGATGATATCATTGATCTACTTAACCAAATATAATCAATTCTCGTAAGACTGAGGATCCTTCACGTATTTATGACTATTCTTCCTGCCAGCTTACGTTCTGAAGTTTAGGTATTCTTCACATTCTTATTCTATCTAAAGCAGTGTCCTTTCACATATCTGAATAGGTTTCAGACTATTTGGCCTTGCTATCAATGTCTAGTCCTAAAATTTGACTTTTATTGGTGTCTAAGATGGCTTGGACAGAATACATAGAAGTTCTTCAAAGTGGGCTGGGTGGCCAGTTCTTGTCTCATCCATTCTGGCCACCCCTCATAATGGTCATGTCAAAGTTAATGACTTTGTCCTCCTGGCCAATTCTTAGCTGGCCATTTAAAAACCTCACCCATCTGACACATCTTTATAAGAGATGTGAAAGTTGAGAAGCACGTATTTTTGAGGTTTTGCCTGTCTATTTCATGTATAAATTCTTATTAGTAGATTTTGCTATCTCTTAAAAGTAAATAAAATGTGTTTTTTGATATCTCAGTCATTTTATCATTCATTCAATTATCTTTATTATAAGACCTGCCATTTACCTGTACTCTTTAAATCCTGATGAATTTTCACAGATGGTCTTTAGTTAAATAAGGATAGGAACGATTTCCCTTAATAGCTTATGAGGTGAGTCATCGAATGTGAGTCATTAAGGCCAGCTCCTGCACATGCTCTTAAGGAGCAGTTGGGTTTTTTCACTAGATCTGTATTACAACTTTTATTTTCTTCAGATCTCTTTGTCTCATATGCACAAAGCATTCCAATAGTTAATAATATTCTCATTGCTCTTCAATAATGTTTTGAGAGCATTCCAAGAAAAGTAGGGGCTGGAAGAGGACTTCCCTGTTGTAATGCGATGTGCATGAAATTACCAGAAGCCTCTGATTATCTGGGAAGTCATTGACTTCTAGCCTTCCCCTACCAGGGGTTCTTAACCTGGGGTCCATGGACACACAGAGTTCTTAAAAAAAGAACTGAATTTCAGTATAACTGGTTTTATTTTGTGATTTTTAAAATATCTGCTCTTGTTCATCTAGAATTCCAGAGACTGAGAAGGGTCCATAGACTTCATCAGACTTCCAAATTGAGCAAAATGTTTAAGAACCCTGTCATAAATGTATTTCAACCTACAAATTATAGATGATGAAACTCATGGTCAGGGTGTCAGAAGAAAATTGGTCATAATATTCTTGGCACTTTTGATCATTAAAAAGGAACTAAAGCAATGATAGCTATCACTTATTTGTCAACTACCAGTGTTTTCCAGGCAACGTGATACTTTTTATTTTTCACTGCAATATTGTTATCATTCCCATTTTGTAGGTGAAGTAACTGAAGCCCAGAGCAATTCATTTATTTAAAAAATACTCATAGAGTATACATTATGAGCAGACATTGTGCTAGGCATCAGGGATGAAATAATTCACCCAAGGTCACATCACTAAGAAGTGGCAAAGCTGAACTCAGCAAAGCCCACTGTCCCTCCCATCACACATTGCATCTTCATAATATCTCATTCTACACTGGAAAAGTTAAAAATCCTATTGAGAAACACAGAAATCGAAGAAGGTAGCCAACAGATATTGTTTTCTTTGTATAAATATGAAACATAATTAGATCTTCCTGCAAAGTAGTAATTCTTTTTTAAAAAAATTTATTATTTAATTTTGGCTGTGTTGGGTCTTTGTTGCTGCGCACGGGCTTTCTCTAGTTGCGGCGAGCGGGGGCTACTCTTGGTTGTGGTGCGCGGGCTTCTCATTGTGGTGACTTCTCTTATTGCAGAGCACGGGCTCTAGGTGAGCAGGCTCAGTAGTTGTAGCTCGCAGGCTCTAGAGCGCAGGCTCAGTAGTTGTGGGCGCACGGGCTCAGTTGCTCCGCGGCACGTGGGATCTTCCCGGACCAGGGCTCGAACCCATGTCCCCTGCCTTCGCAGGCAGATTCTTAATCTCTGTGCCATCAGGGAAGTCCCCAAAGTAGTGATTCTGCTCATGCTTTTCTTTGTTCTAGCATTGCCTGAGCAAACCAGAGCTCAAACAGCAGTTTCCTGAAATAAATTCATTCTCTTCTAGGACCATCACTAGTCTTGCCATCATGAGACAGAATAAAAATGTATGTCGCTTTCAGTGATGGCATCTGTATGTCTTTGTATTCAGGAAAAGACATCTACTCCTCTGCCTCGCTAATAGTCATAAATCTTGCCTCTAATTTGGTGCGTGTGCCATTGGTTTGTGGTGGTGGTGAGGGAAAGGTGTGGAGGAATGGTTTTGTTGTTTTAGTGGTCCCATGATTTTCTCATTTGTGGTCTGAAATACTTAGAACAAGAGACCTTACAGTCTTGAAGACAGATTATATTTTCATTATGAAATGTAAGCCAGGTTTATGATGATAAACACAATTTCTTGGAATCAAAAGAGCCACTTCATGCCATCTGCAGTTCTGGCTTAGCTCCCCTTTCCAGATTGGAAGCTGATTTGAGAAGCTGACCTTGACACTGACAGCAGTTGAAAGTATGATGAGGAGGTTTAGCCCATTGTGCCCTGGAGGATTTCCTATCTGCTTCATAGGTGGTAGGAAGGGAAAAGGAAAAAAAAAGAAAAAAGAAATCCTTTCCTTTGGGTTTATGACAGTGGAATATAGGTTGGAAATCTGACTAATCCAAAATTAGTGGGCATGGATAGTCTCTTTAATTTTTTTTTTTTTTTTTTTTTTTTTTTTTTTTTTTTTTTTTTTTGCGGTGCGTGGGCCTCCCACTGTTGTGGCCTCTCCCGTTGCGGAGCGCAGGCTCCGGACGCGCAGGCTCAGCGGCCATGGCTCACGGGCCCAGCCGCTTTGCGGCACGTGGGATCTTCCCGGACCGGGGCACGAACCCGCGTCCCCTGCATCGGCAGGCGGACTCTCAACCACTGCGCCATCAGGGAAGCCCCTCTCTTTAATTTTAAGTTGTAAAAATAAAGACAACTTCTCCATAAGAAGAAAAAATAATTATGTTCAAAATATTTTTAGTTCCAAGAATTCAAAATGGACAAAGCAGTTTCTAGTTTCATTTTCCTCAAATTTCATTACAGGTTGATACCTTGCTTCGCAGGTTTGTAAGAAAAAACTATCCCATCAGCTCTGCCTGCTCCCCTCTGGGATGAGCAGTGGACAGCTCCAAGGCTGGCAGCCTCAGTGCAGTCAGGCCATCCAGCCTCTCCCCAAAGAGAAATCTGGCGCAAGGTCTCCTGGGAGGCACAAGGTGACATCATTGCATAAGCCAGGGCTGCATTTGCCGCCTAAGTGACCTTCCCAAGGTCCTGGGCGAGGGAGAACACAGCTGCAGCCGGCTCCTTGAGGCTGGGACGCCGTCTGCCCTCAGGATCCCTTTGGGATTAAAGAAAAAGAACACATGTGATCTTTTCATGCTCATCTCCTAATGTGAGAAAGTGGATGGAATCCCAGCCAGCAATGATCAGGAAGCAATGTATTTGATGCCGTTTTTGAATTCTTATTATTGAAAGTATTTTGATAAAAAGTCACAAACATGGCCAGAGTTGGTTTTTTCTTTTTTTTTCTTTTTTTTTAGAATCAGTAAATAACAGATGTTTATTTTTCCCTTTCTGGACATCTGTTTAACAGCTTTGGACATAATGAGTACAAAGAAAGGAAAGCATATGCCAGCCCCATGCTCTATTTTTCTTCCTTTTTTTTTTTTTTTTTTTTTTTTTACAGTTATCAAGTCATTGCTTCCAGTATGGGAAAAAGTGTTATCATTTTGATGCGTTGGCATTTTTCATGGCATCTTGGTCTCTTTTTTTCTCTGCACATTCCTTCAAATTGATACTGCAATCCCATGAATTCAATTCTCACCTAGTTCCTGATAAAACCCAAATCTTTGATTTCGTCCTGCCTTCCAGGCTTCTCAGCCTCAGACCCTTGTTTCAGCAAACCACTAGACTTTTCTACGTGGTGGCGCCACATGAAGCTTAGACTAAATATGTTCCACCCGGCACTCACTGCCTTCCCCTGTGAAGCTCCTCTTCCTTCTGGCTGCCCGTCACAGTGGCCAGCTCTACCATCCAGACACGCGGGAGATCCTTGGTTCCTTCTCCCCCTCTTTTCATCTCATCAGTTGGTAAATTCCTTTCATTCACCTTCCTTAACATCTCATCAGTGGCTCTCTTTTGGTTCATTCTCCTAGTGGAGAATGAACTTAACTAGTTAATACTTCTCACTTTAAAATCCTTCAGTGACTCCTCTTTGCCTCAGGGTGAAGCCCGAAGCTCTGTGGCACCACCTGGCCCCAGCTTCCTTCTCTGGCCCCATTTCTGACCACGCCCCCCCCTTCTTTCTGTCTAGTCTAGGGACAGTTTCAGGAACATGCCATCCTCTCTGGTCCCTCTGTAGCTTTGCCTCCCTTTCCATCAAGTATGCCATCCAGACTCAAATCAGAAATACGAGTCTTGTCACTTTGGACTAGCTGCCGGTCCTGTGTGCATCCAGTGAGCCCTGGACAGTCCTCCAATGTGGTCTTAGATAGTACTTTACAATCTTTTTAATTTTATTTAATTTTATTGTTTAAACACTTTTAACTGAGGTATAGTTAATTTACAATGTTGTATTAGTTTCAGGTGTACAGCAAAGTGATCCAGTTATATATAAACATACATATATAAATATATATGTTTATATACTTTTTCCGATTCTTTTCCATTATAGATTGTTATAAGATATTGAATATAGTTCCCAGTAGGTCCTTGTTTATCTATTTTACATGTAGTAGTGATTACAATCTTTTTTTAAATTGGACTCTCTTTTCTGTTAGCTTTGATGTCAGAGACCAAGACATATTAAAATTTTTTTTTTTAATTTTTTGTCCGTAACATCAATATTGTGCCTGACACATGGTAGGTGTTCAAAATAGTGAAGAAATTAATTTTTCTGTAACTAATTTATTTATGTAACTAATTTATTTTTTAATGGTAAGATTGGGTATTTAAATTTCACATCTTGCTCCTCAAAAAGTTGGCTTGATGCATAGATTTTACTGAATTTTTAAGACTTAAGCAACACTATCCTCAAAAGGACAATATCCCACTTAAAGGGAAAGATATCTTCCTATGTTAATCTATGACCATATTTAGAATTATTTTTAGAGATTGGAGGGTCTAACAGCTAAGTTTTCCAAATATTCTTCTTGCCTCTTTAGCGTGTTCTCTCTCCCTTTCTCTCTGTCTCTCTTCCTCTCACTCTTGCTTTCTTTCTATTCCCACAGTGACAATTTCAATCCCCTCCTTTGCTACTCTTAACTCCCTACCTATCACCTCCTTCTCCTTCCCAAGAAAGGAGCTCTCCTCCTTCTTCCCAGAGAAACTGGATACCTTCTTACAAGAAGTCCTTCAAACTGCTGCACCTACTATAAGAAGATAATTCACTTACACTCAACATCTCATTCATTAAGAGAAATGTTTATTAAGGGTCTTTTCTCAGCCAGGCACTGCATTAAGTACTGTAGGCATATTGTCATCAAGACATAGGCCCTGTGCACAGTCTGTTTCCATTCTGGTGAGTGATGCTAATGAGCAAACAGGCACCCACACAGGTAAGAGCTACCCTAGGAATGAGAACTTGATGTGATGCTGTGAGCGCTGAAGTCCTTGGAAGAGTGTTCTGGGAAGGGAAAGCGTATGCAGTAGCCCAAGGAATAACCTCTGCTCCAGCCTCAGAGATTAAAGTGTCTGCTCCACAGATATTTTTCCATATTTTGGCACTTAACACCTGTCGTTATTATCATATGTCCATTTTCTTTGCTTCCCCTATAGACTAGGAGCTTTTTGAGAATGAGAACATTGTCCCATCTCTGTACCGGTAGTACCCAGCCTCATGCCAGGTTTATATATATATTGGAGATACTCAAGAAATACTCGGTGAATATTGAACATGACATGTCAGCGGTAAAATGTTTACAGTTTCTTACTGTTATGGATTGAATTGCTCACCCCCAAAAGATATGTTGAAGTCCTAACCCCCAGCACCTGTGAGTATGACCTTATTTGGAACTAGTCTTTGCAGATATAATCAAGTTAGGATGAGGTCGTACTTGGGACTTCCCTGGTGGTCCAGTGGTAAAGAACCTGGCTTCCAGTGCAGGGGATGCGAGTTCGATCCCGGGTCGGGGAAGTAAGATCCCACATGCTGTGGGTCAACTGAGCCCGCGGGCCACAGCTACTGAGCTCATGCACCTCAACTAGAGCCTGCGTGCAGCAAACTACAGAGCCCACACACCCTGGAGCCTGCGTGCCACAATTAGAGAGAGAAAACCCGCACGCCACAACTAGAGAGAAGCCTGAGCAGAACACGCGGTGTAATGAAAAGATCCCGCATACCTCAACAAAGATCCCGTGTGCCGCAACTAAGACCAGACGCAGCCAAAAAAAAAAAAAAAAGGAAAAAAGTAGAAAAAGATGAGGTCGTACTTGATTAGTGTGGATCCTAATCTCATATGACTGCTGTCCTTACAAAAAGAGAAGAGACACAGAGACACACAGAGACAACCATGTGATTATGGAGGAGAGATTGGAATGATGCATCTACAAGCCAAGGAATGCCAAGGATTGCCAGTGACCCCAGAAGCTAAGAGAAAGGCATGGAACAGACTCTACCCTAGAGTCTTCAGAGAGAACGTGGCCCTGCTGAAACTTTGATTTCAGACTTCTAGCTTCCAGAACTGTTGTTTCCTGTTTTTCTAAGCCACCCACTTTGTGGTACTTTGTTATGGCAGCCCTATGAAACTAATACAGCTACTCTCTACTTTTATTAGGAAATATCATTGTAGCTCCTGTTGTAAACCTTAGGTAGTCAGCATTACTGATGGGACCCAATACCAAGCCACGGGCCATGTTGAGTTAGCGAACAAATGGAATAGTTCTTGCTTTGAAGGTAATTGGTACTTAGAGAATCTCTCTTTTAGGTTTGCTTAGCTACCCACTTTATTTTTAGAGTGGCTATTTAATGGCCTGGCAAGAACTGCTATGCTTATAAAAGGATCCACCATGGATGAAAGAAATATAGTCTCTGGCTTTCTAATCTCCTTATGGCCTCTCAGCAATGGTGTATATAAGGTCAGTGTTCATTGACTTCAGATCTGGGGTGGAAGAGACTGAAATATTTCTTTCTCCTTCCTTTTGTTGCTTGTCCTCTCTGGGGCTGAAATTTGTGTAGGATAATGGAAAGAATGTGGGAAGTGGGTGCTATGGGAAGACTGGAAGAGAGGAAGCAACCTTTTCAAAATAAATCCCCCATGTGCTTGTGAGACCCTCAGGCCTCCACCGTCCCCAGACTTGTGACCCTGCCTCTTCTTGGTATGGGGCCCTGTATCTTGTCCATTGGTTTCTCAGGAGAGGTGTTGTTATGTGACTTGTTACTCAGCATTTCTGTTACTTCTTGATGATTTTGGCTTGCAAAACTCCCATTTTAACCTTCCGAATTTAACTAAAGGAAAGGGAGAATAAGCCTCTTTTTTTGCTCCTAATTCATTCTAGAACGAGATGTCCTTGGGTAATTGGCAACAACAGGTGTTCCTCTAGCTTTTAAATCAAGTGTGTGTGTGTGTGTGTGTGTGTGTGTGTGTGTGTGTGTGAGGAAACACTCCCTAAAGTTATAAGATAGTCATGAATTTTGGTTTCATTATGGGACTTGAGCTGGGTGGGGGTAGGAAGAAATCATCAATTTTCATTTGTTTGGGGAACTTGCTCTAAAAAGGAGATTGTCCGCTTGCCCTTCAATCTTTGTGTTGATGACATTTGTAGTGTTTACAGGGAGCATGCAGGTATCCAGAAAACTCAGACTGATGACAATAGTATTTGAAATGCTTCTGTAGGTCTGCTATGAGGTACACAGGAAAGAATGTATGTTCCAAGGTACAAGTGCTTGTTGACTTTTAAACGCAGCCAGCCGGTGCTCCTTATCAGAGATCTCAGAATCGCTCTGTGGTGCTCGCCTTCCTGTCCATTTGACAAGCATGTCAAAGGACAGTCTTAAGCACTTTATAGTTTATTAATTTTTTTCCTTCTCTAGTTTGCCATCTACTCTCAGAAACTGGAAAATAATTTCTTTTGCTTTTTTTCCCCTTTCTCATTTAAGCTGAAATTGATTTCTTTCTGAGCTTGGAAGGGAAAAAAAATTAAGCTGTAGTTAACACAATTGCTTTGCTGAATAAAAATAAAAGACCAGTTTACTTTCAAGCTGTGCTGTGTCAGCGTAAAGAGCTGTTCTGTCCCTCCAAGGAGGATTTTGACATGAGAGTGCAAAATTTTATAACATCAATATAGGATAATTGTAGCCAATACAAGAAGTAATAGAATTGTTTATTTGGAGGATGGGGTGGGGGGATGGGATTTTTGTGTGTGTTTGGAAAATTGGGAAGCTAGGAGACACTCTTAAATCCATCAGCTTCTCCAGAACTCTTCTCAAATGCTTATTGTCATGACAACCATCTCTTCATGAACCAAGGCTCCGAGTGTAATACAGATGGGATTGGTAACAAGGTAGAGTTGCCATCTGCTTTGTTTTCTCTGAGGGACATTTTTTTTGATCCCCAAGTATGATCTTCATACCTGAAAGTCTTGACTTATTTTTCTTTCTAGAGTCAGATATAGTTGTGAGATTAGTTCTTTTCTCCTGACTTTATCTGTCATCACATACCTTACTTATTGCTAAAAGGAGGGAAAAAAAGGATAATTATGTGTGTGTGAAAACAAGTATACATATTTTAATGATTTATTCCTCTATCTACTTTGCAAAGTCTGATACAAGGTGCCTAGTAATTCAACAGTACAGTCAAAAGTGAGGTCAGAAAAAGCAGGACTCAGGCAATAATTTTCCCAGGAAACAGGGAGAAACTATTGCTGCTTTTGAACATTGTATTAATGTCTGTGCTTCTTGATGGTAGGGCTTTGTGCAGTCTGTAAGAAACTCTGGTGTTCTTATTTTCCAACGAAAAGGAGCGCATTAATTCTTTAGGAAAGGAAAACCTTTTCCTATTACTACATTTGGAGAGAAATTTGCCAAATAAATGATTGCTTACATGCGGGATGCAGCTCAATACCTTTCATCCACTCCTTTACCAAAGATGCAATGACATTTTCTCACATCCACCTACTACAAAAATTGAGAACATAATTTTTTAAAGGGAGATAGTCAGCATTTTACAAGTTCACACATGCTGTGATCAGAATTAAGATATATCCAACCTTTGAAAAATAAGAAAATACATATCTAGCCATTTAAAGGAGTGTGGTAAACTAAATCATTATAAATAAAGGTTAAGGGAAATATTTTATGAAGTTCAGCTTTAAAGTCAAGAATGCTTCCTTCTTTGTATTAAAATTATTTTACATATGCTACAATGTGTAATTCTAAACTTAAAGTCTTGAGGTGCTCCATTTTTTCTTTCTAATCAGAGAAGTTCTACAATTACCTCTCTAGATCAGAGGTAATTTATTTCCATACACTTTCTTTTTTTTTTTTTTTTTTGTCCTGTACATTGATGTGTAAACGTAGTCAAATACTGGCTGTTGAGTAAAATGTAACCGCAATAGATCACACACACAGATGCATATCCAGAGACATGTACGATGACTAAACAATAAATGTGGGCTGATGTCTGAAGCAAGGAAAAACTTGTAGAAAATTTTTGAAGTAGAGTCTGAATACACTTTTGTGGGAAAGTCTAACAGTTTTTCAAAGGAGCATTATAAGGAGTGTGGTTCCTTGAATATAGTTCTGGGAGGGTGTTTAAAACCAAGCAACAATTGAGCAAACTTGAAGCCAGTTTTGTCTTTGGCTATCCTTTCTCAGTGAGTAACCTACTCATTATACCTAAGATCTTTTCAGAGGAAGGACAATTTTCTGCATTTAGTTTATCTCTCATGTATGCATTGTAAGAGAGATGTCCGGGAAGTATCTCAGATCCTTCCAAGCAAGCTCTCTGTTGTTTCTCTTTCATTCAGATAAAAATGGGGAAGAAGGAGAATAACCGCAAACAACGGTGTTGGTTTTTCTTTTGGATGTGCCATAGAAACTCCACCTTTGAATCTGTATACGTAAAAATAAGTCACAGAGTAAAATGTGTTAAGCTCTGCTGCACTGTTCTGAAGGGATTAGTCATGATGTCATAGTGTTTTCATCATACAGTGTCAGCTAAAACATGACACCCTTGTCAGTCTGCAGAGTCAAGATTGGAAAGTTCGTGGATTTATATAGATATCATGACTTTCATCATCTGTAATTCTTTCAACATATGGTCTTCTAAGTAAGGGGTGTTTGAAGGGTGCTCCAGTAATTTTAAAAGGCAGTACCTTTGTTTATTTTAAAACCTCTGGACTGAATTCTTCAATCTTTACTCAAATTAATTTGGCTGTCAACTATGCTAAATGTGACATATTTTAAAAACATCAACTTTGTCACATTCAGTTCTTCACTTATCCCTGGTTTTTATTGCTTAGCATTGCCTTGAGAATACCACTTCATTTCCCAAGGCATGTAGTCACCTCACGGTAAGATTCATTCTCTCTACCCCAAGGCAAATAAGGAGCAACAAAGGACCTCAGTGGAGGTCTGCTGAGTTCAATAGAAAGCCATGGGCCATTTATATTGGGGCTGGTCGGGGAGGGGTGCATGAAGACAGCTGCATTCTGGATTTGCTAAACATCTTGAAATGCTTTGAGTATAATAAAACCCCAAACGTGCTTTCCTTTTTCCTTTTTTTCACAAATGTATTTTAGGAGAAATATAATCCACATGCTCTTGTTCCCTCCACTTTTAAATCATGAAAATCTTGTTTTGTAAGAACAGTTTGATGTCCAGGAAGTCTTTTATCCTTTTTATTAGGTTATTTTTTTACATATAAATAAAAAGAAAAAATAAACAGAAAACACAACATGACATCATGATTGAGGGAAAACACAAAGGACTCTATTTAAGTTTGAAGTTCTAAATCTCCAATATTTTTTTTTAACATCTATATTGGAGTATAACTGTTTTACAATAGTGTGTTAGTTTCTCCTTTACAACAAAGTGAATCAGTTATACATATACATATGTTCCCATATCTCTTCCCTCTTGCGTCTCCCTCCCTCCCACCCTCCCTATCCCACCCCTCTCATGGTCACAAAGCACAGAGGTGATCTCCCTGTGCTATGCGGCAGCTTCCCACTAGCTATCTAATTTACATTTGGTAGTGCATATATGTCCCTGCCACTCTCTCACTTCGTCCCAGCTTACCCTTCCCCCTCCCCATGTCCTCAAGTCCATGCTCTAGTAGGTCTGTGTTTTATTCCCGTCCTACCACTAATCTCTTCATGACATTTTTTTCTCTTTAGATTCCATATATATGTGTTAGCATACGGTATTTGTTTTTCTCCTTCTGACTTACTTCACTCTGTATGACAGACTCCAGGTCTATCCACCTCATTACAAATAACTCAGTTTCATTTCTTTTTATGGCTGAGTAATATTCCATTGTATATATGTGCCACATCTTCTTTATCCATTCATCTGTTGATGGACACTTAGGTTGCTTCCATGCCGTGACTGTCTTTAAATAAAAACCATTATTTCTCCTACTGGTTCCTTGGCTGCTGCTTCTGTTGTACAGATCTTCCTCAACTTACCATGGGGTTACGTCCCAGTAAACCCATGGTAAGTTGAAAATATCATAAATTGAAAATGCATTTAATACACCTGACGTGTCAAACATCACTGCTTAGCTTCACCTACATTCAGTGCACTCAGAACACCTAGGTTAGCCTATAGTTGGGCAAAATCATCTAATGCAAGGACTATTTTTTAATAAAGTGCTGACCATCTCGTGTAATTTATTGACTACTGTACTGACAAGCAGAGTGCTTGTCTGGGTCCGTGGTGGTTGCATCTATCCGCTGTCTCCTGGTGTGGTCGCGTGGCTGGTGGGGAGCTGGGGCTTTGCCACCCAGCATCAGGAGGAAGTGTCTTTCCCCATACGGTGGGCCCGAGGAAAGCTCAAAATTCAAAAGTCGAAGTAGTTTCTACTGAATGCGTATTGCTTTCGCATTACTGTAAAGTTAAAAAATCCTAAGTTGATTTTCTTACTCGTGAAAAGTATATTCAGTCACTCGGTAATACTGATTTCCGTTCAAGAACGCTATAGTCGAGTTGGAGAGAAAAGATGAACACACAGGAGGAGAGGCAAAGAATTTCCCCCTGAAAACTGGTTGGTATAGCGTGCTCTAGGATCTCAGAGGGAAAAGAATCAACAGAGGGTAGTCCTGGAGGGCTTTACGGAGGAGGTGGGAATTGAGCTTGTTCTTAGCGGATGGTTAGTATTGGAGCAGCTGGAGAGAACAGAGAGAGAGGGAAGGCGTTGAAGATGTGGAACAAGACGGATAAAGCGTGGAGGTGAGCAGAGAGCTGCGTGCTTGTCCCAGCCAATCCTGATGAACTCAAGTGATTAGTTCAGAACCGCTCCCGTGGGGGTGTCATCTCCATCCTCAAGGACCCCAGGAGTGGAGGCAGAGGACAGGTGGCGAGGAACGAGCGCAGCCCTGGGCCACGGGGAAGGTTCACCCACTGCACCCGGATGCCGAGGGGGAGGGGCTCCGAGGAGGGAGGGATGCTCAGGCGGGGACAGCGCTGCACAGATGCAGGGAATGGGGGGCGGGGCTGGGGG
>NC_041223.1:14383106-14385868 GCF_002837175.3 Physeter macrocephalus | reverse complement strand
AGCTCCGCGCCCGTTTCTGGAGCTCCTTTACGCGGTGCGCTTAATCCCCTCTCCTCTCGCACCAGGAGACAAAGAGGCAAAAAAAAAAAATAAAAGTCTCCTGTCTCTTCGGTAGCTCCGCGCCCGTTTCTGGAGCTCCTTTAAGCTGCGCGCTTAAACCCCTCTCCTCGCGCACCAGGAAGCAAAGAGGGAAGAAAAGGTCTCTTGCCTCTTCGGCAGCTCCAGATTTCAACCGGACTCTCTCCGGCCAGCCGTGGCGCACTAACCCCCTTCAGGCTGTGTTGACGCCGCCAACCCCAGTCCTCTGCCAGCTTCCGACCAAAGCGCGAGCCTCAGCTCCCAGACCCCGCCCGCCCTGGCGGGTGAGCAGAGAAACCTCTCGGGCTGGTGGGTGCTGGTCGGCACCGGTCCTCTGCGGGAATCTCTCTGCTTTGCCCTCCGCACCCCTGTGGCTGTGCTTTCCTCCATGGCTCTGAAGCTTCCCCCCCTCTGCCACCTGCAGTCTCTGCCCGCGAAGGGGCTTCTAGTGTGTGGACACCTTTCCTCCTTCACGGCTCCCTCCCACTGGTGCAGGTCCCGTCCCTATTCTTTGTCTCTGTTTATTCTTTTTTCTTTTGCCCTACCCAGGTACGTGGGGAGTTTCTTGCCTTTTGGGAGGTCTGAGGTCTTCTGCCAGCGTTCGGTGGGTGTTCTATAGGAGCAGTTCCACGTGTAGCTGTATTTCTGATGTATCTGTGAGGAGGAAGGTGATCTCCGCGTCTTACTCTTCCGCCATCTTGCCTCTAAATCTCCAATATTTTAAAACCAAACATTTCTCTTGGTACTTTGCAAAAGTGGTCTTCCCTTCTACTGGACAGAAGTTCCAGCCTGTTGGGATGAAGTAGGGAAGAGTACAAATGTCCATTGAGTAGCCACTCTGGTACTGAGACATCTGCTAACTCCTTAATTTTTACAATAACCCGAAGTGGTTGTTTTACAGATGGGAAGAGCTTTCAGAGACCTTAAGTAACTGGCCATGGGCCACGGAATAATTTCAAGCCAGGTCTACATGTCTTTTTGGTTCATTCTCTTTTAATTACTTCTGTCCTCCTCATTCTGTTGGGGGAGAAGGGAGGGTGTGTACCTTCCAAAAAGTCACATCTTGGGAAGTGACTTGGAAATACCTAAAACCTGGCCTGAGGATGAGGATGTTGTAGCCTCTGGAAAGTGTCCGCTTGGTATTGGCAAGGTGGATATTTAGTACGGTGTTTGCATAAGGTCTTTGGATAGGTGATGTTTGCCAGAGGGGGCCTGGGAGCACTTCCTTTTATTATAGCGGAGGAAAGCCAGAATACACGGGGATGTGATGTGGGGCAGGCTTGGTAGGAGGCCCGTTTTCTTGCACTGTGATTCAGTATGTCTAAACAAGTGATAGTCTCTTACCATTTTATTTTATAACAGTGGTACATATTTGGTAAGAGTGGTATATTACATTATTTATTTAAATGGATGAAACTCATTTCTTTGAAAAGAATTTTTCAATGCTTATATGTTATGGAGACATCTTAAAGTGTTAGAGAATGAGAATCACAGTTCTAATGGGTCTCTCTATAATGAGGCTGCATATAAAGGAGATTCCATATTTTTATTTGGAGGAGGGAGGTTATAGTCAGCTATTCCATGAGGTACATGGTTCGTAGTATGGCATTAAGTTACTATCTTGTGGAGAAAAAGAAAAAAAAAAAAAACACAGCAAAATGGAGGATGTGAAGACTGCTTAGCATTTGAGCTGGGATCTAGATTGTTCTGACATTATCTGTTCTATAGGCTTTCTCTCAGAAATCCCAAGTTTTATTCAGTTTGTAGCTGATTTATGCTACAATCTCATGTTCCATATGTTCTTTCTTTCTTTTTTTTTTTTTTTAAAAAAACCTTATTTTATTTTGGCATCAAGGGGAAAAGAGATGAATTATTTAAATCTTCTTTCACTGAGTTAAGGCAAACCAGAAAGAATGCAATGGGCAATATTATAACTGACATTTTGGAGAACATTGGGGTCATCATATGACTGAGAACATGATTAATTTTTTGAAGGTCAGGAAACTAATATTTTTCCAGTGGATTTACTAAGGGAACCAACCACCTGGCTTCTAGTTTTGAGACAACTGCTCCCCAGGAAAAAGTTGCTTTTTTCTTCACAAAGATTCTGCTTTGTTTTGCATCTCTAACATCTAGATTGTATTCCTTGGAAATAAGAAATACAATTACTGTAGCCCTCATTTTTTTTCTCATGCCTCTACTGAAGGCCCACTCTGGTTTATCTTTTACTCAACAGCAGTGCAGAACTTAAGGAGCATTCATATTATATTAGTCATTTTGCCTCAGGCTCTCGGCACACTTTGCAGTGTCTTGCCACACCCAGTAAGAGTGGGTAAGGCTTTAAGTATCTCCTGTGTGCCAAGGCAAATTAAGCAATTAGTATGGCAGTCCCTAGCAGAGTGGGGAAGAGGGCTTAGGATCTCATGAGGCCCAAGGGAGCGGGGAGGACATGCCACGAGCTCCTTTCACCATCAAAACTCAGTGAAAAATCTTGGAGGCAAAACAGTTACCTTATAACGAAGGAAAAAGGCAGAAATATCTTAACTTGGTGATGAGGCTGGAAATAACAAGCTGCTTGTCTGTATGGAGAGACTCTTTTTTCTCTGAAAGAGGCCTTCCTGGGCTTCCCTGGTGGCGCAGGGGTTGAGAATCCGCCTGCCAATGCAGGGGACACGGGTTCGTGC
>NC_041223.1:14369641-14383054 GCF_002837175.3 Physeter macrocephalus | reverse complement strand
CCCCACGTGTCGCGGAGCGGCTGGGCCCGTGAGCCATGGCCGCTGAGCCTGTGCGTCCGGAGCCTGTGCTCCGCAACGGGAGAGGCCACAACAGTGAGAGGCCCGCGTACCACAAAAAATAAAAATAAAAAATAAAAATAAAAATGAAAGAGGCCTTCCTCAACTTCATCAGATCCCTGCCCACATAACAGGTGGGGAACAGGACTTGAAGCATTTCTGTCTGTTTCCAGTATATCCTATCTCTGGATACTCTATTACTAGACCTGTAAGTGCAGACTAGAGAAAAAGGCCCATGTTTGCTTTCTCTTAAAATTTTATTTTATAAAGTGAGATTTCCTCGCAGCTGATTTCACTTGGTCTCAATAAACTACTGTTACTACTTTTGAGGTATGCATTCTACCCCACCGGTGTGGATTCCACAGCCCTGAAGACCTCTTGCCACTGTCACTAAATGAGAGTCCCTAAGTGATGGGGGGTAAATCATGTCTCACTATGTCACCTGTAAGAAGTTCTGTCACTGATGCGTCTATTCATATCCCGTAGATGCTGCTAGCTCCCACCTTCATACTGGCCACACTTTCAAGTGTTCGAGAAAGGCATTGTTGGATGCCTCTAAGTTATGATAGCAGATTCAGCTGAAGCTGCATAATAGATTATTCTTCCTGTTTCGAAGGAAAATAAACCAAAGGATTGAAACTCGGTGTCTATAGATAGTTGGCCCAGTATAATTTTGTTTGGGATTTATTACATTATTTTTCTTCACTGTATATGAATTGAGAGTATTAAAGGACATTTATTCTACACCAAAAGAGCATGAAGCTCCTGTGTGGTTAAAATAATATTGAGATCAGTATAGTGGAAGAGACGCTCCATCCAGTAACTTCCTTCAGTAGCCCTCACGTTCATTGAGAAGGTTAATTGACAGTTTTTGCACACTCCCTGCAACCTTGCCCCAGGAACTTGCAGACACTTTGGAAGAGACACAATAACCCTTGTCTGAAGGCAATATGCATAGCTGGGAAAGATAATTAAACAGTATTCCTTTTTGAGAGATCTACATCATTTCAACAGAAGGACCCAGCAATTCTGCTGGATTCAGACTGAAAACTGTCACTAACGGACATACCTGAGACAGATTTCACAATCACCAGGCCTCTGTGGTACAGATGGTTATGGTGAGCTCCTGAGACTCGCCAGAGACCACTAAAACTGTCCGACTTAAATAGCACTGAAGTTTTGACGTGAGAATTAAACAGTATGATTCAGTTTAATATGTAAGGTTGCTACCAGAAATGCTCCTTTGGTTTTCCAAAATTGATTGGTTACATGGCTGCAGTTCTCTCTCGAGATACCCTCTAAATCTCATCCTGCGTGATTGTTTGGGGCTTCTGGAGGGTATTGAATTACATTGTGTAGGTTTCATTATGGGTGACATTATCACAGGATTACATTTTTTTCCACATCAAACAGGGAATGTCATGATAAGAGAGAAGATACCTCTTGAATGTTAACGTTTCTGAGAGTGAGTTTGATTTATAGGGTAGGTTTTTATTGCTATTATGAGACTTTATCTGAAAAATAGGGTGAAATCTTAAAGAATTAAAACTTCCCTGTGAGTTTTCCTTATAAACACTGCTCACTGGGGATGGTTTATCCCATTAGACATTGGCTACTGAGAAAGAGAAGCATTTCTTGCTGCCTTAGGCAGTGCTTCTTCCAGAGCAAGGCTAGTCCATTTGACCCAATGCATGCTGTAGGTAAACAGTTCCAAGGTGTAGGGATATCTGTTCCTTTTTCTTCCCAGGAGTCCTGAAACCCAGTCACTGTTTTTTAATCCCTTAGTTTTTCTTATGAACAGAACTGCCCATTTTCTCTCCAGTTGCAAGTCCTGCTTTGTGTGACTGAAACCCACCCTTTCCAGTGGGAAGACACTTGCTCTGATAAATGCTACACTGTTAATTTGCCTTGGCATGGCTGAATGATGTAGCAGAAGGTGCAATAAATTTAGACGTTATAAAAGCAGAATTTGATAGAATTATGCATTTTGTGCTTCTAATGAGTACATAGTCTAGCAGGATTTACAGATACATGCATAATTAATGTGAATATAGTGTAAGATAATGATCTGTTAGAAGCACATGAAAAGATGCTCAGTGTCATAAGTCATTAGGGAAATGCAAATTAAAATCACAGCGCCAGTGTGGTACCTCTGTACATCTACTAGAATGTCTCAAATAAAAAAGACTGACCATACTAAGTATTGGCTGAAGATGTGGAGAGACTGGTACTATCGTCCATTGCTGTCGGGGATGTAAAATGGAGCAATCACTTTTGGAGAGAGTTTAGCAGTTTCTTAAAAAGTTAAACATATACCTACTGTATACCTACCTTATAATCCAGCCATAGTACACTTAAATATTTATCCAGGAGAAATGAAAGCATATGTCCATAGAAAAAATTGTACATAGATTGCTCATGGCAATTTTATTTGTAATAGCCCGAAGTAAATCAACTATCCAATGAAAGGATAAATTGTATTTATTTATTGGCTATATCCAATAAAAAGAATCAACTATTCTTTATTGTTGAGTGGAATACCACTCAGCAATAGAAAGAATCAACTGTTTATACATGTAACAACGTAGGTAAGTTTCAAAATAATGATGCTGAGTTAAAGAAGTCGGGTAAAAAGGTGAGAGACTCTTGGAGAATTAAATAAATGCAGTAATGGTGGAAATGTAGAAAGGAGAAAAAGAATTTTATGGTTACTTCAAAGATAGAATTCATGAGGCTTGGTTATGGGATGGTGGCTAGAGGGGGCTTACACTCTGAGGTCTTTCTCTACCTTGGGTTTCTCTCTGTGGATCATCATCTACTTGGTGGTAAGGATTATATAAAAGATGGCACTTAAGTATATAAGAAATGATGAGCCAATTGTTTAATGCTGATTCTTTAATCAACACCCCCAAGAAGAAACATTCAGTAGGCAAACCATCACTATTACTGCTTAAGGAAAATAAACTTACGTTTTGGCTTTTTAGTAAATACAAGTATAGATAACTAATAAAAGTATATTAGTGAGAAAAAAATAAAGAAGAGGACAAAGAAAAATGGGATTCCTAGACCCATCTCATGGATAAAAGAGAACAAAGGGTTGAGGGCAGAGAGAGAGAGGAAGGAAATGTGATGGGGGTACCTCAGGGCAAAAGAACAGGGAACTGATTTGGAAAGGAGCAAACTTCATGGGCATCTTGTTTATGCAATGCCCCTGTCACTCTGGCATGTCTTAATTTGTGTGGTTAGATTTATTTAGTCACTTGATCCAAAGTCTACAACTAACTGCAGCACATAAGAAGTACTGTCACTTGTGGTCAAGGGCATAGGTTCTGGAGATTATATTTCCATCTCTGACCTTAACAAGTATATAAGCTCTCTGAACATCTGTTTCCTTATCTGTAAAATGATACGCCTGTGAGTTCCTACCTCTGAGAATTATTGTGTTAATAAATACTTTAAAAATTGGTCTGGAAAGTACTTAGCATTGCTTCTAACCCATAGTAAAGGCTCAATCAATTGATCTTCCTCTTCTTTCCCCTTCTTCTTCTCACTATTATTATTACTGTTAGGCATCCACCATATTGTCAGTGATGACTGGAAAAAGCTTTACTCTCCCAATAAGCCATTGGAAAACAAGGGCACTTTTTAGTGTTTATTACCAGAAGTAACCATAATGTGACTTTTATTCATCTGACTCATTCTCTCCCGAGTGATTTATGTACACATTCTATTGTATTAGTCTTTCTTTTACATGGTGTGAAAAAAGGAGCATGGCTTAGTGATGAAGCAAAGAGGTAGAAATTTCGTGACTTTGGTCCTGCCTGTGCTCCAATTCCCATTTGGTTTAGGGCAAGTAATTTAAATTTCCTGCACCTAAATATCTTCAGCTGAAACAGAAATGAAATGTAATAATCACATAGGGCTATTAGAAATGTCTAAGTAAAAAGCATACACATTTTAACACGAAGTTCCAAACTTTATAGAAAACTAAGTGGCTTGCTTAAGTTAGTATATTTCTGTAGATATGACACTAAGACATTAAGAAAATGCCACATTAAAGTTCATTGATATACTAGGTTTAAAAAATAGTTACTTGACTTTCCTATTGTGTGCTTCTAATTTATGTTTTTCCATCTAATAAAAAATAGACCCTACCACCTCAAATCCCTGGTTGCATTCATTTCACCAGCATTACTTTTCATTTGAGTCAGCAGGGTTTTCTTGTCTTGTTTCAGGATTTGTGGATTTGACCCTCCATGATCAGGTCCACCTTCTGGAATGTGCCTGGCTAGAGATTCTCATGATTGGTCTTGTCTGGCGCTCCATGGACCACCCAGGGAAGCTCCTGTTTGCTCCTAACTTGCTCCTGGACAGGTGAGTGACCTGGCTGTAGCTTGGGGGAAGCACATTCTTGATAATCACCAGTTTGATCCTGAAGCTCCTTTATTCAGCATTCCACGAAGCTTCCAAGAACTTTATCAGATATATTTACAAATGGGTGGATTCGGGTGATGTAGGGTAGTCGAGTTCACAGAAGGCTAAGGATAACTGTCTGCCTGATGTCTCCCCAGATTAGCTCTCTCATTTCTAAAATAGACATGTATATTGTATATGTGTGTGTCTATTTACATATACATATATGCAGGTATCAGTATTATACACATATGTATCAATATATATATACACATATGTATTTGTGTGTATTTACAAAACTATGAACTGTAATTTTCTAACTTCACCCTCATCTTGTGTTATATAAAAGAATGATGAGTAACTTTCCTTTAATTAAAATCTTTTTTTGGCTCATGTACATCCAAACCACAATAGTCTTTTCATCTCCTTTTCCAATTTTGCCATCAGTAAATGAAGAAATTTGAACAGAGTTCTGAAGGCCACTTCCAGTTTTATGAATTCATAAAAGTTAACTTGCTTATTTTAGAAAATGAAGATTTCAGTTTTCAAATGTGCCACCTTATTTCATGTATTCTATTTGGGTTGACTTGGAATGTGGGTCCTTTTCTTCTTTCTTATTCAGTCATTGCTTAGAGTAATCGAATTTAGACATTATTTAACAGCAGCTACCGCTGACAGAGTCCCTACCCAGCACCAGCTGCTGTGCTGAATACTTTACATACAGGATCTCATTTAATCATCACAGCGCTCCTGGGAAGCCTTATCATTCACGTTTTACCAGAAAGGAAGCTAAGTTTCAGAGACATTCTGCTACTTGCAAAGAGCATTGACCTAGCCGATGGTGGAGCCAGGATTGGAATTCAAGATCTGCCTGTCTCTGGCACACTCATGTTGGCTCCTGCCCTGTGCACACGTCCTTCACACTCTTTCCTCATCAGCAATGCCTTCTCTGGTCTGCTGCTGTGACCTTTTGTTACCAGATGTACCTTGTCTTTACGGACGACATAATCATTTGAATGGGAAAGATCCATCTTCTAATTGTTTCTTGCAGACATTTTTTGCCTCTGCTCGTTAGTCCAAGGCTGCCAGGTTGCACGCGATGCATCTTTGTGCTTTCCTTCCTTTCGGAGCGCCACGCTGCCCCCTCATCTCCTGTCCTGCTCTGGCTTCCTTCCCTACACCTGCCAAGCCGCCTGGAACAGAGTTCTGGCAGCATTTATTTATCTAAATACTGGAGAATTGTATACGTGTTGGTTACTGTTTCATCATTTTGTGTTATTATAGCTTTTTTCATCATTTTGTGTTATTATAGCATCATCAACGGTGACGATGCTGTTCAAGAAACAGCTCTTTCTTTCCATGGAATATGGTCCCGTATCACAGTTTTGTGGACTGATCGAGAAAGGCCACTGGTCTGGTTCCGTAAAACTGCCCGCACACGGCATTTAGCCCGCCTTTTAGAGGATGTCTCTACAGTGCTTCTTCACTTCTTTTCCTTCCTTTCCCTCCCCCTCCCTTCCCTGTTTCCCTTGTCATTTTTCCCTTCTACCTCTTTTTTCCTGTTTTCCTTCGCTTTCCTCTTTCCTTCTTTTTTTGGGCCTATCTCCTCTTCCTCCTCCTTCCCTTCCTCCCTCCTTTTTCTTCTGCTGCTTTTAAAATTGTTCTGTTACAGTCATGTCGTTCCATGACCAAGTTATAATAAATTTGCAGATGAAAATCATAGACCACATACAATGTTTCTCCACAATAGACTGGAAGGTGTCTTCAGGGTTTAGGATATTGGGGACATTCATGACTGAATTGATGTGTTCCATGATTTACTACCTCATCCATGTTTATCTTCTTAGGTACACACTTCCTGAGAGCAATCATCAGTCATTGCATTTTAGATATGAAAGGGTGTGTGACATCACCTCACCCCGATGAAACTCATTTTGTCAGCAAGGTGATATTGTGTAGGATCTTATCAACCACCTGCCTTTCTTTTCCACACACTGTCAGTGTGCTTAATTTTCTCCCATGTTTCTCACTGCAGTGTCAGTGACTAAGAGTTCTCACTTCTCTCCATTCCTACTTTCTAAAATTCCAGATAGGAAGTTCCTGCTACCTCTAGACCAGGATTTCTCAACTTCTGCACTATTGACATTTTTGGTTGGATTATTCTTTCTTGTGGCGGACTGTCCTGTGTATTTTAGGATGTTTAGCACCATTCCTGGACTTAACCTGCTAGATGCTCTCGTAGCAGCATCCCTTTCCCCAGAGATGACAACCCCAAATGTCTCCAGACATTTCTAAATGTCCCCTGTGGGGGGGGGCGGGAGGGAGGCACAGAATTGTCCCTGGTTGAGAACCACTCCTCTAGATTTTCCCATTTCAATATCCTATAAGCTCTGCAGACTCAACAGTATCCCTCGCTGAATACATTAGCTTCCTCACCACGTTTGTTCCTTTTCTTTTTTTCTATTAGTGGCATTCACCTAGACACTGAAGCTGTCAAGTTCAAGTTAACCATGGATTCTACTCCCCCCACCAGATTATCCAGTTAACTGTCAAGTCCTTCCTGTCCTGTTTCTAAAATCCACACCTCCCCTTTGTCGCCATTCCTCCCCTAGCACAGGTCCAAGTCAGCCCTCCCCAAAGGCTTGCCTCTCCACCACTGTCTTTCTCGGTCACCGACCCTCTTTCCTTCAGTCTCTTCGCCACAGGGCTGCCAGAGACTTCTTCCTAAGGCACAGCTGTGATCCTGACGCTTCCTTATTCAGCTTCCATTGGCTCTCTCCCTTCTTTAGAAAGTACCGTCTAGACTTCTTACCTTGATAATTGTGAATCCCTGTTGCAAGTGTCACAGACACAAACATCAGCAGAGCGGGTCAGATGATATCATGAGGAAGGCCAATGGCTTTGAGTCCAAAACGGAGTTCTGGGGATTAAGTGAGCCTGGTGAGCTCTTGTCCAGGCTAACAAACACCTGGGCCCTGACTTCAGCCTGAGGGTCACGAACTTGACTTCACTCTTCAAGGTATTTTTCCACTGCTTCTGAAAGGCCCTGTACCTTTAGGATTCCTTGTCAGAATCTTGGGACCTTCTTTAAGGCCATTTCAGATGTTGCTCTTCCGGAAAACCTTCCTCCAAACTCCCTCCTCTTTAGCCAGAAAGTAGCCTTTTCTTTGTCTATGTTCTCATGGGGTTTAGTTTCTGCTTCTCTTATTCCCCATCTGCCACCTGTAAGTTATGATTGTATGTCTTATCTTCCCTTTCAGCTCATGAACTTTGTGCAGGCAGGAACCAGATCTTGTTCGCCTTTTTGTTCCCTCCAATGAACAAAGTCTTCCATGATCCCCGATAAGTGTTTGTTAATTGCACTGGCCAGGGTCCCCCAGTGGCTCATGGCAGAGTCAGGAGAAGCCACGTCTTCTGATGGTCATGTCAACTGTTCTTGTCATCAAACTCACTCATTTCTTGCTCAGGGCTACTCAATTCCTGACTTAGACCCTTCTAGACTTTGAAGAAATTAAGATACATCTGTTTCAAAAGGATTTTTAAAATTACTAAGTGCATTTGGCTTATGCTTATACTTCTGCTTACATTCCACACACCTGTTAAATTCCGAATGAAGATAAACAGAGGATCTTATTTTTCTTCCATCACTAGACCCACTATGGAGTAAAATCCTCCAGGTCTTAATACGTTTAAGAACATTTACATACATACATTTCTAATCATGTTAATGATTAGAAAAATATATAAATAAATATAAATTATATAAATAATATTATTTTTAAAAATATGGTCTATAGTATATAATTTTCTAATTATTAACATGCACCTAAATATTATAAAATTTCAATATTATTAAATTACTCTCTTGGTATTAGAAGATAACTGCTTTTGATGACATTGATATATGCACAACAGTAAAAAATACTGTGACCAGCAACCCATTTGAAATTTTATACATCTGGAAGATGACTTTTGAGTGATAGTTGAGAGCACTGTTGATGTTTTTGCCTTGCAGGCTCCCAACCCTTTCGATAACATTCAGCTTTCTGATTAACGTCAGTCACCTTGATCTCCCTTTTGCTCTTTTCCCATCCTTTTGCATATTGTGAACATTTTTTGTAACAAAATGTAGAAATCCATGAGTTTCAAAGCCAAGTATTTGAGAGCTGGTAAGCAAAAGATGAGTGTTAGCTGCATCATTTTTATTTTATCTCAGACTTGGTGATAATACCTTTGCAAAGTCTGCCTACATAGGGTGTTTACATCTGCATAGACATGGGGACAAGAGAAAGCCAGAAGTCCCAAGGAGTCCTGTCACCCAGGGATTATCAACGTTGCTAACTAGAGACAAGGGTTTATCTGCGATAGATTATAATGATATCCTGTTTTCTTAAGGCTTCTTTGCAAATCCAGGCACTTGTGCTTTCCAAGGCTATCAAGAGGATAGAATATACCTCATTCTTTCCTTGTAATTACTAAAATGTTAGTATTGGCAAATGGGGTTTAGTGATTATAGGAATATAAAAAAATTGCCGGGTTGCCATCCTACACTTGTGAGCAGAGGACTGTATTTCCTATCTAGCATCCATTTCAAAAGAGTTATTGCTTGATTTACTCCCGATGATAACCCATGATATCTTGATCCTGATAGTTTATAGCTTTCCTGGTAGTCATATGCTTGAAGGCTAATTTTATCCTTGCCACTTAGCCTACCCACAGTTTCCAGTTCTTCCCTGTACCTTGCAGCAGTGAGTTCCAAGCACTTAATGCAGTCTTCTCTTCCTGTGAAAATCAAGAAATAAAGCTTATTATCAGGTATTAATAGAGAACCCAGTAATTTCTCTCAGTGTGTGTGTGTGGGTGTGTGTATTTTATAAGAGGGAAGTTAAAGATAATAAGAACACCTGTGAAAGTAATCAGGAAATGGAGAAAACTCATTTTCCATTCTAGCACCTAATCCTTTGGTGTGTTTGGCACCAGAAAACACGAAATATGTCCTCTGTGTCAACTAGGAATGCACCTCTTCGTTTAGTCTTGCTTGAGTGCTCACCCTGGAAAAACAGGGACGGAAAACAGAAGCAAAAGTGTTCAATATAAGTCATTCCTTGTGGGATCTCTTTGTTTTTGCAGGAGTAAAGTTTACTATCACTGGAAGGCAGATGTGATGTTAGAGGACACAGTGTAAATTCAGTTCAGTAAGACTATCCAGTTTCCAGAGCACTGTCTAAATTCTGTTTTGCTGGCGCCATCCATGCTAACAAATTCTGAGAAATATTTGCGGATTTCTCAGTGAAGCCAAAGCACTCTCTTTCGATTCCTATTCACTCTCAGAGAAAAAAAACTATTCATCCATTTGAAAGCAAAGCTTAATTCGACAAGGAGAATATTCCCTCTACCAAGCGTCTGGCCAGAGGGTTGTTGATCTAGCTCTTTCCATCGCTCCTGCATCAGGAGGCTCTGTCTGTAGGAAATAATATTGGACAACAGAAAGTTCTTTGACTTGTAGGCATGGAATAGGAATAAGTTCTCTTCCTTAAGAGAAAAACAGGTTGTTGCACCGGAGAGAACATTTTGCTTCTTCTACTAAATAGCTGACTGTTTTCAGACCATAAATTCACTTTAAACTGAAAAAAAAAAGTCATTTTCTAGAAGCAAGAGCATGCTCATTTCAAGTTATGTATTGTAAATATTTCAGAAAAAAACATGCAAATAAAAACATGCAAATGAAACAATGCTTCCAGCAAATGCTTTTACTGGCCTTTTTTTTTTATTGGCCTTTTAAATTTTTTTCCTGTGTAAAACTTGCTGTAAATTCTTTGCAGATTTTTTTCACTTGGAAGAGTGAAAAAAGAAAGTTCGGAAATAAGTTGATAAATTCAGAATGTAATTTGTTTAAAGGTTTCTTGGGCATAAAAAGAAGGACCTCCCTTTATATTCCCTTTTTAGATTTCTCCTCTCTGAAAAATGTATGCTCTACTGAAGGGGGATGTTGTAGTAGCAGGGGCAGCAGGTGGGTGGGGGAGTGATCAGCTCCTCAGCAAAGTCAGTCCTGGGCAGGAGACAGTTTCGGTTACTCCAGTGGCTTTGCTGGATTCCCTCATAACTTTCCAGGCTTGTGTTGGTTTGCATCCCTATATGGCCCATTCATATCCCAAGAACTTTGTTCATAACTTTTTTTTTTGCTCTACCTTATAGAATTGGATGAAGAAAGAAAAGAAAGGAAGCCAACCTTTATGTAACTTCTTTAATCTGTACAGTAGTGTGTTGGGTTATCTTCTATACTCTATTTCATTCATTGTGTGAGAATACAGGTAGCAAAGGGTTTTACCAGCTTGTATTCTTGGCTCTGGATCCGTTGGTTCTTTCCAGTTCCGAGTCCTTAATTACTCAACAGCAGATGCCAATTGATTGATTCTCTAAAGTCTTTGGTGCAGAGTTCTGACAAATCCTGGGAATATGAAACTGTAAACTGCAGAGGAGAAAAATTGAGGCCAAAAGAAGAGAGAAATTAGCCAAGCTGCTAATATTACTGCTATCTCTGATTGAAAAGGTATCAAAATATCTATTGGACTAATACCCAATTTCATTACACACTTTAAGTGGGTCAGTTATGTGATATGTGAATTATATCTCAATAAAAATATTAAACACACACACACACACATTGGAGTTTTGGAAAAAGTCAATTTGACCAAAAAGACCTTCAATCATGGAAGCGCCTGTAGGGGTTCTACTGGAAAAAGGTAAAAAACAAAACATTCAAATCAAGATTTCTCCTTAAAAACAAAGCAATTAAGCAGTGCTATGTTATAAAGGCTGCTAAGCCACAAGTCTTTAACTCCTCAAGAGGAATAAGCCTATAAACAGTAAGGATCCACCTAATATAAAATTGCCCCAGAGGAAAAGGCATAATTCCAACCAAAGAATTAATCCTGTGTAAGAGGTTAATTTAACTTTTCTTACATGTTTACCTACCACATTATTTTTGCATTTGCCATAAATTGTTAACAATTAAACTTGCTAATTGATTTAAAATACAATCATCATAATATTTTTTTTACAGTTTAATTCTAAAATATCTTGATATTATTTAAGTCACACATGCTACATAGAGGTAATCACGTAATCCCTCTCTCATATCTGCTTTAATCGCAGCTGCTTTTCCATATTCGGCATTGGAAAGATCCTCATTTGTTTAATGAGTGCAATTAAAATCCATTGATAAAGGGAGATAACACAACTTCAAGTCTGTGTTAGCTAGGATTCAGTTTAAGTCAACTCAGTAGATATTTATTGAGTACATCCATGTCTCTAGGGTTCTGCCTGATACTGGAGGATATGAAAAAAATGTGTAAGAGACAGACCTGTCCTCAGGGAACTCACAGTCTAGTGGTAGAGTAATATTGGTGTACAAATGAATGCAGGCAAAAGCAAGACATTATAAGCAAGCCTCCACCACACCCCACATCATTCGTGTCTAGTTTAGCTTCCTCCATCACTTTTTAAAAAATTGAGATACAATTGACATAACATTATATTGTACAACTTATGTGTACAGCGTATGAGTTGATAAATGTAGATATTATAAAATGATCACCACAGTAAGTCGAGTTAACATCCATCACCACAAATAGTTATATTTTTTCCTACGATGAGAAATTTTAAGGTTACTCTCTTACCAACCTTCAAATATACAGTAAAGTTGTATTAACTATAGTCACGAGGCTGTACATTACCATCTCCAGAACTTATTTATCTTATAACTGAAAGATTGTTCCTTTTCACTGTCTTCACCCATTTTGCCCACCACCCACCTCTGGCAACCACCAATTTGTTCTCTGTATCTTTGAGCCTGGTGGATTTGTTTTTTTCTAAGATTCCACATATAAGTGATATCATACTGTGATGTGTCTCTCACTGTCTGACTTATTTCACTTAGCATAAGGCCCTCAAAGTCCATACATGTTATCACAAATGGCAGGATTTCCTTCTTTTTATGGCTGAATAATATTTCATTATATATATGTATATATGTAAACATTTTCTTTATCCATTCATCCATTGATGGACACTTAGGTTACTTCCATGCCTTGGCTATTGTAAATAATGCTGCAATGAACATGGAGGTGCAGATATCTTTTCAAATTAGTGTTTTCGTTTTCTTTGGATAAATGCCCAGAGAGGAATTTCTGGATCATATCGTAGTTCTATTCTTAAATTTTTGAGGAACCTCTATCCTGTGTTCCATAGCGGCCGCCCAATTTACATTCTTACCAACAGTGCACAAAAGGGTTCCCTTTTCTCCACATCCTCACCAACACATGTTATTTCTTCTCTTTTTTTTTTTGAATTTTATTTAATTAATTTTTTTGTACAGCAGGTTCATTTTAGTTATCCACTGTATACATATTAGTGTATATATGTCAATCCCAATCTCCCAATTCATACCCCCACCCCTCCACCCCTCCGCCGCTTTCCCCACTTGTTGTCCATATGTTGGTTCTGTACATCTGTGTCTCAATTTCTGCCCTGCAAACCTGTTCATCTGTACCATTTTTCTAGGTTCCACATATATGCATTAATATACAAGATTTGTTTCTCTCTTTCTGACTTACTACATTCTGTATGACAGCCTCTAGATTCATCCACATCTGTACAAATGACCCAATTTCACTCGTTTTTATAGCTGAGTAATGTTCCATTGTATATATGTACCACATCTTCTTTATCCATTCATCTGTCGATGGGCATTTAGATTGTTTCCATGACCTGGCTATTGTAAATAGTGCTGCAATGAATATTAGGGTACATGTGTCTTTTTGAATTATGGTTTTTTCTGGGTATATGCCCAGTAGTGGGATTGCTGGGTCATATGGTAGTTCTATTTTTAGTTTTTTAAGGAACCTCCATACTGTTCTCCATAGTGGCTGTATCAATTTACAT
>NC_041223.1:14351956-14366067 GCF_002837175.3 Physeter macrocephalus | reverse complement strand
CTTATGGGAGTTCCCTTGTATATTATTTGTCATTTTTCCCTTGTTGCTTTCAATAATTTTTCTTTGTCTTTAATTTTTGCCAATTTGATTACTATGTGTCTCGGCATGTTTCTCCTTGGGTTTATCCTGTATGGGACTGTCTGCACTTCCTGCACTTGGGTGGCTATTTCCTTTCCCATGTTAGGGAAGTTTTCGACTATAATCTCTTCAAATATTTTCTCAGGTCCTTTCTCTCTCTCTTCTCCTTCTGGGACCCCTATAATGTGAATGTTGTTGCGTTTAATGTTGTCCCAAAGGTCTCTTAGGCTGTCTTCATTTCTTTTCATTCTTTTTTCTTTATTCTGTTCCGCAGCAATGAATTCCACCATTCTGCCTTCCCGGTCACTTATCCGTTCTTCTGCCTCAGTTATTCTGCTATTGATTCCTTCTAGTGTAGTTTTCATTTCAGTTACTGTATTGTTCATCTCTGTTTGCTTGTTCTTTAATTCTTCTAGGTCTTTGTTCAACATTTTTTGCTCTTGTCAATCTTTGCCTCCATTCTTTTTCCGAGGTCCTGGATCATCTTCAGTATCATTATTCTGAATTCTTTTTCTGGAAGGTTGCCTATCTCCACTTCATTTAGTTATTTTTCTTGGGTTTTATTTTGTTCCTTCATCTGGTACATAGCCCTCTGCCTTTTCATCTTGTCTATCTTTCTGTGAATGTGGTTTTTGTTCCACAGGCTGCAGGATTGTAGTTCTTCTTGCTTCTGCTGTCTGCCCTGTGGTGAATGAGGCTATCTAAGAAGCTTGAGCAAGTTTCCTAATGGGAGGGACTGGTGGTGGGTAGAGCTGGCTGTTTCTCTGGTGGGCAGAGCTCATTAAAAGTTTAATCTGCTTGTCTGCTGATGCATGGGTCTGTGTTCCCTCCCTGTTGGTTGATTCACCTGAGGCGATCCAACACTGGAGCCTACCTGGGCTCTTTGGTGGGGCTAATGGCCGACTCTGGGAGGGCTTACACCAAGGAATACTTCCAAGAATTTCTGTTGTCAGTGTCCTTGTCCTCACAGTGAGACACAGCCACCCCCTGCCTCTACAGGAGACCCTCCAACACTTGCAGGTAGGTCTGGTTCAGTCTCCTGTGGCATCACTGCTCCTTCCCCTGGGTCCTGATGCGCACACTACTTTGTGTGTGCCCTCCAAGAGTGGAGTCTCTGCTTCCCCCATTCCTGTCGAAGTCTTGCAATGAAATCCTGCTAGCCTTCAAAGTCTGATTCTCTAGGAATTCCTCCTCCCATACCAGACCCCCAGGTTGGGAAGCCTGACGTGGGGCTCAGAACCTTCACTCCAGTGGGTGGACTTCTGTGGTGTAAGTGTTCTCCAGTTTATGAGTCATCCACCCAGCGGTTATGGGATTTGATTTTATTGTGATTGCGCCCCTGCTTCCGTCTCATTGTGGCTTCTCCTTTGTCTTTGGATGTGGGGTATCTTTTTTGGTGAATTCCAGTGTCTTCCTGTCGATGATTGTTCAGCAGTTGGTTGTGATTTCGGTGCTCTCACAAGAGGGAGTGAGAGCATGTCCTTCTACTCCACCATCTTGAACCAATCTCCTATTTCTTCTCTTTTTGATAATAGCCATTCTGACAGGTGTGAGGTGATATATCCTGGTTTTGATTTGCATTTCTCTGATGATTAGTGGTGTTTGAGCACCTCTTCATGTACTTATTGGCCCTCAGTATGTCTTCTTTGGAAAAATGTCTATTTGCATCCTCTGCCTATTTTTTTTTTTTTTTTTTTTTTTTGCGGTATGCAGACCTCTCACTGTTGTGGCCTCTCCCGTTGCAGAGCACAGGCTCCAGACGCGCAGGCTCAGCGGCCATGGCTCACAGGCCTAGCCGCTCTGCGGCATGTGGAATCCTCCTGGACCGGGGCACGATCCTGTGTCCCCTGCATCGGCAGGCGGACTCTCAACCATTGTGCCACCAGGGAAGCCCTATGCCTATTTTTTAATCAGATTGTTTGTTTTGCTATTGAATTGTATGAATTGTTTATACATTTAGGATATTACCTCCATATCAGATATATGATTTGCAAATATTTTCTGCCATTTGGTAGGTTGCTTTTTCATTTTGTTGATGGTTTCCTTTGCTGTATGAAAGCTTTTTAGTTTGAGGTACTCCCACTCATTTATTTTTGCTTTTGTTGCCTTTGCTATGGTGTGAAATCCAAAAATATCATTGCCAAGACCAATGTCAAGGAGCTTACCACCTATGTTTTCTTCTACGAGTTTTATAGTTTCAATCTTATGTTCAAGTCTTTAATCTGTTTTGAGTTAACTTTTGTGTATGGTGTAAGATAGTGGTCCAGTTTAATTCTTTTGCATGTGGCTGTTTAATTTTCTCAGCATCATTTATTAAAGAGACTGTCCTTTCCCCATTGTATATATTTGCCTCCTTTGTTATAAATTAATTGACCACATATGTGTGGGTTTATTTCTGGGCTCTCTATTCTGTTCCCTTGATCTATGTGTCTGTTTCTTTGCCAGTACCATGCTGTCTTGGTTACTATGGCTCTGTAATATAGATTGAAATCAGGGAGCATGATGCCTCCAGCTTTGTTCTTCTTTCTCAAGATTGCTTTGACTATTTGGGGTCTTCTGTGGTTTAATACAAATTTTAGGATTATTTGTTCTCTTTCTGTGTAAAATGCCATTGGAACTTTGATAGGGATTGCATTGAATCTGTGGATTGCTTCAGTTAGTATGGACATTTTAACAATATTAATTCTTCCAGTCCATGAGCATGAGATATAGTTTTACCTATTTGTGTCTTCTTTGATTACATTCATCAGCATCTTATAGTTTTCAGTGTACAGGTCTTTCACGTCCTTGGCTAAATTTATTCTTAGGTATTTTATTCTTTTTGATGCAATTGTAAACGCATCATAATATACATTAATAAGGAACTATATGTTAATAGTTCCTTATTAACACAGAGAAACTCAACTGCTTTTTGTAAATTGCATTTGAATCCTGCAACTTTACAGAATTCATTTATTCTAACAGTTTTTTGGTCTTTAGGGTTTTATATATCATGTCATCTGAAAATAGTGACAGTTTTACTTCTTCCTTCCTGATTTGGATACTTTTTATTTCTTTTTCTTGCCTAATTGCTCTGGCTAGGACTTTCAATACTATGTTGAATAAAAGTGATGAAAGCATCCTTTTCTTATTGCTGATCTTAGAGGAAAAGCTTTCAGCTTTTCACCATTGAGTATGATGTTAGCTGTGGGCTTGTCATATATGGCCTTTATTATGTTGAGGTACTATACCCACTTTGTTGAGAGTTTTAATCATAATTGAATATTGAATTTTGTCGAAAGCTTTTTCTGCATCTACTGAGATGATCATATAGTTTTTATCCTTCATTTTGTTAATGTGGTGTACTATATTGATTGATATGCAAATGTTGAACCATCCTTGCATCCCTGGAATAAATCCCACTTGATCATGGTATATGATTCTTTTAATGTATTATTGAATTTGGTTTGCTAATATTTTTTGAGGACTTTTGCATCTCTGTTCATCAGGGATACTAGCCTGTAATTTTCTTTTCTAGAGTGTCTTTGGTTTTGGTATCAGGGTGAAGCTGACCTCATAAAGTGAATTCAAAATTATTCCTTCCTCTTCTATTTTTTGGAAGAGTTCATGACAGTTTAGTATTAATCCACCTTTAAATGTTTGGTAGAATTCACCAGTGAAGACATCTGGTCCCTTTCTTTATTGGTATGTTTTTGATTACTGATTTAATCTCCTTACTAGTAAATGGTTTGTCCAGATTTTCTATTTCTTCATGATTCAGTCTTGGTAGGTTGTATGTTTCTAGGAATTTATCCATTTCTTCTAGGTTCTCCAATTTGTTGGCATAGAATTGTTCACAGTAGTCTCATATGATTCTTTGTATTCCTGTTGTATCAACTATACCTCTTTCACTTTCTAATGGCTATGTAAGGGAAAATCAAACCCTGGTTTATATTTACATTTATAAACTGGTTCATTCTTTACATTTCCATGTCAAGACATTTCAGTGTCTTGACATTTCCAACTAACTATACTCATTATACATTTATCCTGCCTAAAAGTGCATGCTACTATAGATAACTCTAAAAGATCATTTCATATGTTGGTCTTTGGGGTCTGGCAGGAGGGCAGCAAAGGGTTTTAGCAGAGATTTATTAAGCCTCTGTGGTAGATGACCAAAATTTACACATTTTTGAAATATTATTTCTGACAAGGTATTAGTACTGCTTGGATATTTTTCTATGATTACAGCTTTTAATTTTATGACTGGATAGAGGTTTGGAATTTCACTTCAAAGTAAACGAAGTTAGTATGTCTATTTCCATTTCTTATGTAAAGTTACAATTGTCTTTATTATTAGTGTCATGGTTATATGCCATTATGATCTATAATTGAATTCCAATCTCTTCTTTGCTATTATTGACTTCTCCTTGTAGGCTCCTAATCCAAATACTAAGGATCATATTTCTCTTGTGATGCTTCAAGAGGCACTTCTAAGTCATTATATATTCTTATTCATTATTTTACCTGTTTTTCTATTTTATCAAATGCAAGATAAATGAAAAGCACACAGTCAGTATTTTCTTTGGTCTTATAATACCACAGCAGAGAATCAGTTTCTTAATCTGTTTATATATTGGCCACTCTCCATTGGCACAGATTCTAAGATCCATCATGACTTTATCATTGGAAAATATGATGCCACAGACATGTTACAGTAATAAGGAAAGGTTAGTCATACCCCTGATAAGAAAAGGGCTTCCTCTGTGTCTCCAAGTTTGATAGGACAAGCTTAATACTTTGTGAAGTTGAGCCTGTGACTGGATCCATCTTAGCCTCTGAGGAGAGCAGAGCCTGAGGGAGCACTTAATTCAGTGTGGGTGTGGCATGAATGCAGAGATGAAGAAGGTTTCAAGACTTGTAGTCCTGGCAGTTGAAAGGAGGGCAATGCTGTTGATAGGAAGACAGAAGAAAGAGTAGGTGTTGGGAAAATCTGATGAATTTTTCCTTATATATGTTGGGCTTAAGGTACACGGAGGATATACTCAAGGCTATGTCCTGCAGAAGGTTGGAGCCTAGAAGATGGAGATTAAAAGCTGGAGATAAAAGATTTGAGTCATCTCTTTAGTTAAAAGTGTGGGATGAATGTGATAAGTAGTCAAGACAATGGAGAAAGTGGTGTCCAAAGGGCTGAGGAAAGACCTCTTAAAAGGCTGACATTCAGGAGTTACAAGTAGAAAAGAATCCCAGCCTGGGATTGAGTTGTTTGAGAAGTAGGAGCACAAAGTCTCTGATTCCAAGGGAGTGATGGCTTTCAAAAGAAAAAGGGTGGTGAAATACGCCAAATACTAGAGAGGGATAGGCAGGAGTAAGAAGGAAGGGACTAAGGATTTGATAATTAGGGGATAATTGTCCTTAAAGAGAAGAGAGCATTTTTAGTAAAAATGTAAAGAGGTAGGGGAAATAAAACCAGAGTGTAAATGTGTTAAGTGTAAGTATAATGTATGAAAGAGAACATGGGTAGGGAAAATTAGAGAAAGGAAATACAAACTAGGTTTTTCAGATGTTTGGTAGTGAAAGGCAGTGGATCTCTATTTCTTGATAGCACAGCATCAAGGGGACTGGTGTCTTAGGTCAATCCAGTGATGTCCAATGAGAAAATTTTTAGTTGCATTATGAGGATTGTTTTTTTCAGTGTGTATCAATCGATTGATTTATTGTCCTCTTTTGTTGCTCGAGGTGTCCCATCTTTGGCTAATAGAGTTTCTTCATGTCAACGTTTGTGTCATTTTGACATAAGCCATTAATCTTCGATGCCTCCTTACAGAATAACACAGTAGCATCTCCCAGTCTCATATTTCCTGCCCCAGAGCTGGAATCAACCATTTCTACAAGGGGCACTTGTTTCAGGGAAAATGGTATTTAGAACTCAATATTGGCACTTGGTGTGTTCACTGCTTTAGAGTTGCCATTGCTTCTTGACCTTTTCAATGGATAAAATTAGGATATAGCTAACAATTAGACCATTGAATGTAGTTGAAGATTTCTAAGTAGCTCAATTTGTCTTTGAACTATGTTCCACTGAGAATGGAAAGTCAAAATATTATATTTTGCAGACACTAGTTGTAACCTTTCTCTCTGAAGTTATGTTGCCACCTTGATATAGAGTAAGAATCATTCATTTCAACTTGATTTTCATTTTTATATTTTTAATTTAATTTTTTGAATATGTAAAATATTTGTTTCCAAAGTCAAAACTTTATAACCAGGTGTATTCAAAGAGTCTAACTTGCACTACTAACCTCTCCACTGGGTGTTCCCTATAATGTCAAGTTTGAATTAAGATTAGAAGTGAGGTGGATATACATATGTATGTGTGCTCGTATGTAGTCATATCCGCACCCCATACACAAAAGTAACATATGATATATAATTCTGCATATTGCTTTGGAGGTTACTACATGTATGTGTGTAAAGACCTTCCTCATTCCTGTTCATGATTATTTTATATTCCATTGTGTGGATCCCTTATTGATGGGCATGTAGGTTCTTTCCAATTTTATGCAATAAACAACAACAAAATGAAGACAACCATAATCAACTTTGTGAATAAGTCATTTTGTATTTTCCTTAGTCTATCTTTGTGATAGATTCCTGGACGTGGAGTTACTGGGTCAAAAGGTGCATGCATACATAATTTTAGTAGATACTGGAAAATTTACTACCAATGATATTGTGTCATTGTGCTTTCTCACCAGCCATGTATAAGAGGGCCTGTTTCTCCACAGCCTCTCCAACAGAATATGTTGTCAAACTTTTGGATTTTTGCCAATCTGATGGGTAAGAAGTATGTTAGAATGGTTTTAATTACATTTCCTTTTATTTTTGAATAAAATTGAGCATCTTATTTACATTTAGAGCCTTTTCATTTCATCTTCTGTGAATTGTCTATTCATATTTCTCTCCATTTAGTGTTAGCTTGTCTTTTTTAAAAAAAATTTTTAGGAGCTCTGTATATGTTAGAGAGAGAGTAGCTGTTCTCAATGTAAATTGCCAACATATTTTCTCAATTTCTCATCTGTATTTAGACTGTTTATGGAGGATTTTGCCATCCAAAAACGTTTGCATATTAAGTTATACAGCAGAAATATATTAATCTTTTATTTTATTAAAGGGTTCCTCTGCTCCCAAATTATAATTATATTCACTCTGCCTGCTTCTAGTACTTTCTACTCTCATACCTTGAGTCCATTTGGAATTTATCCTGATACAACAGTGTGAAATAAAGATTGACTTTTATATTTTCCCAGATGGCTTTGCAGTTTTCCCAACACCATTTATTTTAAAAAATCAATATTTTCTTCTTAATTACATACTGCATGTCTTTATAAACTTGTCTCTTCATGAAATTTTAATTACCTGCTAAGGCTTATCTCTTTATGAATCAACATCACCTAGCTTCATTTGTGGTAGCTCCAAATTGTGTTTTAATTCTCGTTGGGCTATCTCTCTAATGTTGCCTTTTGATTTTTAAGGATTTTATAGGTGATTCTTCCTTGTTCCTTTTTTTATGTGATCTTTAGAATTAACTTGTTTAGCTCCATAAGAAACTTTGTTGGTAATTTTATTGGGATCATGTTAAATATAAATTGGCTTAAGGAGTATTAACATCTTTATGGTGTTGAATCTTCCTATCTAAGAACAAGTTGTGCCTTTTCATTTGTGTTTAAATCTTTGTGTCTTTCAGAAGTGTTTTCAAATATCCTTATATATATTTTGCACATATTATAAAGATCATACCTAGCTATTATATATGTAGATATAATATATAAGTATAAATAAATATGTATATTGTCTGTATGTAGATAATTGATATTTGCATATTATTTTAATAGATTACTACTTTACTAAAATCTCTTATTGTTTAGTATTTCCACTAATTTCCATGGGGTTTCTAATATACAATCACATCACCTGCAAATAGAGATTGTTTTACCTCTTCCTATCCCTAAGCATCAAAATATTTTTTCTTATCTAGTTGCATTGAATAATAACTCTAATACCATATAAAAATAGTAGCAATAGTGGGCACCATTTTCTGTTCTTGTATATTCATGTTACAAGAGTTTCTATAGATTTCTGTATTATTAGATGTTTTTATTAGGAATGAAGGTTATTGTCATTTTTGCATCAAAATTCATAAGAAAGTTTGTTATGAAATTTTCTCTTTGTGTAGTCTTTACAAGTTTTTGTTAACAATGTTACAAATGCCTCATAAAACTAGTTTGGAATTTTTCTTTACTTTTTTATGCTCTGGAAAGTTTGAGTAGCATTGGGATTACTTAATCTTTAAAATTTTAAATGTTGGTAGAGTTCCCTTTTGAAACCATCTGGACTTGGTGGCTCCCTCAGAGGGGAGCTTTCTGGAAACTTTAATTCTTCTATAGTAATTGGTCTGTAGACTATATCTTCTGGAGTCAGTTTTGGTATATAAATCTTCTGATAAAGTTATCCATTTCATCTAGTTTTCAAATTTATTGCATTGAGTTGGACAAAGTAGTTTCTGATGATTAAAAAATTTTTTTCTCTGGGTTGATGATTACTTCCACCTTATAATTTATTTTATGTGTTCATCTTTTTTTAGAACTTAGGTCAGCTAGTGGTTTCTCTATTTTGTCAATTCTTTTACCCTTATTATTTTTTTTTATTAGTTCTACCAGTTTTTACATTCTAACTCATTGTTATATTTTTAGATTTATTAAGTCCTTCCTTTTGCTTTCAGTCAGTTAAGTTTGTAATTCTTTCTCTAGCTTTTTGAGTTGATATTTAATTTATTTATTTTCATTTTATAGTATAGGTAATTAATGCAAAGAATTTTCTCAGAGCTCTGTCTTAGTTATGTCCCACAGATTCTGATATACTTGCTTTCATTATCATTATTTTTTTAATTCAGCAATTTCATATTTTATTTTCCCTTTCACTCAAGAGTTGTTTAATAAACAGTTTAATTTCCAGGTTTGAAGGGCATTTTTTGTTATTAATAAACATTTTTTGCTTTGGAATCAGAGAATACTGCTTACACTACTTCAATTATCTTTGCAATTTATTAACATTTTCTTTGTAGACTAATATAATTTCAGTTTTTCTAAATGTTTAATATATGCTTGATATGAAAGTTTATTTACTGTTAAGATAGAAGGTAAAATATTATCTGCCTATCTCTTTTCTTTGCTATTTTTAATTTTTTGTTTGTTTTTAGGTATTTTGTATTTTTGTTCTGGTTGTTAAATTTATGTATATTTAATCAATTCTTCCTTTAGAAACTGTTCATTTCCTGCTATGAGCACCTACTATGAGTTACTAAGTAAGCTGGAAATTTAACATTCCTCAACCTCCCTCCATTTTAAACCCATAGCATTATTTTAGTGTTAAACTTTGTGAAAGTGCTAAATATACTTATGCTTCTACTACTTGATTTGTCAGAATCAAATTATATTAATTTACTCAGTTATTACCTATGAGGTAATCATAAGCTAAGAGTAATTTCTATGACTCTTCCTTTCTCATCGTATTTTTATTTATTGTATTTTTGTGCGGAGTTAGTGCCTATAACACTTAGATGCTCTTTTTTGTCACCCCAACCCCAAATATTAGTGTTAACTCGATCATTAAATATATTTAATGTCCACCTTCAGACCATATGCTGATGGTTCTCTAATCTTTTTTGGTTGTCTGGAGCTTCTGTTATCAGGAAAGATTCATGAGACCACTTAACAAATTTTTTTTTTAGTTTTAGAACGTTTATATTTATTTTTCTGTGTCCTTTATGTGGAAAGTTTGGCTGTATACAAAGTCATTGTCTTACATTTTTCTCAAGTAATTTTAAACAATTGCTCCTTATTTTTTTAGTATGAAATGTTGCTGTCAAGAAGTTGGATGGCAGTCTGACTTTCTTTCCCTTGTTATGATTTGGACTTTTTGTCTGAATGCTTACAGAGTTTGTTTGTTTTTTCATAGACTTAAATTTCAGTAGTTTTATTAAGATATGTCTCTGTGTTGACCATTTTAAGTCAGTTTTCCCAGGTGCATGGTGTGTCTTTTGACTACATAGATTGAAATCTTCTTTACTGCTCGACTCTCCTGACTTATAGTTTTAAGTAATTGCTTAGCTATATTGCTTTGGTTTGCTTCTTTAGGGGCCCATTTGTACATACAGTGGGTACTCTTTACCTGTATTCTATATTTATGACTTTCTCCTAAATCTTTTTATTCTTTTTCTTTACTCTTTATCTTTCCATCCTTTATTCCCCTCACTATGCTGTCCATGGAGTCTATTTGCTCTTACATCCTGTCTAATTTAGTCTGTGTTTCTGAATGTTTTTTCTTTATTTTAAAATTTATTTCCAAAATGTCTCAGTTCTTGTTTATTTTTTTCTGTTGCCTGATCATATCATTTCTGTATTTTCTATTTCTGAAATGTACAACTCTTTCAAAGCTTTGACCATTTTTTTCATTATTTTTAACTTATTCTGAAATATTAGGCTACAGTTTTCATCTCCTTTATGGATAGCAGTACTTGGAAGAGCTGAATTGTCAAAGCAGACCCCAATGAATCATAGGTCTCAACCACACCAGGTTTTTACCTACAACTAGCAAAGATACATGCTAAAAATGGGCATTAAACAAACACAAATTCATCCTTCATTAGAAGGACTCAGAACCATCAAATGGAGCTTTCAAAAGACGCTTTTTCATCACTGAAGTGTGTTTTGATTTTTGGAGCAATAGATGATTGCTATGTACATGGTATAAGTTCACTCAGAAGAAGCCATTTAGATTTCAAGCTACGCAGTTTTTATATTTTGTTAGTCAGGCAGAAAGAAAGCCTATGAGATTAACTTCCATTCTCTAGCAGCTGCCTCCCATTAAAATAAAAAATTCCAGGTTTTTTGTTTAATCATGAGCAATTTAGACAGACGATATATCTGGTTTAAAATACTCTTAGACAAGAACTTCCCTTGCTATCTTTCTGATATTCAGTCCCATCAGAATGTTTAGAAGAGGTTTAGTTAATCAATTTATAAAAACTAAATCTATTTCTATATACCAGCAATAAATATAAAACACAATGAAATATACATATAATTATATAAATGCTTTATATAATTATATATACTTTTACAGTAGTAACAAACTATAATGTATTTTGGAATAAATTTAATAAAGAAATTGCAGGAGTTCTATAGAGACGATTAGAAATTCTATTGCAAGACATTAAAAACATAAAGCCTTAAAAAGAAAGCTATACCATGTTTATGACTAGGAAGATCCTTTATTGAAAATATACCAATTCTCCACAAATTGATCTATAAATTCAGTGCATTTCCAATCAAAATCTCAAGTTAATTCTAAAATTTATATGGTAGAGGTCAAAGACCAAGTATAGCCAAATATTTCTGAAGACTGAAATTAAGGTGGGGAGATTAGGTTAAAAACTATAATAATTAACTTATAAATTCATGAGGCTATTATAATTGACAGTATGGTAATCACATAGAAATAAGCACATTGACTAATGAAACAGAAAAGAGAGTACAGAAACTGACATTTATGAAAAATTGACGTCTGATAGAGCATCGAGATTGGGAGGGAAAGAAAGAAGCATTACATTAATGGTCCTGAGACCATTGTTATTTACAAAGAAAAAAAAGAAATCTGGTTTTATTTCATAGCATGTGAAAAAATTAACTCCAGATGAAGGATTTAATTGAGAGATAAAATTAAACGTTTTCTAGGAAAATATCCATCTCAGTTTCGAGAATGATGTCTTAAACAGGGCACAAAAAAGTACTGACCCTAAAAGAAATATTGCTAAAGTTGATCTCTCTAAAATGAACAACTTTTATTTAAAAAAAAAAGAAGGTGGATTGCTGGAGAAATGGGTATTTATTTTTTTATTATGCTTTATAAAATACATATATATGATCACAATTCTTTTCTATGAATCAAATATTAGACTGAAAATGAAGTAAGGAAAGAGAGAACAACTTAAACAGCTCAGAATGGCTGTCCCTTTACATCCATCATCAGCTCAGTCAGGAACCTGCATCACTCTAAGTTTTCTGAAATGTGAAATGGAAATACTTGTGGAGGGCCCTCACAGGTGCATTTAGAGATGGTATGTACAGGAAAATGGAATTGAAATGTTTTAGTAAGAGTCATGGGCCCAATCCTAGAAATAGATGATGGTTGACTTTTTTATAGTATGTAATTACAACACAATAAGACTCAAAAGCATTTCAATAAAGTGTGGGTGGAAGAAGAGCAGGCTGCTTCAAGGGCTTCATTAGCTTCTGCCGACTGGAGCTCTCCAGGCCATTGGGGGGAACCCTGTTTACCTTGGTTCAGAATCAATTTTAATCATCATTGAGGCCTGAGGGGTCAGAGTGCAGCACGAAGTCCTTGGGACTACACCAGGAAGGGAAAGAAAAAATAAAAATGTTTTTCTAAAAGCCCAGAAATGGGCTCCAGTTTTGTTTACCAGTTGTTTCCAGAACAATATATTGTAGTGCCAATCACCGATGAAATGGTAGGATTAAACTTCAATCCCTACTTTAGTTTCTTCAAGAAGTTCCTGGTAAATTAGAGTGATGGTATTGGCCCAGTTTAGTGTTACTCTGTCAGTTGAAATATATAATTTCTACATGTAGTGTGGCCTGAAGCCTTGGGAATATTTAATAAAGGGAGAGAGACAGTAAATTAGAAAAAAGTATCATAAAAACAAATGAACAACAAAACAAAAAATAAGACCTTGCCCTTTATGGTAGGGATGCTGAGAAAGACACACTCATCCATAAAGGAGATGTAGATAATTGCTTATTTCTCTCCTGAAAATGCCAGTACATGTAGCTCTGGGTGGAGGAGAACTGGTTCATCTGGCCTTTGAGGTCACATTGATGATGTGGAACCTTGCTGTTAATGAAACTCAGTGCATTTTTCTTAATTTTTATTTCAGTTTCTAATAAGCATTTGTGAGCTATAACCTTTCCCTCTCCTAGATTGCATTGCTTCAAATAGCCTCAGAAACAACCATTCTAGAAAAGAAGGCTAAGTTTTAAGTAATGACAGTAATTCTACAATGTGTCATACTTGTGGTTTATAATGTACTACCCTCCACATTCTCTCATTATCCTTGAAACAGCTCTTTCAGGATATTAAGATAGACATCATAATGCTCATCTTTCCTCTGGGAAAATGAGGTTATAGCTATTAATGTATCTGCTTACGATTGTAAAGCTCCTTAGTGGCAGAAATCAAGACTCCACACTCCAGCATCAATGTTCTTTCACTCCACCATTAATGAGTGATGTTGATTAATAATATCAACATTTTCCTGGGCATTAGAAATATAGAGAAAAATAAGACACAAGCCTGTCCTCTGATAGCATATAACCTATTAGGGGTGGGGGAAGTAGTAAGATAGTTACATGAACAGACAAAGCTTAAAATGTGTCAATAAAAAGTAGCTAAGTGAGGGACCGAGGTGGTGGGTGCTCTCTATGGGTATGTAACAGCTGTCAGTGTTAATTACCCTTCTTCAAATTAATGTTTTATATTCATGTTTTTATTTGGCTAAACCATAGATTGAGATGTATGAAATGAAGTTAGAAAGTAGAAATTATATGCTGAAGTCGAGGCAGGGATCGTCCATAATAAAAGACAAAATTTTAAAAATGAAGGAAACAAAAGAACTCCACAACAGTTGTAAATATTAAACAAAGATGTATTCCATCAAAGAGGATTGTTTCCAATGTAAGCTAAGAAATACTGCCATCTTCTGTGGACTACTCATGGGCCTAGTTTGTGAACTGGTTTCCAGGGAAAGCCGTTATTCTCCAAATGGTTGTAGGTCCAACATTAGTGTGAAAAGACTGAAGATGCTTAGAGGAAGGCAGTGTTCCGGCCATTATTTTCTTTTTTTTTTTTTTGAATTTTTGAATTTTATTTTATTTTTTTTAAAAGCAGGTTTTTTTTCGTCATCCATTTTATACATA
>NC_041223.1:14351089-14351569 GCF_002837175.3 Physeter macrocephalus | reverse complement strand
CTCCATACTGTTCTCCATAGTGGCTGTATCAATTTACATTCCCACCAACAGTGCAAGAGGGTTCCCTTTTCTCCACACCCTCTCCAGCATTTGTTGTTTGTAGATTTTCTGATGAGGCCCATTCTAACTGGTGTGAGGTGATAGCTCATTGTAGTTTTGATTGGCACTTCTCTAATAATTAGTGATGTTGAGCAGCTTTTCATGTGCTTCTTGGACATCGGTATGTCTTCGTTGGAGAAATGTCTATTTAGGACTTCTGCCCATTTTTGGATTGGGTTCTTTGTTTTTTTAATATTGAGCTGCATGAGCTGTTATATATTTTGGAGATCAATCCTTTGTCCATTGATTCATTAGCAAATATTTTCTCCCATTCTGAGGATTGTCTGTTCATCTTGTTTGTAATTTCCTTTGCTGTGCAAAAACTTTTAAGTTGCATTAGGTCCCATTTGTTTATTTTTGTTTTTATTTCCATTACTCTAG
>NC_041223.1:14349016-14350886 GCF_002837175.3 Physeter macrocephalus | reverse complement strand
TCCTTTGTCAGTTGTTTCATTTGCAACTATTTTCTCCCATTCTGAGGGTTGTCTTTTGGTCTTGTTTATGGTATCCTTTGCTGTGCAAAAGCTTTTAAGTTTCATTAAGTCCCATTTGTTTATTTTTCTTTTTATTTCCATTTCTCTATGAGGTGGGTCAAAAAGGATCTTGCTGTGATTTATGTCATAGTGTGTTCTGCCTATGTTTTCCTCTAAGAGTTTGATAGTGTGTGGCCTTACATTTAGGTCTTTAATCCATTTTGAGTTTATTTTTGTGTATGGTGTTAGGGAGTGTTCTAATTTCATTCTTTTACATGTAGCTGTCCAGTTTTCCCAGCACCACTTATTGAAGAGACTGTCTTTTCTCCATTGTATATCCTTGCCTCCTTTGTCATAGATTAGTTGACCATAGGTGCTTGGGTTTATCTCTGGGCTTTCTATCCTGTTCCATTGATCTGTATTTCTGTTTTTGTGCCAGTACCATATTATCTTGATTACTGTAGCTTTGTAGTATAGTCTGAAGTCAGGGAGTCTGATTCCTCCAGCTCCGTTTTTTTCCCTCAAGACCGCTTTGGCTATTTGGGGTCTCTTTTGTGTCTCCATACAAATTTTAAGATATTTTGATCTAGTTCTCTAAAAAATGCCATTGATAATTTGATAGTGGTTGCATTGCATCTGTAGACTGCTTTGGGTAGTAGAGTCATTTTCACAATGTTGATTCTTCCAATCCAAGAACAAGGTATATCTCTCCATCTGTTTGTATCATCTTTAATTTCTTTCATTGGTGTCTTATAGTTTTCTGCATACAGGTCTTTTGTCTCCCTAGGTAGGTTTATTCCGAGGTATTTTATTCTTTCTGTTGCAATGATAAATGGGAGTGTTTCCTTGATTTCTCTTTCAGAGTTTTCATCATTAGTGTATAGGAATGCAAGAGATTTCAGTGCATGAATTTTGTATCCTGCAACTTCACCCAATTCATCGATTAGCTCTAGTAGTTTTCTAGTGGCATCTTTAGGATTCTCTATGTATAGTATCATGTCATCTGCAAACAGTGACAGTTTTACTTCTTCTTTTCCAATTTGTATTCTTTCATTTCTTTTTCTTCTCTGATTGCCGTGGCTAGGACTTCCAAAACTATGTTGAATAACAGTGGTGAGGGTGGACATCCTTGTCTTGTTCCTGATCTTAGAGGAAATGTTTTCAGTTTTTCACCATTGAGAATGATGTTTGCTGTGGGCGTGTCATATATGGCCTTTATTTTGTTGAGGTAGATTCCCTCTATGCCCAGTTTCTGGAGAGTTTTTACCATAAATGGGTGTTGAATTTTATCAAAAGCCTTTTCTGCATCTATGGAGATGATCATCTGCTTTTTATTCTTCAATTTGTTAATATGGCATATCACATTGATTGATTTGCTTATATTGAAGAATCCTTGCATCCCTGGGATAAATCCCACTTGATCATGGTGTATGATCCTTTCAATGTGTTGTTGGATCCTGTTTGCTAGTATTTTGTTGAGGATTTTTGCATCTGTATTCATGAGTGATATTGGTCTGTAATTTTCTTTTTTTGTAGTATCTTTGTCTGGTTTTGGTATCAGGGTGATGGTGGCTTCATAGAATGAGTTTGGGAGTGTTCCTTCCTCTGCAATTTTTTGGAAGAGTTTGAGAAGGATGGGTGTTAGCTCTTCTCTAAATGTTTGATAGAATTCACCTGTGAAGCCATCTGGTCCTGGACTTTTGTTTGTTGGAAGATTTTTAATCACAGTTTCAATTTCAGTGCTTGTGATTGGTCTGTTTATATTTTCGATTTCTTCCCGATTCAGTCTCAAAAGGTTGTGGTTTTCTAAGAATTTGTCCATTTCTTCCAG
>NC_041223.1:14347422-14348117 GCF_002837175.3 Physeter macrocephalus | reverse complement strand
ATCTCATAGCGTTGTGGTCAGAAAAGATGCTTGATATGATTTCAATTTTCTTAAATTTACTGAGGCTTGATTTGTGACCCAAGATGTGATGTATCCTGGCGAATGCTCCGTGCACACTTCAGAAGAAAGTGTAATCTGCTCTTTTTGGATGGAATGTCCTATAAATATCAATTAAATCTATCTGGTCTATTGTGTCATTTAAAGCTTGTGTTTCGTTATTAATTTTCTGTTTGGATGATCTGTCCTTTAGTGTAAGTGAGGTGTTAAAGTCCCCCACTATTATTGTGTTACTGTCGATTTCCTCTTTTATAGCTGTTAGCAGTTGCCTTATGTATTGAGGTGCTCCTATGTTGGGTGCATATATATTTATAACTGTTATACCTTCTTATTGGATTGTTCCCTTGATCATTATGTAGTGTCCTTCCTGTCTCTTGTAACATTCTTCATTATAAAGTCTGTTTTATCTGCTCTGAGTATTGCTACTCCAGCTTTCCTTTGATTTCCATTTATATGGAATATCTTTTTCCATCCCCTCACTTTCAGTCTGTATGTGTCCCTAGGTCTGAAGTGGGTCTCTTGTAGACAGCATATATATGGGTCTTGTTTTTGTATCCATTCAGCGAGCCTGTGTCTTTTGGTTGGAGCATTTAATCCATTCACGTTTAAGGTAATTATCGATATGTATGTTCCTATGA
>NC_041223.1:14338060-14347371 GCF_002837175.3 Physeter macrocephalus | reverse complement strand
GGATCATCTTCAGTATCATTATTCTGAATTCTTTTTCTGGAAGGTTGCCTATCTCCACTTCATTTAGTTATTTTTCTTGGGTTTTATCTTGTTCCTTCATCTGGTACATAGCCCTCTGCCTTTTCATCTTGTCTATCTTTCTGTGAATGTGGTTTTTGTTCCACAGGCTGCAGGATTGTAGTTCTTCTTGCTTCTGCTGTCTTCCCTCTGTTGGATGCGGCTATCTAAGTGGCTTGTGCAATTTTCCTGATGAGAGGGACTGGTGGTCGTTCTGGCCACTTTTAATTCTCCTTTTTCAATTCCAGTTTCTTGGATTGTTTGGCACAATGCTTTGCATTTGTTGATCTACCCTATTTGATTTCAAAGCCAGAATACTTTTTCTGAGCCTTCAAACCAACCATTAAAATGACTAGCTTGTTTCTTATCCTAATGAAAATTTTCTCTTCTGCAAATGGAGTCTGGGTTATCTCAAAACATCTTGTCACTCAGGCCTCAGTTCAGATGTCACCTCCTGGAGAACAGGCTAGCTGAATTTTGCCCTCTACCAGGCAGCCTGCTGCTCCTTGTTTTGTTTCCTATAAAAGCACTTGTCACAATTGGAGATTATCTTACTTGTGTATTGACTTTTCTTTATCTGCCTTTACCATTTGAAGGAAGCTCCAGGAAAGTAGGGACCTTGAATATCGTGCAGATTGCTTGGGATCTAAATAAGAGCTTGAGAAATCCTAATTGAATGAATGATTTTAGAATCCTCATGAGAATTCCTAGGTCATTGGTTTAGTGCTTAGAATCATGATATTCTATATTGGATATGTGTTATTTGTCTTAAAGGATAGTGAACGGATTAAAGTTTTCTATAAAAGAAAGAGGGTAAGAAAGGAATTGCTTCTTCTTCAGACATTTCAATGGCTGTAATTGACTGTTGCATTTTATTTTTGCACCACAAAACAGTATTTGGTGGTGCATTTTGCTTTTGTTTTTTTTTGTGCGTAAAAACTTTTGCAATTAGAATGGCCAGGATAAGAAATGTGAATTTTATTTTCTTCCTGCTATAGAGACTTGAGGAAATACATCACCTGTGAGTCTGATCTTTGAAAAACGCAAATCTTGGTCGCTCTTAAGTTCTCCCCGGAATTCTCTTAATACTGCAATGGCCTCTCTTGGCCTGGGGCTGAAGATCGCCCTTCCAATCAAAGCCGGAGGGCCTCGTTTCTGCGGCTGCCTTGCCAGCCTCATCCAGGACCTCTGTGCCAGGGATCACGGAGTTCCAGAGTTCCAAAGGCTGACCTTCTTTTAGTTTCTTAAACTCATCAAATATTTTTTTTTCTTCTAAAACCTACATACACATCTCTCTCCTTGGTTCACTCTTCCCAAATCTTTTCCTATCTAATTCCTAGTTCTTTAGGTTTCAGATTGTGTCACCTCCTCAAAAAGGCCTTCTCTGACACCCCCTTTTCCCCTGATTTAAGGTGTCCTCTTGTTACTCTCTCTCATAAGACCCTGTACTCTTCCTTCTTGGCACTGATTACAATTAATAGTTTTACTTATTTTATTGTTTGGTGTGTCTCTGTGTGTGTATTTAATGCCTGTCTACTTTACTACATTTACACTGCAGGAGGGCATTGTTTCACTCACTGTTAAACCCTCAACACTTAATTTAGTGCCCAGAGCATAATAGATTCTCGCTCAGTAAATATTCACTGAATGAATAAAGGAATGAATGAATAAAATTGATCTTTGAGTTCCTAGTGTCTAGCACTGAACCTGGCATATATAAGAGACTAAAACATAGTGTATAACTAAAATCAAGTTAATGAAGAAGTGAAGTGTTTATCATCCACAGAGAAACAATTATTGGTTTATCAAAAATAGAAACTTGCTCTCATACAGACCACTCTCTCTCTGTTCATTCATTTACCTTCATTCCAGTCAAGAGAATCTGCTCATCTAAGTACATGGGAGAAAAACTACCTAATTGCTTTGTGTAATTCCAACACATCCAAATGGAAAGTGAATAACCGGAGGCATTCTTCCTGATGTTTTACATACTTGATGCAGGCATCTTAAAAGATTGACTAATTCCCTTTTCAACTGGATATTTGAATAGACGCAACCATCAGAGAATTTTCTTCTAGCGACTTACTTTAGCTCTTAAACTGTATACACTGAACAAGCAAACTCAAGTGGATCGTTATGTATAGAAGTGCAGAATTCCTTCTCCCTTTGGCAAGCCATTCGGACCCAGAAGTATGTTTTACACATTCTGACAGAAGCACCTATAATAGCCAACTGTAACTTCCTTTCTTGCTACTTTAGCACCCTAAAGTATATGAAAAGACTGTATGTTAAGGCATTGTCTATTTATTAGAAAATATCTCTTGGCTTCAAAGCTCTTATGACTATCAACCTACTGATGTGAGAAAAGTAAATAGCAACGAATTCCCTAGAGTCTTACTCCTAGGTAACAGGTGGCTTAATAAAGATAATTGGATATTAGATGACTAAGTGTTTGAAGCTAATACACAGACACATCTTTCAGATAGGTCACTGTAATGCTTCCTGTGTAATTTTCATGACAACCATTTGCACCGGTATGAATAAAAAGGGTCTGGATCCTTCTGGGTGAGTAATAGGCATATCAATTATCTGTACTCTGTTGCCAAGATTGGAGGTGGGCTCCCAGCGACTCTTGCAAGGCTGAAGTCCACCCTTAGAGACTGCAATGAAGTGAGATGAGAGGGGGCTGAGAGTCCTCTTGGCCTTGTGTCAGGGCGTGATTGCGGGGACATGAGTAGGGTCCTCATTCTGGAAGGGATTGGATGTATGGCTAGATATGTGTGGATGGCCTGGCATCCTGTGGCAGCCTTTCCAATACTTCAGTCATCAGTGAGTTAATGCCTCTCTGAAGGAGAATGGCTTTTTCTTGAGCTGAACATATCCTGAGGTCACTGCCTGAAAGAAAGTCTCACTCCTTTCTGTGATTTCAATGAGCATGGACTTCCTTATGCTGAAAGAATCTTTTTGGCTCTTTTCTCCATTTATTGGAAGTCCATTTACTGGGCACCAATGTTGATTGGCTTCTCTTGGTAGATTCCCTTATGTTTCAAAGGAAAACAATAGCAACAATGCTACATATGGATTGAAGCTGAGAAAAGCAGAGAGTTGAAAACCTTCTTCCTACTGTCACGCTTCCCTCCTTCTTCAGCAAGGTCTGCTTGACTTGGAATGTGCCTTCTGAGGACTTTACATTTCCAAAATGCTCCTAAATTGCTCCATGCATTTATTCCTCCAACTCTCAATGGAGACAGCACTGGCCTTCAGTCTCATAGCAACTCTTCTCAAGGTAATGGACCACAAGTTATTTCCACTTGAAATCCAGTTCTTCCAAATGAAGCATACAACATGGTTTTTATCTCCCTTGCCTCAGAATAACTCTAAGAAGATGATCTTTTGGCCATATTCTTAAAATTTCCCCTATTGGTTTTTATCATATTCCAGTTTTCTCTACCTAAACACTATCCTTTCTAAGAGGAATGACATTTTTACCGGTTATAATTATGTGTTCTTAGCTCATTTGCCTTGACATATAGCCTGTGATAGTTAAAGTACACTCACACATGAAGCACAGACTTTGACCCAAAGCCACGAAGTTTACACGTTCACAGGTGCACAGAGGGAAGGCTGAGCATGAGAGAGATATGTTCTCCTTTTAGTGAGTTCATTGAGCCCATTCTTGCAGAAACAAAAGAGCCCTGGGTAATTTTTCAAAACACTCAGTCTTTTGGTCAAATCTAAAGCCAGTCACTTAATATTCTGCTTTGTTATAATGATAGGAAACTTGGTCTCAGTGTTCGTAAGGTTCTACATTTCAGGTATTTGGTTTCTTCCCTCTTTTAGTGGATGCCTCCCCTGGGGATTGTACCACCAGTAATATCTTAAATTGGAACCTCCCTCTCCAGGAGTATAGCTTCTGTAGCCTCTACTTCCTCGCTCCTTTATTCCTACTGGACCTACTCTTTATCTTTGACACGTAATTCCTCCTATTCTTTGATTACAGTTTTCTGATTTCCTTCTCCTCCTGGTTCATCTTAAGCCCTGTAATCAGTCACCTCTAAATCTCTCTCCCCTCGACTCTTCTCTCTGCCTAAAGAATCAGTCTTCCTCCTCGGGCCACATCCACTGTCTACTTTCATCACTTCCATCCCCGGGCTACTCAATACTTTTTCTGAAGCTGGAATATCATCTTGATCTGGCCCACAGATTTATGCTTCTCTTCTTGACGTCTCTAGCCTACATTTAGAGAACATTCTGGACTTCTTGTCCCCCTCCTTCCTGGTTCCTCTTCGTCTCTCCCACTGCTCCTCTTGTGCAGCTTCATCTTCCTTTTAGGCTGGATTCCCCTGAGATGCTGTCTGTTTCTCTCCTTCTGCACTCAAACACTCTCTCTTGGCAGCTCCCAAAGCTGAATCTCCAGGCGCAAAGGTTTTTCTGGGTTCCAGATCTCTAAGAGCTATTTGGATATCCCACGGGCATCTCAAACTTCTCCTCCATAGAACCTAGTTTGTTTCCTTCTGCCACTAATTACAACTTTACTTATTCCTTTTTTCTACCCTTTCCTTCCCTTCCCTTCCCTTCTCTTCTCTTTTCTTTTTTCTTTTCTTTTCACTATCTGTCTGCCAAAGAGATTGGTAATTCCTTTTGAAGCAGGCACATTCCTGTCTTGCTCATCATTACATTCTTATCACCCAACGTGGGCACATAGTTGGTGCTCAATACATTTTTTGAATATAGAACAAGGTATACAGCAGGAGTAAAGCATGGCCCACAGGCCAAATCAAGTCTGGTACTATTTTTGTAAATAAAATTTTATTGAAACATAGTCATGCTCATTGGTTACATATTGTCTATGGCTGCTTTCACCATAAAATGTCAGAGTTGAGTAGATGCAACAGAAACTATATTACTCTCAAAGCCTAAAATATTTCCCCTCTGGTCTTATACAGAAAAAAAATTGCTGATTACTGATGTAAAGGATAGTCTCAGAGCACAGAGGAAAAGTGTATAACCCAAGGGATAGAGAATGCTGGGCTGTCAAGGAAGGCCTCCTGGAAGAAGAAATATGTACCTGAACCTTGAAAGATGAGAAAGAGATATCCAAGAGCAGGATGCGGTGGGATAGAGGTGATAACCTTAACGGGAGTAAGTGCTATGGATAATCTGCATCTGTTGACAAGTGTCGTGCAGCATAAATTATAAGGTAGGCAGTAAGAAATGGACTTGAGAAGATTGGGCAAGGGCCAGAAATCCAAGGGCATTCTTGAGCCTTGTCTGATCCCAGGCCCCCAACAACTTTTACGGTTTCCTCCCATGTCCTGAAGTCTCCAGCCTCAATCTACCTTCCCATATTTTCTGCAAATAATATTACGTCCCATTTCCTAAGCAATTTGAGGTGATATTATTTCTAACACTAAATTCTCAGAATTTCCCTGTTTTGACACCATTTCTTCTCTTATTCTTGAGTTAGAAAAAGGCATTCCTGCTCCTATGATGATATTGAGTCTGTACTCATCTATAAAAATTCCATCTTTCTCTCCTTCCCTCCCTCTCTCAGTCCCTGCCTTTAGTTCATTCCACTCCTTGCCTTTGCCTTTTGACCTTCTAACCTTCAACATCTTGGTCCCTCCTAATCTGCCACTTCTCTTACCACTACTCCTTTTGACTGGTTCCACTCTGGCTCCAATGCCAGAGATGCTGTTGCTCCCCAATTTCCTCCCTCTCTCTGTCTCTCTGAACACTGAGTTACCTTGTAAATTGAGAAGGCTTACCGGCCTTTAAACGCAGAACACTTTTTGACTTCATCTCTTTAATATTTCATAGCCAGAAGCATTGGGCTTTTCCAAACTTGTAAGACTATTTATCTTTGGGATTTCCCCATTCCTTTCAGTTTCTGCTTGAGAACCATTCAATTCTTGGCTTGAGTTCACTTCTTTTTTCTACAGGTAACCACACACCATCACTCTGACTTCTGTCCACTTCTCCAGGTGAGTGGTCTGCCTTCCAATTTCTTTCAGACCATGGTTTTACCAGATATTTTGCAATGTTGTAACAGGGCTCTCTAGCTTGCTATATCTGTTTCTTGTTACTTGGCATTAAGGGGGTAAATATTTTTGATGTTAGTAGCCCACTCTCAGGACCAATTTCTTTATTGATCCACATAGGCTGACTACTATATCAAACAACCATATATTCATGACTTATTTATTTCTTATTCAGCCTACAGTCCACTGAGGGTATATGCTCATTCAGGCACACAAGAGTTTAAGTAATTGGTTCAAGGTCACATAATTGGTAAATAGTGGTATCAAGATTTGGACCCAGGCAGTTGGATTCCAGAATCTTAACCCACTTTCCTCTCAATTAATCAGCTTTGAGATACTACCATTCAAATTTTGCATCTTTCAAGTTATATCACTTACAATTTGCCATCTTCAGCATTTTGTCCTGCATGTCAGTGGGTTGTATATGTAAACCTCTTGATCATACAAGGAGTTATGGAGTCACGGCATATCAGAGCATGTGCTGAGAGATTTTGTAGCATCAAAGATACAGAAGCTCTTTAGATACAACTAAACCTGCCACTATTGATATTAAACAGCCTCTTAATTTTTAACTTTTTTTCTAACCCTATTGTAAATTTTTTCAGGACAGCTAAATTGAATGTCTTATGTTGGTCTCCTGGGGTTTTTCGGTTTCCATCTATCAATATCCATTTATACAAAGAGAGGCTAGGGGGTAATTTTACATTTTGTAAAATTATGTTTGAAGGTATACAAGCAGGTTTGATCTGCACACCCTCATTAGAGCTCTTTATTTCCCACGTGGAGGAATAGGTACCTAAGGGCTTCTGAAAAACAGGTGCTTATTTCTATAGAGGAGAAACTTCCATGAGCAAATGTTCTTTTCAAACCTGTTTCTTCTCCCATGACTTAAGTGCAGTTGGACTTCACTGGGAAAGGGTAAGGAGCAGAACGAGGTTCCCCCTCAAGGCGGTTCTGAGGTGCTCTGAATGCCAGACTGATGTGATCGGTGGAATTCATCACTGCAGGCTGACGTGTCTCACAGTGTGAGTCATGGGCTGGTCTGCTTGGTAAACTACTCCTGCTCTATGCCTGAAGCCGTGCTTCTTTTAAAAATAAATCTTGTTCTTCCAAGCCCCATGTGTCTCACAGCCTCAAGAGTACCTCATGGATTTAGACTAATCTTGTCTTATCATAGACAGGTTACCTCCAGATTCTTAACAGTCACCCCATCTCTGAGGCCATTGATTCATCTGTTCCCCTGAAATTGAGTTAAATGTGCTAGGCTGATTGGCTCCTTGAAGTTAGTATAGGATATTTCAACAGGGCTTTGAAAATGAAGCCCTGACCCCAATGTGTAATGACCTCAGTGTACAGTAAAGGGTTCCTTTGTGTCGGGCAGCTGACAAGTGTCAGTTAACCTTCCAAGTCCACATAGATTTGTACCTGATCTTAGGGTGACAAATCATCTGTCCACTAGCTCACATGGCAAGCATTTTCACCTGGTGGTAATGCCGGTGAGAGACCCTCACATACCACGTAATCAGTCATTTCCATGCAGGCGACATTCTAGTGATTTACTGAAAATATCATCAGAGCCACCAAAGTACACACTTTTAATTTATTACACAAATAATGGATTGGCTGAAGTGTTTAGACCAAGTGAGTTTTTCCCATTGAAAGGCAGTGTGTTCATTCTTTTGGAGTCATCAGCGTAAAGTTCTTCCAGACTCTTAGAGCATTGCTTAGAAAATTGCAGCTTCACTGCAGTGAATATTCCCCCAAGAGCCCTCAAATTTAAGACTCCCACCAGCAAATATGAAGCACTTCTGTTTGTATGGAAGATAAGCCCCAGGGTCCTTGTATCATATTGTCTCAATGATTATACTTAACGTATGCTCCCTCCACGTCCTCTGAAGTAAAACACACACACACGCATATTGAGAACTGAATTGAGTTGTGGGTGTGTGCCATGGATGAGGGCTCCGTCCTAATGTGTGCTGAAGTGCCAGCACTGTGCTGTGGCCAGATAATAATTGCTGCTTAGAAATAGCAGGATATCCAGTGAGAAGAATACACTCTCTCTGGAAGAGTGCAGAACAAGCTGCTCATGGGAAAATGTGGGAGACTATTGAAAGGGGATGAGAAGAGAATTGTTAAGACTCCACTTTCTCAGTTTCTGATCTGAACTTTTGCTCACAGCAGGTGAACACAGGCTCCCTCCCACACAGAGATGTCCTCCCCTGCCGGTGTGCAGTCTGTTAAGTAAACAAAGACTTTATACTGAGAAAGGAACATTTCACTATTTTGGCTAAAGGAACATTGTTACTTTTAAAGCTTTATCCTCCAAACATTTTCCCCTCTCCTTGTTTATTTTTTCACCGGAAAGAAAATGTGCCACTTAAAAAAATTCAACTACAGGACAAGAAAAGCTCACTTCTAGATTAAGTCCACTTCTAGTTTAAGGCTCAGTAGGGCTTAAGGCCAACTCACCTTTTGGTGTGATCACCAGCTCATCCCCTCGAGGAGCCAATATAGCTTTCTTTCTTTTTTTTTTTTTAACATCTTTATTGGAGTATAGTTTCTTTACAATGTTGTGTTAGTTTCCGCTGTATAACAAAGTGTATCAGCTATACGTATACATATACCCCCATATCCCCTCCCTCTTGCATCTCTCTCCTACCCTCCCTATCCCACCCCTCTAGGTGGTCACAAAGCACCGAGCTGATCTCCCTGTGCTATGCGGCTGCTTCCTACTAGCTATCCATTTCACATTTGGTAGTGTCTATATGTCAGTGCTACTCTCTCACTTCGTCCCAGCTTGAGCTTCCCCCTCCCCGTGTCGTCAAGTCCATACTCTACATCTGTGTCTTTATTCCTGTCCTGCCCCTAGGTTCTTCAGAACCTTTTTTTTTTTACGATTCCATATATATGAGTTAGCATACGATATTTGTTTTTCTCTTTCTTACTTATTTCACTCTGTATGACAGACTCTAGGTCCATACACCTCACTACAAATAACTCAGTTTCGTCTCCTTTTATAGCTGAGTAATATTCCATTGTATATATGTGCTACATCTTCTTTATCCATTCATCTGTCGATGGACACCTAGGTTGCTTCCATGTCCTGGCTATTGTAAATAGTGCTGCAATGAATATTGTGGTTCATGACTTCTTTTGAATTATGTTTTTTTCAGGGTATATGCCCAGTAGTGGGATTGCTGGGTCATATGG
>NC_041223.1:14337205-14337945 GCF_002837175.3 Physeter macrocephalus | reverse complement strand
CTTTCATGTGTTTGTTGGCAATCTGTATATCTTCTTTGGAGAAATGTCTATTTAGATCTTCTGCCCATTTTTCGATTGGGTTGTTTGTTTTTTTGATATTGAGCTGCATGAGCTGCTTGTATATTTTGGAAATTAATCCTTTGTCAGTTGCTTCATTTGCAAATATTTTCTCCCATTCTGAAGGTTGTCTTTTCGGCTTGTTTATGGTTTCCTTTTCTGTGCAAAGGCATTTTAGTTTCATTAGGTCCCATTTGTTTATTTTTGTTTTTATTTTCATTTCTCTAGGAGGTGGGTCAAAAAGGATCTTGCTGTGATGTATGTCATAGAGTGTTCTGCCTGTGTTTTCCTCTAATAGTTTGATAGTGTCTGGCCTTACATTTAGGTCTTTAATCCATTCTGAGTTTTTTTGTGTGTGTGTATGGTGTTAGGCGGTGTTCTAATTTCATTCTTTTCCATGTAGCTGTCCAGTTTTCCTAGCACGACTTGTTGAAGAGACTGTCTTTTCTCCATTGTATATTCTTGCCTCCTTTATCAAAGGTAAGGTGACCATATGTATCTGGATTTATCTCTGGGCTTTCTATCCTGTTCCATTGATCTATATTTCTGTTTTTGTGCCAATACCATACTGTCATGATTACTGTAGCTTTGTAATATTGTCTGAAGTCAGGGAGCCTGATTTCTCCAGCTCCGTTTTTTTTCTCAAGATTGCTTTGACTATTAGGGGTCTTTTGTGTTTCCAT
>NC_041223.1:14328685-14330623 GCF_002837175.3 Physeter macrocephalus | reverse complement strand
ATTGGGTTGTTTGTTTTTTTGATATTGAGCTGCATGAGCTGCTTGTATATTTTGGAAATTAATCCTTTGTCAGTTGCTTCATTTGCAAATATTTTCTCCCATTCTGAAGGTTGTCTTTTCGGCTTGTTTATGGTTTCCTTTTCTGTGCAAAGGCATTTTAGTTTCATTAGGTCCCATTTGTTTATTTTTGTTTTTATTTTCATTTCTCTAGGAGGTGGGTCAAAAAGGATCTTGCTGTGATGTATGTCATAGAGTGTTCTGCCTGTGTTTTCCTCTAATAGTTTGATAGTGTCTGGCCTTACATTTAGGTCTTTAATCCATTCTGAGTTTTTTTGTGTGTGTGTATGGTGTTAGGCGGTGTTCTAATTTCATTCTTTTCCATGTAGCTGTCCAGTTTTCCTAGCACGACTTGTTGAAGAGACTGTCTTTTCTCCATTGTATATTCTTGCCTCCTTTATCAAAGGTAAGGTGACCATATGTATCTGGATTTATCTCTGGGCTTTCTATCCTGTTCCATTGATCTATATTTCTGTTTTTGTGCCAATACCATACTGTCATGATTACTGTAGCTTTGTAATATTGTCTGAAGTCAGGGAGCCTGATTTCTCCAGCTCCGTTTTTTTTCTCAAGATTGCTTTGACTATTAGGGGTCTTTTGTGTTTCCATGCAAATTGTGAAATTTTTTGTTCTAGTTCTGTGAAAAATGCCATTCGTAGTTTGATAGGGATTGCACTGAATCTGTGGATTGCTTTAAATTGTGAAATTTTTTGTTCTAGTTCTGTGAAAAATGTCATTGGTAGTTTGATAGGGATTGCATTGAATCTGTAGATTGCTTTGGGTAGTGTAGTCATTTTCACAATATTGATTCTTCCCATCTAAGAACATGGTATATCTCTCCATCTGTTTGTATCATCTTTAATTTCTTTCATCAGTGTCTTATAGTTTTCTGCATACAGGTCTTTTGTCTCCTTAGGTAGGTTTATTCCTAGGTATTTTATTCTTTTTGTTGCAATGGTAAATGGGAGTGTTTCCTTAATTTCACTTTCAGATTTTTCATCATTAGTGTATCGGAATGCAAGAGATTTCTGTGCATTAATTTTGCATCTTGCTACTTTACTAGATTCACTGATTAGCTCTAGTAGTTTTCTGGTAGCAGCTTTAGGATTCTCTATGTATAGTAGCATGTCATCTGCAAACGGTAACAGCTTTACTTCTTCTTTTCTGATTTGGATTCCTTTTATTTCTTTTTCTTCTCCTATTGCTGTGGCTAAAAGTTCCAAAACTATGTTGAATAATAGTGGTGAGAGTGGGCATCCTTGTCTTGGTCCTGATTTTAGAGGAAATGGTTACAGTTTTTCACCATATGAGAACGATGTTGGCTGTGGGCTTGTTGTATATGGCCTTTATTATGTTGAGGTAGATTCCCTCTATGCCTACTTTCTGGAGAGTTTTTATGATAAATGGGTGTTGAATTTTGTCAAAAGCTTTTTCTGCATCTACTGAGATTATCAAATGGTTTTTATCCTTCTGTTTGTTAATATGGTGTATCACATTTATTGATTTGCGTATATCGAAGAATCTTTGCATTCCTGCGATAAACCCCACTTGATCATGGTGTATGATCCTTTTAATGTGCTGTTGGATTCTGTTTGCTAGTATTTTGTTGAGGATTTTTGCATCTATGTTCATCAGTGATACTGGTCTGTAGTTTTCTTTTTTTGTGAAGTCTTTGTCTGGTTTTGGTATCAGGTTGATGGTGGCCTCATAGAGTGAATTTGAGAGTGTTCTTCCCTCTGCTATCTTTTGGAAGAGTTTGAGAAGGATAGGTGTTAGCTCTTCTCTAAATGTTTGATAGAATTCGCCTGTGAAGCTATCTGGTCCTGGGCTTCTGTTTGTTGGAAGCTTTTAAATCACAGTTTCAATTTCAGTGCTTGTGAT
>NC_041223.1:14287406-14328673 GCF_002837175.3 Physeter macrocephalus | reverse complement strand
TTCTTCCTGGTTCAGTCTCTGAAGGTTGTGCTTTTCTAAGAATTTGTCCATTTCTTCCAGGTTGTCCATTTTATTGGCATAGAGTTGCTTGTATTAATCCCTCATGATTCTTTGTATTTCTGCAGGGTCAGTTGTTACTTCTCCTTTTTCATTTCTATTTCTGTTGATTTGAGTCTTCTCCCTTTTTTCTTGATGAGGCTGGCTAGTGGTTTATCAATTTTGTTTATCTTCTCAAAGAACCAGCTTTTACTTTTGTTCATTTTTGCTTTTGTTTCCTTCATTTCTCTTTCATTTATTTCTGATCTGATTTCTATGATTTCTTTCCTTCTGCTAACTTTAGGGTTTTTTTGTTCTTCTTTCTCTAATTGCTTTAGGTGTAAGGTTATGTTGTTTATTTGAGATTTTTCTTGTTTCCTGAGGTAGGCTTGTATTGCTATAAACTTCCCTTTAGAACTGCTTCTGCTGCATCCCATAGGTTTTGGGTCATCACGTTTTCATTGTCATTTGTTTCTAGGCATTTTTTGATTTCCTCTTTGATTTCTTCAAGGATCTCTTCATTATTTAGCAGTGTATTGTTTAGCTTCCATGTGTTTGTATCTTTTACAGTTTTTTTCCTGTAATTGATATCTGGTCTCATAGCATTGTGGTTGGAAAAGATACTTGATATGAATTCAATTTGCATAAATTTACCAAGGCTTGATTTGTGACCCAAGGTATGATCTATCTTGGAGAATGTTCCATGAGCACTTGAGAAGAAAGTGTATTCTGTTGTTTTTGGATGGAATGTCCTATAAATATCAATTAAGTCCATCTTGTTTAATGTGTCATTTAAAGTTTGTGTTTCCTTATTTATTTTCATTTTGGATGATCAGTCCATTGGTGAAAGTGGGGTGTTAAAGTCACCTACTATTATTGTGTTAAACTGTTGATTTCCCCTTTTATGGCTGTTAGCATTTGCCTTATGTATTCAGGTGCTCCTAAGGTAATTATCAGTATGTATGTTCCTATTACTGTTTTCTTAATTGTTTTGGGTTTGTTATTGTCAGTCTTTTCCTTCTCTTGTGTTTCCTGCCTAGAGAAGTTCCTTTAGCATTTGTTGTAAAGCTGGCTTGGTGGTGCTGAATTCTCTTAACTTTTGCTTGTCTATAAAGGTTTTAATTTCTCCATCGAATCTGAATGAGATCCTTGCTGGGTGGAGAATATTGGTTGTAGGTTTTTCCCTTTCATCACTTTAAATATGTCCTCCCACTCCCTTCTGGCTTGCAGAGTTTCTGCCTAAAGATCAGCTGTTAACCTTATGGGGATTCCCTTGTATGTTATTTGTTGCTTTTTCCTTGCTGCTTTTAATATTTTTTCTTTGTATTTAATTTTTGATAGTTTGATTAATATGTCTTGGTGTGTTTCTCCTTGGATTTATCCTATATGGGACTCTCTGTGCTTCCCTGGACTTGACTGACTATTTCCTTTCCCATGTTAGGGAAGTTTTCAAATATAATCTCTTCAAATATTTTCTCAAACCCTTTTTTTACTCTTTTTCTTCTGGGACCCTTATCATTCCAATGTTGTGCATTTAGTGTTGTCCCAGAGGTCTCTGAGACTGTCTTCAATTCTTTTCATTCTTTTTTCTTTATTCTTGTCTGCGGTAGTTATTTCCACTATTTTACCTTCCAGGTCACTTATCCATTCTTCTGCCTCAGTTATTCTGCTATTGATTCCTTCTAGAGAATTTTAAATTTCATTTATTGTGTTGTTCATCATTGTTTGTTTGCTCTTCAGTTCTTCCAGGTCCTTGTTAAACAGTTCTTGTATTCTCTCCATTCTTTTTCCAAGATTTTGGATCATCTTTCTTATCATTACTCTGAATTCTTTTTCAGGTAGACTGCCTATATCCTCTTCATTAGTTTGGTCTGGTCATTTTTTAACTTGCTCCTTCATCTGCTACATATTTCTCTGTCTTTTCATTTTGTTTAACTTACTGTGTTTGTGGTCTCGTTTTCACAGGCTGCAGGTTCGTAGTTCCTGTTGTTTTTTGTGTCTGCCCCCAGTAGGTAAGGTTGGTTCAGTGGCTTGTGTAGGCTTCCTGGTGGAGGGGACTGATGCCTGTGTTCTGGTGGGCGGGGCTGCATCCGGTTGTGTGTTTTGGGGTGTCTGTGAACTTAGTATGATTTTAGACAGCCTCTCTGCTAATGGGTGGTGTTGTGTTCCTATCTTGGTAGTTGTTTGTCATGGGGCATCCAGCACTGGAGCTTGCTGGCCGTTGGTTGGAGCTGGGTCTTAGCATTGAGATGGAGATATCTGGTAGTGCTCTCGACAATTGATATTACATGGGGCCGGGAGGTCTCTGGTGGTCCAATGTCCTGAACTTGGCTCTCCAACCTCAGAGGCGCATGCCTGACACCAGGCCGTAGCACCAAGACCCTGTCAGCCACACAGCTCAGAAGAAAAGGGAGAAAAAAAGAAAGAAAATAAAAATAAAAATAGAAATAAAATAAAATAATTAAAATCAAAAAGTAATTTTAAAAAAAGAGAGCAACCAAATCAATAAACATATCCACCAGTGATAACAAGTGCTAAAAACTATACTAAGATAAACATAAAAATCAGAAACAAGTCAGTTGCAGACAGAAAACCCCAAGTCTACAGCTCCTCCCAAAGTCCACCACCTCAATTTTGGGTTGATTCATTGTCTATTCAGCTATTCCACAGATGCAGGGTACATCAACTTGATTGTGGGGATATAATCTGGTGCTCCTGAGGCTGCACGGAGAGATTTCTCTTTCTCTTCTTTGTTTGCACAGCTCCTGGGGTTCAGCTTTGGTTTTGGCCCCGCCTCTGCATGTAGGTCACCCTCAGGCATCTGTTCCCCGCCCACACAGGAGAGGGTTAAAGCAGCGGCTGATTAGGGGGCTCTGGCTCACTCATGCCTAGGGGAGGGAGGGGTACAGTAGTTATAATTGGAACGCAGGATGAGCCTGCAGTGACAGAGGCTGGTGTGACGTTTCAACAGCCTGAAGCGTGCTGTGTGTTCTCCCAGGGAAGTTGTCCCTGGATCATGGGACCCTGTCAGTTGCAGGCTGCACAGGCTCCCCATGGGGGGTGGGGGTGGACAGTGACCTGTGCTTGCAAACAGGATTCTTGGTGGCTGCATCAGCAGCTTTAGTGTTTCATCCCTGTCTCTGGTGTCTGTGCTGATAGCCACGGCTCGCAGCCGTCTCTGGAGCTCATTTAGGCAGTGCTCTGCCTTCTGTGGGCAGACAGGGAAGGAATCCCCTCTCCTCGCGCACCCTGAAACAATGGTCTCTCGCCTCTTAGGCAGGTCCAGACATTTTCCCAGACTCCCTCCCGGCCAGCCGTGGCACACTAACCCCTTCAGCCTGTGTTCACACCGCCAACCCCAGTCCTCTCACTGCGATCTGACCTCCGAAGCCCGAGCCTCAGCTCCCAGCCCCCGCCCGCCCCGGCGGGTGAGCAGACAAGCCTCTCGGGCTGGTGAGTGCTGGTCGGCACCGATCCTCTGTGCGGGAATCTCTCCGCTGTGCCCTCCGCACCCCTGTGGCTGCGCTCTCCTCCATGGCTCTGAAGCTTCCCCCCCGCCCACTCCCACTCTCCACTAGTGAAGGGGCTCCCTAGGGTGTGGAAACTTTTCCTCCTTCACAGCTCCCTCCCAGAGGTGCAGGTCCCGTCCCTATTCTTTTGTCTCTGTTTTTTCTCTTTTCTTTTGCCCTACCCAGGTACATGGGGATTTTCTTGCCTTTGGGGAAGTCTGAGGTCTTCTGCCAGCATTCAGTAGGTGTTCTGTAGGAGTTGTTCCACATGTAGATATATTTTTGATGTATTTGTGGGGAGGAAGGTGATCTCCACGTCTTACTCCTCCGCCATCTTGAAGGTCCCCCTTGCCAATATAGCTTTTAAAGATTCCCCTCTGTTTATGTTGAGCTCTCATGCACCTGGACTTCCACAAAGCAAAATGCACCGTGGCAATTGTTTTCTGGATACCTCAGGTAAAAAGGCCAACCTCTACCCAGATATCTATGGATCTACCTATTTATCAATATGTCTGTAGCTAAGACTTAAATATGGCCCTTACGGTGTGCTACATGCCATTCTAAGTCCTTTACATAAAAACTCTTTTTACCTTTATCGGAGAATTTTATGACAATTGCTTCAATATTGATGTGGGGTAAATTTGGGGAGACTGACATTAGATGTAAGACTCTTTCTATACCTCTTCTGGGGAATGTATCCTGTTGTACTGCACTCATCTTTTTCTTGTCTGTTTGCCCCTGTTATGGATCTCTTTATTTATTTAAAATTTTTATTGAAGTATAGTTGCTATACAATGTTGTGTTAGTTTCTGGTATACAGCAAAGTTATTCAGTTGTATATAATATATATATATATTATATATACATACATACACATATATATATATATTCTTTTTCAGGTTCTTTTGCATTACAGTTTATCACAAGATATTGAATATAGTTCCCTGTGCTATATAGTAGGATCTTGTTGTTTATCTATTTTATATATGGTACTGTATATCTGCTAATCCCAAACTCCTAATTTATCTCACCCCCCACCCATACTGATCTCTTCATTAACAAGGGCCATGGCTTTCTTCTCTGTCCCCTAATGTTAGCACAAAGCCTGATATATAAGGGGCCCTCAATAAATCTTTTTGAATGAATTAAAGTAGAGCAAGAAAGGAAGACAAAGAAAATCTTATTGTTGGAATACTTTCTTTTGGTTGGTAGGCAGTGTGGTTTGACTTAACAGGTCTGAGTCCTAATTTCCTCACTGAGAAAATAGGGAAAATAATACTACCTTAAAGGGCAGTTGTAGAAGTAAATGAATTTATCAAAAGTACCTAGCATATTTTAAGTCACTGTGAAAAAAGATGGCTTATTCCATAAATGGTGTTCTGGAAAAATACGAAGCTGAATCCCTGTCTCACATCTTACACCAAAGGAAATCTCAAATGATGATTGCACAACTCTGTAAATATACTAAAATCCATTGAATTGTATACTTTAAATGAGTGAATGATATGATATGATATTATATCTCAATAAAGTTGTTATAAAAATAAATCCCAGAAGATCAAAGATTTAAGTGTAAAAACAGGGAACTGTCTTAGAAGGAAACATAAGATAGTTTTTAATATGTTATTGTAATGGAGAATGACCTTTTCAAGCAAGACATACTGTTCTAAAGCCATAAATGAAAGTTTGATAAATTTGATTATGTAATAATTGAATATTTTGCAGAAGAAAATACTAGAAACAAAAGAAAAATATGACAAATAGTGAGAAAATAATTAAAAGCACATAGAACAAAAGGCTAATTACTGTAATGTATAAAGAGCTCTTAAGAATCAATGTGAAAATGACCAAAAACCCAACAAAAAATATGGGCAAAGTACAAAAGCAAGCAGCTCAGAGGAAAAGCTTATACCAATATATTCTCCTACCAACAGCCTAATGGTACAAGCTCTTTAGAAGCAATATTTGAACTATTTGTCCAAATTAAAAATACATAAGTCCTCCGATCTAGCAATTTGGCTTCTAGGAATTTATTCTATAGCTATTTATACATGTGTCTAGACATAAACATAAGTATAGTCATTGCATGAAATGTTTGTAACAGCACAATACTTGAAATCAAACTAAATGCCAACCAACAAAGAAGTGGTTAGAGAAATAATAGCATTTTGTTTAGTGAAAAACTATGCAGCTCTTAAAAACAGTTGATGAAGAACCCCAAAATATATCAATTAAAAACAAAACAAGGTGCTGGACAATGTGTTTACTGTTCATGTATTAAATTTTTATATATTGCACAAACATGTGTTTGCATACGCATAAAATATTCTAGCTTCTTTCTATCCCCCCAAACCCATCATGCCCCAAATTCAGCTCATGAATAACAAGATGAATGAATTCCTTTCACATGTATCATCTCTGCATTTAATTTCTGCACCAACCCTACAGAAAAGATACTAATACTTTCTTTTGAAAATATTTTTTTGAAATATTGAAACTTTGAGTTTGCTTATTCAATAGTTGCAACTACTAATGCTAAATCCTTGATGCCAAAGCTCTGTTGTACAGGGAAAAAGCCTAAACTTCTTATATAATGATGTAGGACATCCTTCATCAAACGACATTGTCCTTCCTTCCCAGATTACTCTCCTATCTCCTTCTGCTTCTAGCACACTGCTCCAAGTTCTTTCACACTGTTCCTCCTTTCCATGTTTAGGGCCTCTTCCAATGATGCTTTCACACCTCAGCTCAATGAAATCCTATTTACATTTTCTTAAAGTGTCAACTCAAATGCCACCCACTCGGCAAATCTTTACCTGTCATCCTAGGCAACACCAATGGTTCCAGCACAACTACAGCTCATAGTTTTCATAGTTTGTCCTGTATTTCAAAAGCATTTTATATAAGTCTATTAAAACTGATTATATTATTTCAAGGTCATAAGCATATTGAGATTAGAGGCCCTATTTTTATTCTCATTACTACCACAACGTCTAGAATATAGTAGCAGTTTGATAAATATTTATTAGAAAAATTTTTTACCTGAATTCGAATCATTTTTAATTACCCATAGGTTGAAGAACTTCATATTCAGCATGACAGATTTGGGGATTGAATAATACATCTCTTCTAAGAATTTGAAATGAAAATGTTTTATTGATGGAAAATCTTTCTTCATCTTGCCTTCTAGAATTCAAATGAATGTTCATGCTCCATGAAGAGAATGGGCTGTGGTTTTTTGTTACAGATTTGGAGCCAGTAAATTTTTATGAATGTGACCTTATCATGTCTTCTGGAAGCTTTCCTGTTCTTTAATTCCTTTTTCCTGTGTTTTCATAGGAACCAGGGAAAATGTGTTGAGGGCATGGTGGAGATCTTTGACATGTTGCTGGCTACATCGTCTCGGTTCCGTATGATGAATCTCCAGGGAGAGGAGTTTGTGTGCCTCAAATCCATCATTTTGCTTAATTCTGGTGAGTGGATAACATGGGAAAATTTAATGCTGGTTACTGGAAGAAATATTTATTTGTATTTTCAACCAGGTACAAGCTACCTACTACAAACACATAATCACAAATTGATAGAAACAATTAACACATTTAAAATTTTTAAAATAAATAAAATAAAATACCTATCTTCTTTTAAAATTACTTATGGCGGTGAAAACATGCTGGTCAAAAATGATGAATGAAAAACAAAAATTGAACATTGAATCCAATGGCCTTTCTGTTGAAATACTTTTATCCTCTCACAGATATTGGGGATGTTTTTATTAAGGTGGTACATGTATGTGGACGTAAGTCTGTTAGTTGTATATGTCAGAAAGTAAGTAGAGCGAGTGACCCTGTTAGGATAGTGTGACCAATTCTAAGTTCCAGATCATAAGCAAAGAGACTTATTTGAGGCAGACCATGTTTCTGGTCAAAATTGATTAGCTGAAAAATATAATTGACTCAGAGATAGAAAAACCTAGTTCTAAAACTGAGGAACGTGGAATTTGGTACATTGGTCCAGCTGGAAGAGTGGTTTTCATTTGATCCATGGTGTCTAATTCAACTGTCCCCTCCTATGTATTCATTTGAGAAAGGTTAGCTGAGAGTGGCATCTGTTTTTTTTTTTTTTTTTTTTTTTTTGGGGTGGTGAGGTTTGCTGTTGTATAATGAGTCACTCCAGGTCACCCAGATGGAAACTATGGCTCAGCCTGAATCAGCACCCTGGCTCGTCCCAGACTCCTCGGTAGTTGAGTCTAAGTCTAGACCCCCAGTCTGCACCACCTGAAGCTTAACAATGGGGTGTCATCTGCACTGTAGATGCCCTTAATCTGGACCTTAGTCCCCCAGCCCCAGTCCTACCTCATGCCGGAGACCTCATTCTCACTTACAAATCACAACTGTTTGGAATCCCTGGACCTGATTTTAGATTTAGTTTCTTACATCATTCGATATGGTCTCAAAGTTCCCAATAGCTGAACTACAGTTTGTGTTGATCCCATATGGAAAGAGTCGGCACTCCCTTGTCTTTTGAGATGTTTTGTTTCTTCCTGATGAATGCCAATCCCTTCCCATATCCCCTAACAATTTTCCACTTCTCTTCCCCACCAATGCTAGTAAGCTGTATTGCTTAATGGTTGTCATAGTGATCATTCTCACTTAACTGATAAATGGAAATCTGTACTATTACACTAGGCAGGGACTGAATTACAGAATGAAGTTGCATGAAAAATAATGTGGTCTCTACTAAGGAAGTGATTACCACTCCATTCAAGTTTCAGGTTCCACTCACGTGCATTGTGCTTTTCATTTGAGTCATTTGTCCTGTATGTTGAAGGGTCCAGATCCCACAATGGCTCTTTATTGGCTGAGAGTTCTGGGAGCAGTGCCACTCGGCTGCCCAGTGCCAGGTCCTGAACCTGCTCCTTCTTCGATGGAGGGCTGGCACACGCCGACGTCTCTCATGTGGGCAATCTGTTAATTTCAGGGAAGGCAGGCCTGTCGAGTGCTGGGACTTTTTTCCTACCTTTACCAGGAAATAATACCCCGGACAGGAAGTGAAATTAGCTGGAGTTATAAAATCAACAAAAGGAGCTGCTCTGATCTTGGTAATCAAAAATATATCCTTCAGATCTGCAGAGTTTTCTCCTGCATTACTGGTCTGTTCCTATGGGAGGGTGTTTTTTTTCATATTATGTAATAAAAAAGGCAGGACTTTTGCCATCAAAATATTGGATTTATAGACCTAAGTTTTTTAAATCCCAGAGGAAAAACTTTAAGCCCTCACAAGAAAGTATTTATTAAAGACTGGCACCAGCATCTCCAAACAGTATTTCCCACCACAGGATTTGGACCTCCACCTGCTGCCCCCTGACACCAGTTAAACTTTCCTGCTCTATCCTTGTTCTTTTACCTCTTTCTCAGGATCTTCCGTGAGCTCCCTTGCGCCGGGAGAGTCGGAACTCTATTTTGGAAATGCAAGGCACTGTTTTACTGACAGAGGTTATAGTTGTCTTTTTCATGAGATACCAGCAGCTCGTCTTTTCTTGTAAGGATGGCACTGCTGGCTCATGAGCTGTAGCAAAACAGAAGCCATCTCTCAACCTGGGAAAAGTGAAATCGCTCTTTCCACTCCAAAAGTGAGCTCTGTTTTGGAAAAGCGGATCTGCCGCTGAGCACAGCTCCTGGTGTCTCATACTGTTCCTGAAAAACAGAATCTAAAAAAACATGACTCCTAAACACAGTGGTGTGGCAGGGCCTTTTTCAGAGTCAAAAAGTGATCAGTCATATGAGGGTCACCACGACGATCAACAGCTTTTCCCCACAACTGGAGGTATGGACTTTTCTAAAAACCCAACCAATTCGTGGCTCTGATCAGGGGCAGCCAGCTCCTCACCTGTCATGAGACAAAATACAAAGTGACTCTAATTCCTGGAATCTCTGACAGAAGCCAAGCTAGAAATGATTCAGGAAACCTGCACTAGAAGATGCGTTTCTGGTCCCTGGGAAACAAGACCTCAGTGTATGGAGGAACCCTGGGTTTTGGGCTGAGCCCCTGTCAACAAAGTCTGAGAAGGGTGTGTTTACATTGGCCTTGACTTTGGGGCCGAGACCCAAGGGGAGTTGAAAGGTTGTTATGAGGACCTGCTAGGAATGTCTTTCTGGAAGCCTTGAGAAGTTCTCCCAAATGCCAACATTTCCAGGGGAATCCCTCTTCACAGCTGTTTGGGAGTGGGAGGTAGTCATCATTTCTGAGACTGAATAATTTATTACTTTGCTTGCAAAAGCCTCTAATCATCCATAGGACAAACACCGTTTGTTTTTATACTCCCCACCAAAAGACAGAGGCATTGCTAGTTAATCCAAAGATGTAAAGGCATTCTGGGAACCAGCTGGACAGGGTTCAAGGTAGGGCAAATGCGAACAGAGCAGATGAGCTGAGGGCACAAGGCTGGGAGGCAGCAGCAGTAGGAGAGGAGGATGGAGCTGGAGCTACAGAGGGGGACCAGGAAGGAGGTTCTGTGCCCCTCTACTGTATTCCTGCTACCCAGCGTGACTTCAGTTCTTCTTTGTAATTCCAATATTTCAAATTCTTCGGGTCCGGTTCAGATCTCACCTCATTCAGGAAATCTTGCTACAACCCAAGCCCATAAGGAGATTTTCTTCTCCAGACTCTTTTAGTTCTTAGAGCCACTACCTCACAATCTAGCATTTGGTCAGTTGGTGCACTGATTTCAATAATTGATTCAATAATTTCATTAATTTATTCAATAACTCATCAGTTATGGAACTCCCACCATGAAATTTAAGCCAAATATATGAAAATGAATGACATCGTTCTTTGGTTTTGGTTTTTCAGTGTTTTCTTTTAGCCTGGATGGGCTCTTTATGCGTGTATGTCCTAATTTCCCTATAAACTATTAATCTTTTTTATTCCTCACAGCCTGTGAAGTGCCAACAAGTATTAGACCATTCAGTCATTTAATAGACGCGTGTTTGCTGGGCATGACCAGAAGCACCTAGAAAGTCCCCATTTTTCCCGTGCTGTTCCCACCATGATGAAACATATCATCTTTTTCAGTGTACTATAGATCTAGATAATGTCAAACTATTAATGGGAAAAAAATAATGCCCATCTCCTTGGGTTATTGTGAGATCAAGGGGAACTGTGTATAAAGTGTCTGATGCAGTTCCTGGAACACAGTAGGTCCTCAATCAGTGACAACTGTCATCATCACTCGTGAGAATCTCTGGCTTAAACGGAGTCAGTTCATGCCTTTTTTTTCAATAAAATTCAGTGCCTTTAGTTTAAAGGCCTCCCTTCCGCTAGGCTTAAAAAAATATGCAAGGACTGGAGGGTAATAATAGAGATTGTAACTGTTCTCCTGAGGCTTTGTTAATTGTGCTATTTAATTTTATTTAGAGAAATTTTAGAGCAGGATTATCTCATGGATAGTATTTGATAGATTTGATAGTATTCAAATAGATTGTTATTTGAACCTTAATGTTGACGGACCTTAATGAAAACTCTGCGGTGTCCTCATTCACCATCAGTTGACTCTGCTTCTTCTCATCTTCCTTTCCCACCTATGTGATCCTCATAAAGCCTTCAGAATCCACTCCCATTCAGAACACCACCCATTTAGGAAGTGTTTTTCAAGTCTCGGAAAAATTCATGAGTCAACGCTTAATACGTATAAATCTACAGTCTCTAATAAATGTTGGGTTTGGCCTTCAAGATCAATTTAATAATTATTTCTCCCCATTTTCTGAACATATTTCTGACCACAATTCTTTATATGCCTCAGTAATTCTGAAGAGCCTCACGTACTTCACTCCCAGGTAACTTTATCCAACTGGCTCCCTGGAGAGCCTGTCAGACCCCTGACTGCAGCTCCTGTGCCCTCTGTGTTACAGTGGATCTTCTTTTCTGTCCTGATCCACAAACTAATTCCAATTACTCCAACTCTTTGCCTGCTGGATCCCGGTGTTACCATTGGCAGGCATGTTTGTTACTCCTGGAAAGTCTTCTGCTGTAAAAATGTTGTACCCTTGATTACCCCTTCATCCAAAACTGATCTTCAGACATTTCTCTTTCAATTGATGGAGTATTAAAGAAGAATAAAGAGCCAAAACCACTGGGGCTAAAAACCCGAGGTGGAAAGTTAAAGGAAAGTAAGTTGCCAGGAAGGAAGAATTATGACAACATCTCTAAAGCGTGTATCCCGGTGTTCATTTAAAGAAAAAAGGATATGGAATATCCTACAGGTGCATATACGTTAAATGTAAACATAAAAATGGTACCAGCTCTTGTCTGTCACCTAGTTCTGCTTTGTTAATAATGGCATATCTTGCCATCTTGATGCCTTGATGAAACATCTGATGCTGAAGCTGGTGACATCCATTTGCTTTGTATATGTTCAGCAGAGGCTGCAGTCTCGTCAGAGAAGCATTTGTAATCATGATTGATTATAACAGGCTCCCATCACAAAGACTATTTCCTCTCTCGGAGCTGAATTCTTTGCTTTCTCTCTGCTAATTATTAGGCAGTTATTCACTGCATTGATATTTTTAAGTGTATAAGTTAGACAATGATTCAGAGTCCCTATATTTAGATGAAAAAGCATTTAAAAAACATACTGTAAATATGTTGACTGTAAACATTAAGGATCATTAATTCTTAACAGTTAAAGTTTCCTGATGGGAGCAAGCCTTGGAATCTCAGATACACACATTGCCCAGTATACCCATTGCTGTCACGGTGGAGAAGATTTGATTGTATTATCTCTTGAGTTCTTTATAATGCTAACCTTCCTCTCCAGGGAGCCTGCTCATTGTGGTAATTTTGAGATAAATGGCACTTGGTAGTTATTAAGTGGCTCACTGTCTTCTCAGTGGCTGATGGATTCTGTAGGCAGTCGACAGCTCTTGGAGTCTTTCCTTGCTCCTACCTAATGGTGTGGCCTTAAGCCTCTTGGCCTCCGTTAATTTCTTGAACACTTGGCGCACCATGGTCTTTGTCTTAGAGAGCCCAGGCATTCAAGAGAAGCAACTCTGGCACTTACTTAGGGGGTGATGGATGCCCTTTGACAAGCCACTCCCCTGAGCCTCACGTGTAAAATGGAAATAATGATACCTAACACACAGAATTGTTGTGACTATTGAAACAATGACCACTTAGTGCCTGGCACATAATATGTGCACATAAATGTCAGCCTGTAGACTCTCCAAATACAAAAACCTGGCACGTTTTTCTTAGCAGATGATACGTAACTTCCTGCCTGGAAATTCTGAAGTGGGATTTCACGCCGGTCACTTGGGGTTAAAAAAATTGCATTCTCACGGCAAAGATGTCCTTCTTGTGAGTGGAATAGTCCCAGGCCCCAGACGGGGTGGATTGGATCCTGCGTCTTCTTGCAGAGACTTCTTGGAACTTCTAAGGAACTGGGGGGAACCAGCCAAGTGCCTGTAACCTGGGGAAGACTTGGGGGTCTTAACTCTTTGGACGGGGCAAAGGCAGGAGCCATTGAGAGACTAGAAATCCTTGCGATGATACTGATATTAGGAGCAGTTATCCATTCATATTCAAGAACCTCAGAGGGAGGGGCAGCCGCCCATCCTTTTACGCTCCAAGGAGCACGGACAAAGGGGGAAGCTGTCTCTTAGGTCCTTGATTTAACCACCATTTTCACCCACGTTCTCTAGGGTCCAGAAATTACCTGTCCGTATTCTTAAGTTTGAATAATATACGGGACCATTAAAAAAAAAGAAAAATGCCACAGACTACCCCACTGCTGACTTAAAATGCTCTTTGTATGTTGCTTAAATATGAATCATCACATTATGTAAATGAACGAGTGTACGCTCCACGTTCATAGCTCTTATATACATACAAAACCAAAACAAATTCACAAATTAAATACAGACTGAAAGGCAAACTGGTAATAATGTTTTGGCAGAAATCGAGTTGCTTTTTGCAGCCTGCTGGGGCAGATCTCTGTCTGCTAGTCTACCAAGACTCTTGTGAGGACCCTGTTCTCCCGCCTTGTCTGTGTTCAAAAGGATGGCAAAACCTTTGCTTCTGTAGCACCCTGTTTTGGCAAGAACACATCATTTATGTATTTTGTTTGCTTCTGCATTTAGTTTTCTGAGATACTTAAGACATAACTGTTAGACTTGAGGCCATCATGAACACGGGTGAAAAATATGTTACTTAGGAAACAGTCAAAGATGATATGGACTATTTAGATGGTTCCATCTCAATACTCCACACGTTTCCATCCTCTGGGGGTCTTTGAAAAAATTCTGTTGCGGGGACCCTTCCCAGAGATTCCGATATCATTAACCGTGAATATCGGTATTTGTTTAAAGCTCCCACCAAGACTTCAGTCTCACCAGGATTGAGAACTCTTGATCTAACTGACATAGAACATTCTGAAATCAATGTCTGAATGATATTTTTTAGAATATTGTTAAGATTAAAGCGCACAATTTGAAAAGGCCAAGAGACAGTGTAAGGACCTTTGAGAATCCTCTTTTAATTCTCAGCAATGTGTGGAAATTAGTTTGAAAACTACTGCTGTAGGTGATGAAATGTCTGCTAAGTTAAACTTGTTCTCTAGTACATTATAAAATGAAGCATTCTGCAAACTGTGGGGAAAAACTGCTGGTGCTCAGAAAGAACATTGTCCAGCACTGGGGACAGGAAATGGAGGCCTGTCTTTCACACATTGGCTTGGGCAGGGGACACAGGCAATTAACAGATCATTTCAATGTCATGAGATAAGGGAATGTCATGATGAAGGGAAGCAGAGTCTCGGCAGAGATGGACAGCAGGGTCCTTACCTGAGTACCAATGCTTCAACTGAGTCATTAGGGTGAGTTGGACTTGGCTGGAGTCAGAAGAAAGGCAAGAGGGAAAGTTCTGGCTCCACCATGAAACTAACAAGGTCTCATCAAGCCACTGGACCTCTCTTCACTGGTCTCCTCAACTATAAAATAGAAATAATAATTCTAAACTGTCCTGTTAACCCAAAGGTTTGTCATGACATAACAAGATAGCTTAAAAATATGAGCTAATATCATCATTACTATTATAATCAGTTGTGTTTTTAGAGGGAAAATATTATGTGATCTAATATCCTGCAGAGACTTTGGTGTCAGGATCTTCCTGTTCTAATCATAGGACAAGAATTACACTCAGGCCCTATATTTGGAAGGCCCATAGATGCCCTCTCTCTGCCCTCATGCCTGGCACACTGAACTATAAATCTAAATGTGTGTTGACACTTGAACTGAAGAAGACCATGAGAAAACAGCAACAAAATCCCACTAATTTCTTGAGCTCAGAAGTGAAATAAAATATTGTTTTTTAATGGGGTTTTCCTTTCCTTGCATGATACTCATTGAATAAGCAAAAGCCATATTGGAATATGTATGCTTCCTGAAACATTGAAATGGAAAGTCAGACTGTCACGTTTTCAGTCTAAACCAAACACCCCTACACTTAGTTGGAAGACCTACTTCTGGGCCTAGCCTTTCATGTGTGGGCCCACGGCTACATCTGACTGCTTCTCTTGGGTTGAAAGAAAGATGGAAAAACAAACTCCCTGCCTCTCCCATGGGGTCCTGGTCCTTGAGCACCACATCAGCCTCAGACTCCTTCAGCACTTTCCCCCAGGGGGTACGGCTACTTTTGTATGTGGAGGTACCTTGAGGTTGCCTCGGTTCTGTTTTCTCTGAGTTTTTACTTTATATCTACTTTGTTTATTTATTTATTTATTTATATTATTTTATTATTATTTTTTTTTTTTTGTGGTACGCGGGCCCTCACTGTTGTGGCCTCTCCCATTGCGGAGCACAGGCTCCAGACGCGCAGGCTTAGCGGCCATGGCTCACGGGCCCAGCCGCTCCACGGCACGTGGCATCTTCCTGGATCGGGGCACGAACCCGCGGCCCCTGCATCGACAGGCGGACTCCCAACCACTGCGCCACCAGGGAAGCCCTATATCTACTTTTTAGGTTTTGTTTTTCTTCTGGCATATAAGACAGACAGCAATACCCCCACTGAACTGAGTGATATCCATGGATTTAAAAGCTACTATATGTTAGCTTAACTACCATTTATTGAGGATTTACTACTTTTCCAGGCATTAAGTGCTGGAAAGGAAAAGTTGCCTCTAGTTGCCTCATCTGTAAAATGGGAGGTAGTAGTAGTTCCTACATACTAGTTTGCATAAAGTGAGCCGTGTGGACTGCTCGCTGGACCCTAGGGATGCTCCATCAAAGTGACCCCGTGGTCATACCAGCAGTGATTATAGTAGCAGTGATTAGTAAGGCAGTTTCTACCTCAGGGACCTCATGATCTTAAGATAAAGACAGATATAAAAAGAGAATTGTTCTTTTCTTTTTTAAATAGATCTTTATTGTAGTATAATTGCTTCACAATACTGTGTTGGTTTCTGTTGTACACCAAAGTGAATCAGCTATACATATACATATATCCCCATATCTCCTCCCTCTTGCATCTCCCTCCCACCCTCCCTATCCCACCCCTCTAGGTGGTCACAAAGCACCGAGCTGATCTCCCTGTGCTATGCGGCTGCTTCCCACTAGCTATCTATTTTACATTTGGTAGCGTATATATGTCGATGCTACTCTCACTTCTCCCCAGCTTCCCCCTCCCACCCCGTGTCCTCAAGTCCATTCTCTACATCTATCTCATTATTCCTGCCCTGCAACTAGAATCATCAGTACCATTTTTTTTTTTAGATTCCATATATATGCATGAGAATACGGTAGATGTTTTTCTCTGACTTCAGAACTGTTCTTTTTAAAAATAAAATTATGATTACAAAAAAATATGTTAAATTTAGATAAGTTTAGAATAACAAAATATATTGTTAAGGAAATAACCACCTGAGGTTAACCAACCATGTGGAAGTTTTTGTGGGGTTTTTTTGCGGTGCGCGGGCCTCCCACTGTTGTGGCCTCTCCCGTTGCGGAGCGCAGGCTCCGGACGCGCAGGCTCAGCGGCCATGGCTCACGGGCCCAGCCGCTCCGCGGCACGCGGGATCTTCCCGGACCGGGGCACGAACCCGCGTCCCCTGCATCGGCAGGCGGACTCTCAACCACTGCGCCACCAGGGAAGCCCCATGTGGACGTTTTGATGGATCTTACTGCAGTAGAGTATAAGGGTTAAGAGCAAGGGACTCTAGTTCCAAGTGCAAATCCCCTTTTTGCTACTTAGTAGTATGACTTTGGACAAGTTACTTAAACGCTTTGGGCTCCTGTTTCCTGGTCCATGAAATGGCGAGCATAATAGTGCCTACCTGTTAATACAGGTTAGCTTTTACAATACAGTGCCTACTTTAGACTAACACTTAAGTTGTGTTCGAAACTATTTTCTTTTCGTACTGTGTGTATATATATATTCATCTTTATATCTACCCATGTTAATTAGGATCATACACATGTACTCTCTTTAAAAATAAGATTGTAGGGAATTCCCTGGCGGTCCTGTGGTTAGGACTCAGTGCTCTCACTGCCAAGGGTGCAGGTTCAATCCCTGGTCGGGGAGCTAGGATCCCCCAAGCCGCATGGCCAAAAATAAAAAATAAAAATAAATAAATAAATAAAAGTAAGACTTTAAATGGCTGCCATAATCATTCATGAAGATATAAGATCATTTATTGAACGAATCTGATATTGTTAAACACAAGTGACTTCTCTCTTTTGTTATTGTAAATAACACTTGTTTTGCATTCTTATAATTGTCTTTTGCCTGCTTGTGATGATTACTTTGGATAATGTTTCTCGAAGTGGATTTGCTGGGTGAAAGAGTATAAATATCATTGTCTCTTGATACATATTGCCTACTGCCCCAGAAAACTTTATCAAATTACGCTTTTACATAAATGTAACCTTTTCATGCATGTGGAAGACAGAGGTGGGTGCATCTGCCTCAGAGGCAGCGATGCAGACAGGTCCCTCCAGCCCAGCTGCTGCCCTCAGCTGTGAAATTCCCAGGCAGGAATTTCTACACAGGACATGTTATCAGCATCATATTACAAACATCCCAAGCTCACTCCTTTGGAAGCAAATTATCGCTTCAGAGAATGTTGTTGTATTTTATTATCTATTATCTGTATAGGCGCTTGTTATGTCATTTTTAAATGTTATGACTTGCACAGACACTGTGCTGGTGAACTGCTCTTATTCTAAGCAGTCAGGATGCACAGAGGGTTGGCATTTAGTATCTTACCCTCTGCCTTTGGTCCCTTTGCCACTGTTTTTACTGAGGGATATTTATAAAAAGAAAGACAAGAGGTTGAATGGCCGTAAGTGAACCTCCCTTTAAAAACTCACCTCGGGAAGGACAACCTGCCTCCTCCAAAGATTTCATTTGCCCTGGGTTCTGGGGCTTTGTGTGATTGACACGACCTTTCCTAGTCAATAATGAGCTCGGAGGAACAGCTTACCATGAGACCCCACTACCGCTCTAGCCTTGCCCTTCTCTGGTGATCAAGAAGCTGCTGGTTCAAAGAGTGCCCTGTCTGATCTCATGGGTCCCAGGGATGAAGAGCAATCTAGTCTCCAGATTCTTGCAGCTGGAAGCAGTCAGACACTGGGGTCCCTGGTCCAGCTCCGAGGACGGCCAAGCATGACTGCCTGGGAGGAGCAGTTTGTTTGTTCTTTACAATCGGCAGCAACAGTACCGGTGCATTGAACCCAGAATGTAAAATGCATTTTCATCTTGATGGTGAAGCCCTTACTTTTGGTGGAGCGGATGTTACTCTGAGTGAAGATAATACAACCTTCGCGTTCCGTGAAAGCCAGGCACTCGGCACCTTCTAGTAAGACCCTAATGCTCTGCTTCCTTTGCGTTCCGACTTGCCAGCCCTCGTGGGACAAAGCTGATCTTTTCTGTCCTTAGATGAGTAGCTCAGGTTACTGATGACATGTCGGGGGTATTTCCAACTAAGAAAAATTTTCCCCGAAGCTTTAGTAACAAATTTGTTAGTTCCCTTTTCTGCCGAAATGGCAAACCTTGAAGAGTTTCAGAAATACGGACAGCCTTAGGGATGATAGCGATATTATGAAAATAGTAATAAGTAATATCCCTACAGCAAGCTCCTTAGTCCTTGGAATATCCATCACCAGCTCTGTTTCCCTCTCATCAGTCCAGGCATTGACAAAGCTTGTGAAATAATAGAAATGAAAGGCACTTTGATTTTGTATTTTCAATAGCATTTTCTTCTACCACATTATGAAAGACATACATGCCTGAGGCAGAGAACTTGGAAAATACAGAAAAGCCACCAAGAAAAATAATCTCCCAAGTAATCATAATTTCACTGCACAAAAGTAATCATTGTTAACATTTTGGTAAATGTTCTTAATTCAAGAGACTCTTAGAAGATGCCTGGTCCACCAGCACCTCTTCTCCACACCATCTTGCACCTTGTTTGGAAAATCCGGAGTACTCCTAAATCATTCTAGGAAAATTATTAGTTTTCTCAAAGATCTCCGGAGGCGAGGCTATTGGCAGCCATTTCTAGTTTCTCACAAACCTTGAAGTTAGGAAATTCTTTGTGTAGCCTTTCAGTCCTGCCCGGGAGTGAGGGGTATTTGGGTGCTTATTCCAACTCTGCCCTTTATTTACCCACAGGGTGACCTCAGGCAAGTCCAGCCTTACTGTTCTGTCTGAAAACCCTCCCAGCAGTAGCAGCCACGAGCCCCAGTTCCTTAACCTCTCTGAGCCTCTGTTTCCCAACAAGTAAATTAATGACTGGATCAGTAGGGGGCCTTTTTACATTAAAAATTATTTATTTAAAGAATGTCTATATGTATAACTGAGTCACTTTGCTGTACAGCAGAGGTCACCACAACATTGTAAATCGACTATCCTTCAATTTTAAAAATTGTTTTTATTTGTAGAATTTTTTTTTTAGAGCAGTTTTAGGTTCATAGCAAAGCTGAGGGAAAGGTACAGAGATTTCCCATGTAACCTGCCCCCCTCCACGCCACCCCCAGTCTCCCTCATTATCAAAATCCCACACCAGAGAGGTATATTTGTTAGAATCGATGAACTTAACGTTTACATACCTTTATCACCTAAAGTTTATAGTTTACATTAAGGATCACTCTTGATGTTGTACATTCTATGGGTTTTAAAAAATGTAAAATGACATGTATCCATCAGTATAGTATTGTACAGAGGAGTTTCCACTCTGTATGTTATTTAGGACATTTAGGACATTCTGCCCTAAAAATCCTTTGTGCTCTGACAATTCAACCCACCCATTTCCCTAACCCCTGAAAACCACTGATATTTTTTTTACTGTCTTCTTAGTTTCGTCTTTTCTAGAATGTCATGTAGTTGGAAACCTATATTATGTAGTCTTTTCAGATTGGCTTCTTTCAGTCAATAATATGAATTTAAGATTTTTCCATGTCTTTTGATGGCTTGATAGCTCGTTTTTTGTTTTTTTTTTTGGCTGCATTGGGTCTTCGTTGCTGTGAGTGGGCTTTGCCTAGTTGTGGTGAGCGGGGCCTACCCTTCGTGGCGGTGCACGGGCTTCTCACTGCAGTGGCTTCTCTGGTTGTGGAGCACAGGCTCTCGGCGCGTTGGCGTCAGTAGTTGCAGCACGTGGGCTTCAGTAGTTGTGGCGTCATTTCTTTTTAGCACTGAATAACATTCCATTGTCTGGAGGTACCACAGTTTATCCATTCACCTACTATAGGACATCTTGCCTCCAAGTTTTGGCAATTATGATTAACGGTGCTATAAATATCCATGTGCAGGTTTTCGTGTGGACATGAATGTTCAGCTCATTTGGGTAAATACCAAGGAGCATGATTGCTGGCTTATACAGAAAGGCTATGTTTAGTTTTGTAAAAGTCTGCCGAACTGTCTTCCAAAGTGGCTGCACCATTTTTCATTTCTACCGGCAATGAGTGAGAGTTCCTGTTGCTCCACATCCTCGCCAGCATTTGCTGTTGTCAGTGTTTTAGATTTCGGCCATTTTAATAGACATGTAGTGGTATCTCATTGTTGTTCCAGTTTTCAGTTCTCTACTGACATATGATGTGAAGCATCTTTTCATATACTTATTTTCCATTTCTGTATCTTCTTCGGTGAAGTGTCAGGTCTTTTGCCCATTTTTTAATTGGGTTGTTGGTTTTCTTTTTGTTGAGTTTCAAGTTCTTTGAATATTTTGCTAAGAGTCCTTTAGCAAAGGTATCTTTTGCAAATATTTTCTCCCAGTCTGTGGCTTGACTTTGCATCGTCCTGAGACCAGTGCTTTTTAAACCTTCTGCTAGAGCCTCATGTGTCAGAAGGAGCCTCTGGTCACCAGAGGATGGGGACATGAGGCTGAGGAGGAGGGGCTGAGTGAGCAGGCTCTAGTCTCTCCCTCTCCCTTTCTCCTGCTTTAATCAGAGAAGTTTGACTGCATTCAGTTTATAAACTATGTGAATGTTTCACATGAAGTTCACTCTTTTAAAAGGATTTTGAGTCTCAAAATGGTTTGAAAAACACTGAACTTAAATCCATAATTCTGGAATTCTGTGTCTCCTTTTTGCAACGTAATATGTCCTTTCACAAGGCTCTATTAAGGAGAAATGAGATAAGCCTGTCACAGTCATGTGATACTTTTTCAACACAATTTTCATCTACTGTAGAGCTCACTTGAAATGATGGAACTGATACGTCTAAAGAATAGGTATCATCTACATGTCCACTTATCTTTCTGAAATAGTAATTTTGGACACTAATATCTTTTTCAAAATAATCAGCGAGAACTATCAGCCATTTCGCCATTTTGATTCTCTGTCTAGGAAAAAAGGGGAAAAAAATATATCTGAATCTTTGTGGTTCTGGAGATAAACATGCAAACCAGCACCAAGAAGGGGTGGACTTTACAGTCACACAAGAAGGTGTCACTTCACAGTGGCCAGCGTTGCTCATCACAGGGTTTTTAAATAGTGCTGTTCAACTCAGAATGATGTGAACACGTGCATTCAACCAACTATGTATTCTTAGGTCATATGTCATTTTTTCTGGCTTCGCAGTTGAGTCAGATGAACGTTTCATGATGTTTTATAAACATCTGTATTCACACTAACCCAGTTTATTAACTTGGCAGAGGAGGGAGGGGCGTCCAGTTCATTATTTTGTTTATACCTTGACTATTCCACAGAGGATTAGAAATGGCTTACTAAATTTCATGTGATGCAAAGGGAGTAAGGCAGTAATTAACACAATCTGAAAAAAAAGGGAAAATAATGTGAAGAAAATAAAAAATTCAGGAGTCAGATTAGCACACAGTAGTCCATCTGTACAGTTGCCAGGAGTGGGCCACAAATTTGGCTCTCAGTTTCCTTTGCTGGGCCAAAGCAAAGGGAACACATTCTATTATAAGCTCCACTGGCTTTTAATAAAAATAAAATAAAATAGACTAGTTGTTCCACATAAAAACTCTCCTTTAGGCACATCTCGACAAGGTCTATTTCTCACAACCAGCACTCGATAAAGATTATGCAACTGAGAATTCGAGTGTTTTATTCTCTGATAAGAAAGTAGGGTGCAGATATTTGAGGTTGCCAGTTAAGGGAAGATCCATATATTTTGATAATCAGCTGGGCAGTTGTGAGGGATAAAGGCCTCCTGTGAAAATTGTTAACTGTGTGCAGGGTCTGATAGGATGAGCTCAAGCCCTGACCATTATGCTAACAAGAGTGAAGGTCAGGGCTGGGCCAAGGCATTGCGACTCAGTAGGGTTCATAATGTGGAGCAGGAAGTATTCAAATGCTGTTTCATCTCATGATGTTCCAGGTCAGCAGTCTAGTCTCCAGTTTGCTGGTTCTGGGTCCTTTTCCTCCCTGAATGTCTGGTGCAGATATCCAGGTGTGCTCTGTGTACTGCTGCTGTGTAATAAATTACCCCAAAACTTGATGGCTAAAAGAAGAAAAAAAAGGTTTGGATTCTGTTAGTCATGGATTTGGATAGAGCACAGAGGGCAGGGACTGTTTCTTCTCCACCATGTCTGGGGCCGCAGGTGAGGGTCATCCACTGGGAGTAATTTGATAGTCGTAGGCCAGAGGCATCTTAAAGGACTTTATTCACACGCCGGCGATTGATGCTGGCTGTCGGCTGGGACGTCAGCTGGAGATGTCCACTGAGATGCTTATCTGTGGCCTTGGCTTCTTCACTACCTGTTGCACTGTACCCCTTACAAGGCGGTGAGGGCTCCAGAAGCAAGTGTCCCAGATGACAGGCAGAAGCTGTAAGCCTTGTATGACAGGCATGTCATACCTTAGAAGCCAGGTGGCGTCACTTCTATTCCATTCTGTTGATAGCAAGCAAGTCATGGGTCCACCCAGACTCAAGGGAGGGCCATAACCCGCACATCTCCACGACAGGGGTGCCAAGATCGCGTTGGAGAGACGCATGTCGGATGGGAGATACTGTTGTGGTCGTTTTTGAAAAATAAATCTGCCCCAACGTGTGTAAAGAGCCACTCCCTGCTCTGCGTTGTTGCTCCGTTGTCTTTGCAATGCCAGGTGAGAAAAGGTGAGATGCAGGGAAACAAATTCAGCCAGAATGTTTTAACCTGCCTTTTCTGGGAAAAAAGTAAAGCCCTCAAGGCCTCCTGAGACCAGGCTAGCTCACCTGGACTAGGAGTTCCGCATGGAAACTTGTGAACAAACCGCTTTGTATTAGGTAGGCTGCACATTTTGCATCAAGTGTCTCTTCAGACTGTCTTCTTCTTGACCTCAGAAAGGTAGTAATTGACTGAAGAATAGGAAAATCAGAACCCTGGCTGTTTGTTAATATATTACAGACATAATTAACAAAAAGAAGGCTCCTAAGCAATATAGATTCATAATGGCTCCATCCTAAAAGGTATAAGGCTAGGATACTATTTATTACAAAAAGTAAAGACTTTCATATATAAAACTGAGACACATGGCTGCCACTAAAATTGTTTTTTTGTTTTTTTTTTTTTAAGTTCACATTTGAGATTTCTTTTCAGGCCAATTAAATCAGTTCATCAGTTTCACTGTCTGAAATCATTCAGATCATTAAGAGATTTGTCTTTTGAGTCTGCTTGAATGCACTGATATACCAAGGATTCACCTTCAAGAAAATCTATTAGATTTCACTAAAATTTACACTAAATTGAACAGCCTTACCAAAGCTTTTCAAGACTTTTCACTACAGTTTTTCATCTGGAGTAGGATTAGTTCAGTAGGACACTCAAGAAAAAAAATCCTTCATTGTTTGGGACCGTCCCGCGCATTGTAGGACATCCAGCTCAGCCCTTGCCACTAAGTGGCTTCAGCGACCACGAGCTGTCCAACTCCCCACCAGGACCAGCAGTGCCAGGAGGAGGAGCCGCAGTCAGAGGTGAAGGCTGCAACAGATGCAGTGCCCGTGAAACTGTCAGCCTTGAAGGCAGTTATGCGCAAACACACCGCTTGGCTGTGGAAGCCATTCCCAGCAGCCCACCTTCAAGGCTGATCTGCCGATGAACCCCTGGGTCATCCATGAGCCAGATCCAAAAAGAAGCTCTTTCTTATTCCAGCTGAGCGGCAGCTTTCTGGCCTAGACCACTTACAGCTGTGGCTTTGAGGAGTTTTCTTCACTCTCTTTTTCCTCTGAGTCATTCCCTTTGCTTTTCTGGTCAAGCTGCTAGAGATGGAATGACTGTCCCAGGGTCCCTTGTCACATTCTTCCTTCTGGAAAAGACAAAAAAGAAAATGGCCTTACTTGAAGACTTTGTCCTCAAGCATCTGGTGAGCCTCAGCCTTCCTCACTTCTCCGGGAACAGTCAGGCGTGCCCCTCAGTGGAGGTCAGGGGCCGGGCGTGCAGGACCTTGGGCTGTGCTAGTGTTTCCCCTGGACACAGTCACATGCACCCATGCACTACCATGTCCATATCTGCATGCCTCCAGAAGACTCCATCATCTGGAAAAGTGATGAGGGGTAGCAAGGGTGTTCCTGTGGGATGGAGCAAAAAGGAGGAAGGGAGGAAGAGAGCGTCCAAGCAGAGAAAGAGAAGGAGGGAGAGAGCAACAGCAAGGGCCACTGAGAGCCAGAGAGGGAGAAAGGCTGACATCTCTTGTCTATGGGGTCCCCATGCAGTCCCGCTCCCCATTCTTTTCTGCCACCCGCTTTCTCCATAGGCGCTTCCTCAAAGCTCCCAATGTTGGCTGCGAGGTTCAGAATATGTAGAGGCTCCGATCTGCCAACAGCACTTCAAGACTGGATAATGACATACAGATTGTTTTTCTCCATCTTTGGGATTTGGAGCAGCCTGAGGAGTTGCCAAAGCCTGCCTTGTTGTAAGACTCTTTCTGAAGGCGCGCACTGTCTGATCACTGGCTCCATGCTGCTGGGAACACTGGAGCAGCTGTCCAGGGTGGCAGGGACCACCTGGGATATGGAAATTACCGGGAACCCTGTTTGGCTTTTGCCACAACCCCTGAAGCATTCTGGGAATTCGGATTTCTGTTGTTTCTCTCCACTGGCCCCTTAGGGGAAAAAGGCAGCAAACAGGGACCACGTGTTTTGCCAGAAAAGCCCAAAAGGAAGATGGCTGCAGTTGTCAATGACTGGCATTTCAACAGGACTGTATATTTATTTCGAAGTATATTTGCACGGCTAGGAAGCATCTCGCAAGGATGAGATGATAAGCTGTGTTGGTGCCAAAACAGGACTAGAAAAACAGGCTTGTTCTGAGAATGGCTTGCATCCCGCGAGTCAGTGTTAAGAAAATCCTTCCTCCACAGGCAATAGCTGCTCTTAAGACATTAATGCTTAAGAGAAAATAAGGCTGGGAATCCCTATCTCATGACACACTGTCCGCACACAGTAGGTTCTCAATGAGAGCATGCGGGAGGGGGGAGCCCCTGGGAGGATGGGGAACCAGCAGCACAAGGGGAAGCCACACTCCCCAGAGCCTGAGTGCCAAGGCTCTTAACCCCCACAGGAGAGGGCAGAGTGCAACGCAGGCCCTCAGGACGCCCGTGGTTCTGCACAGGGTGCCCTCACCCTGTGCACGCAGGCAGGAGGAGCAGGTGCCGCCCAGTGTCACCTTCCCACGCGGGGACGTGGAAGCTCCTTGGTTCTGTGGTTTCCTTGAACAAGAATGGGATTATTAGTGAACGAGGCCAGCCTCCTGGGTGGTAACAAAAAAGGAATTTGGTAGAAAACACATCATCCAAGTTGGATTAACTCAGCTCTGTGGCCTGGGCAGGTTCCCAGGTCATCCAGCCAGACGCAGGGCCTCTGAGAGACGCGAGGCTAGAATGTGTGTGAGGACATGAGGGCAGGGAGAGGCACGGCCGTGGGGCTCTGCAGAGGCTGCCCCTGACCCCCCAACCCACTGGCACACACCTCCCTTGCCATCCGTTACCTCCTGGCCAACACCAAGGCCTCTACACATTTGCCCATTTTTCTAGTGGACACAGTCTTTATCAGAAGCCCACATGGAACATAAGTCATCCAGCAATTTCTTTCTTAACCCACTGCCTGTCCACGGCTTGCTCATTCTGTGCTCAATTTCCTTTGGATCAGAGTGCCCCTGGGTATCAAGACTACATTATTCTGTTCTTCTGCCTGTAAGCCAAGAGCCTGACCATTCTGGTTTTGCTATTGTTGTATTTGTTTTAAATATTAGCCGTTTTCCATTCCAGGCAATTACAACTGTATTTACTGTAAGTTCCTCTGTTGTGGGTGTTTTCCCCATTCCCAACCTACAGGCTGCTGTGTGAGCAGTAACTCGTCACTGCGTTACAAGTACAAAGTCGGGGAGTCATAAACTTGGGGGCCTTTAACTTGAAAATACCAGTGAGGATGGGGGGAGGGGAGGAGAAGAAATATAACTATGGGTGGGCCAGTGGGCTCGTAAGACCAAAAAAAAAAAAAAATGTTGCTAAATAGACGTATATCTTGAGAAAAATACCGTGCCATCTGCTCCCTGCGAGATGCTGCGTTTGGGTAGGATGAGCTGATTTCTGCAGTGTTTACTTGATAGAACAGCCGCCGTTGTGGTCCCAAGACAAGAAAACTCCATCCTGCCCTCCTTTTGCTTTCAGTACTTCTCACCTCTTTATCACTCACCTTCCTCTGCTCCTTGGGCTGAGCTCACAACTTAAGTCAAGAGTCAGGATTCTTTCAGTTTCAAGTGACAGAAACCCAACTAACACTATCTTAAGCAAACAGGGGATTTGTGGATTCATGTGTTAGAAAGGACATTAGGGAAGCTCTCAGGTCAAATGAAAAAAGTAAGAACCAGGACCTTATGACAGGAACCAGGATTTCTCCCTTCCCTCCCCTCCCCCCTCCTGCCTCCCCCGGTAACTATCACCTCTGCTGTCCTTGCTGGGCTCCATTCTGCAGGCGGAGCTCCACGCACCCGGAAGATGGCGCTTACAAGTCCCACATTCTCATCCACCCAGTGCCTTCACCCTAGAGGACGGCACTTCCGCCCACAACTTCCATATACAAGCTCAGAAAAAGCTCTGATTGTCTATCTCGGGGCTAATACTCTCCAAAAGGATAGAGTGACCTGATTGTCTAATTTCAGCCTTGAGTCTACCTGTGGCCCCGAGAGCAGGATTTATTACCAGAAGAAAGGCAAGAGGGAAAAAAACAAAACAAAAAACATGCCTGGCAGCGAAACACAGCAGTTCCCGGGTTCCTGTCTACCCTCCCATCCTAAACCTTTCAGCTGAGGATGAAAAGTACGAAGGCCCCAAAGCTGACCTGAACTGTAACAGCAAATTAAATCCTACCTGGAAAAATTGCCTGTCAGTCACTTAGCAAATCACTTTTGCTCTCTCTGTGCGTCTCACCGAGAGGTCACGTGTCTCTAACGTAGAGTCTCCGGTATAAAACCGGATGTAGAGTCAGCACACTGGCTCATTCTCAACTCTGCTCCATCCTGTCGAGTTTGCTCAGCAGGTTAAAGCAGCTCTCTGCCCTTCGCTTTCTTCATGTGAAAAGGAACAATAATGCCTCCTTCGTGGAGCTGTCATCAGCGTTAACAGGATAGTTAGCGTTGGTGACAGGCGTGTCAGAGGAGAGATGGCTGGTATTAACCATCACGGCCGCAAGGCGAACAGTGCCTTTCCAGGCAATCTTGATGACAAATCCTGGAAACTGGCTCCCACACAGGGGGCCACATGAGTTTCCTAAACGTGTGCTCTCACACACGTATATTCCTAAGGAATTTTGCATGGTTGCCTGGACCGAAGAGATCCCGGACTTCCCCGTCGCCGGGCGGGGGCGGGGTGGGGGGAGGGGCACTGACTCAGTCCTACGTCCCACGCACATGCCCAGCTTCCTGGACCTCATCCTCTTTGAGTTTTCTCTCTCTCACTCTCTCTCTGCACATTCAGGAGTGTACACATTTCTGTCCAGCACCCTGAAGTCTCTGGAAGAGAAGGACCATATCCACCGTGTCCTGGACAAGATCACAGACACCTTGATCCATCTGATGGCCAAAGCGGGCCTGACTCTGCAGCAACAGCACCGGCGTCTGGCCCAGCTCCTCCTCATCCTCTCTCACATCAGGCACATGAGGTGAGGCGTCCTTGGGTTTCCCATGGGAGAGACGTAAAGAAATCAAGCCCCTAACAATATGTTACAGCTGGCCCAGGAAGGCCTGATGCCTGAGAACAGATAACACACTCGGGACGGTTCCCGGCACATAGCGTAAAGGCTGTGGGAGGATAGCAGAGGCGAGGCAGTAACTCTGTCTGCGGTGTGGGCGGGTGTCCGCGAAGCCTTCAGAGAGGAGATGATACTTGCGCTCAGCTTGGCGCATGCGCAAGATCTCAGCCGGGGAAGCGTGTGCAGCATGCAGCTCAGGGGAGGAGGGTCCCGTTGGGTTGTTCTCTCTGCGCCAGCCAATCGGGGGAAGTCTGCGAGCACACTCGTCCTCGGAAAGCACTGCGCACGTCCATTACTGTTCCTGTGTCACACTCTCCTTGCTTACAAGTGGAAATTCTTAATGAGAGGCTCTGGGTCCAAACGCCTCGTGGATGGTCAACGCTGACTCCTCCATGCCTCTCAATCCATTCTCGTCACCCCCGTTGCCATTACCCTCGCCCGAGCCACCATCATCTCCTCCTGGATTTCTGCCCCAGCTGCCTAACCTGTCCCCCTGTCTTCAACACAGAGCCTTTCTAATCCATTCTCCACAGTAGAGCCAGTGTGATCATTCTGATACCAAATCTTATCACATTGCTTTCCTACTTAAAGCCTTGAAATGGCTTCCCATTGCTTTTAGATGAAAGTATAAATCCATTTATTTTGCTTATATTCCTTCTTATGTTCTAGCCTTACTTAACTTTCAGGACTTCCTGGTAGCCTGGGCTGTAGCCTCCATCAGCTGTTCTCTGAGTCAAGGGGGACTTCCGCTTCAGGCTGCAGATGGGCTGCACAGCTGTTTACCTCCTCTGGGCTCACGCACACATCTGCGGGTCAGCTGATGGAAGCAGGGCACAGCTGGGAGACTCTGCATCTAGCTGCAGGCCTGAAGGTTGGCCAGGTGACTACCCCGTGTGCCTCTTGCCCTCCTTGTAGCCACAGGAGAGCTGGGACATGTTCTCCTCATATTGATGGCAGAGGCACAAGAAAGTGAGTCTGTTTGGGGAAGTGCCTTTTAATCTTTTAGTTAAGTCATGTCCACGAACATTCCCTTGGCCGAGCAAGTCACGCGATAAAGCCCAAAGTCAAGGATCATGGACACATGGCACAGAGAGTGAATCTTTCTGAACAGTAAGCTAATCTATCGTAGCTTAGATATGACTCCTTGCAGGAAGCATCTCCTGACCCTTAACACCTAGGTGAGATTTATACCCTGTTCTGATTGTTACTGCTCATTTTTTATCTTTCAGCACCATTAGACTGTAAACTCTGTGAGGCAGTTATCACAACCCATTTTGCTTACTCTGTGTTCCCAGTACCACCTAGCATAGGGCTTGGCACATAGTAACTACTCAATAAATATTTTCTATAGAAGGACGATAGCAGAGGAAATAGAGCCTTTCTGTGCCAAAAGGTAAAAGTGGCCTTGTTTCCATTCTAAATGGCTGGCCAGAGGCTTAGTGGGTACCATTCCCGTGAACAGAACCCAGCCTGCAGGGAAGAGATGAAGAAAGTATCGGATTCTTTACTCCAGAAAGGCCACAACAGTGAGGTGAAGTGATGATACTCCTGCATGATGAAGTCTCTATGACCTTGGGCTTACACCAGAACCCCAGGAATGAAAAAGAGATTCTGTTTCTTAGTGGCTATGAGGGAAGGGCCAAAGTGGCTAGAAAGAGTTAGATTAATTTTTAAGGGGTCTTCAGACCTTGAGACTGAGTCAAATGGCAAGAAGTTCATCCCATCAAAGTCCCAGGTGCCTCCTTTTCTGGAGATAACTTTGGCACCTGTTAGCTTCTTGAGAAAATAAGTATATCTTTCTTTCTTTGCCTGTCCCACAGTGCCGTATATGAAGTCTTACATGTCGTATATGCTCACAACATTACTGAGTGAATGCGTGAATAAATGAATGAATGAACAAATTATCTAGGTTTTTCCTGTGAATTTGAAATTCACAAATGATGGCTTTCACCTGCCAAAGTTGGGGAGAAAGTGACTGCAGTCTCTGTTCTCAGGGAGTCCCTAAGAATCCCTGGGTCACAGATGAAGGACTCACATTGGCCAAGTTGAGCAGGTGACTGCATTTGGAGTACACATTTTCAGTCCTTTCCCATCCATTTCTTTTGATGAATATTACACAGAAGGAAGAGGGGGATAGATCAGAATAACATAATCCCCTACCAAATTTCCTGACAGAGAGAGTAACCTTCCCCTTGAAGAAAATGTATTAGCTCTCCTCCAAGCTAGGAATTTCACTGACGTAGAAACCACGTATCACAGATGAAGGTTTTTTTGTTGTTGTTGGTAGGAATTGCTGAATTTTCAAATCCGTTAACTGCTTCTCAGCATTAGCCAGCCTAATTCGTTAATAACAAGTATATTTGCACTGCATATGCAGGCCTTGCTAGTTTTACTGGCAACACATGGCCAAGGGCAACGGCAGCGAGAGTTCCTGTTTGAATTGTGTGACGAGCTGGAGAGAAGTTGCTATTCTATCGCAAGCTTTGAGCTTTCTCTCTCTCACTCACACACACACACACACACCCACATACCAACAACAATATTATGGTGCCTCATTACAGCCAATCTAAATCACGGAACTCTGTTGTGTTAAGCTTGGCCCCAGCCATATGTTGTTATTCAGAGCGTTGAACACCAGATTTCATCTGATGGTAAATGTGATTCATTAGGTTGCAAGAGGAAGACGGTGTCAGATCCAGGGGCATTTAACTTTAACAGCATTTTAAATTAAAACAGAAACAAGAAAACAAAATCCCACTGAAAAACGTAATCTAGGTGGTTGTGTTCTATGGCCCGAATCACTTTGATGCTGTGTTTTCATGGCGCGTCTCCAGCTAGGGCTGACTGTTCCCCTACTGAAAATGCAAATATGTTTTAGGATGTTCTTGGTCTGTCTACTCATGATCCATGATTCTTTTTAAAGAAATGTCAAGCTAGAGAATAGTTTTTTTTTTTTTTTTTTTCCCTGGTTGGTAGTGTTGTGGGGACAGAGCAGAGATGTAGCTGGTGGAGGACGGGGCTGGGGGTCGGGGGAAGAGTGGTAAAAGGAGAAGCACCATGTACATGCATTGCCCTCGGTCCATCTACCCCATATTTTCTGAGCATTTACCGTGTTCTCGCCACTGTTGGAGACCTACAGGATGGACACGTTGCAGCCCCTCACCGAACTTGCACAGTGTGTGTTGGGATGTGGGTTGGCAGTGTGTGTGTGCGTGCACGTGCTTATGGAACAAAAATAAACATACATACAGACATACATACATAGGAGAATTTCAGGTTGTCGTAGTGCTGGGAGAAAAACAGTAACGTGAAAGCCAACGGCTAAACCTGCAGGGCCTTGAGCCGAATGCCACTGGGGTCATGGAAGGCCTTTCAGAGCAGGTGGCATTTGAAGATCTGGGGGAAGTTCATCCAGGTGGGGGGACAGCAAGTGCAGATACCCTGAGTCTGGAAGTCTTGCTTTGTTTCTTTAGGGCCAGCATGAAAACTAGGGTGGATAAAGGGAGTAGGTTAGGGAGAGAGGCAGGACAAGCCGTGTCAGTTGGACCTTGCATAGCACGGACAGAAATTTAGATTTTATTCTGAGTTACATGGGAAGCAACTGAACAGTTGGAAGCAAGGGAACTTGAATGGTTTATTGCACATTTAAAAAGCTCTTTCCTGGGGCTTCCCTGGTGGCGCCGTGGTTGAGAGTCCGCCTGCCGATGCAGGGGACACGGGTTCGTGCTCCGGTCCGGGAAGATCCCACGTGCCGCCGAGCGGCTGGGCCCGTGAGCCACGGCCGCTGAGCCTGCGCGTCCGGAACCTGTGCTCCGCAACGGGAGAGGCCACCACAGTGAGAAGCCCGCGTACCGCAAAAAAAAAAAAAAAGAAAAAAAGAAAAGAAAAAAGAGCTCTTTCCTGGAAATCTAAAAAAGAGAGGATATATGTATACGTACCTGATTCACTTTGCTGTACAGCAGAAGGTAACACAGCATTGTAAAGCAACTCTACTCCAAGAAAAAATAATAAAAAATAAAGTAAAATAACAATTTAAAAATAAATAAATTAATTGAATTAAAAAATAAAAACTCTTTCCTACATGGTAGCCTATCTCATCTGTTCTCTTTTTAGATGTAATTGTGATAGAGGGAAAGAAATTCACCTGCATAGTAAATCCTAGACTGGCTCTTTAAATAGGAAGAAAGGTTGGCGTATCAGTGTCGCTGGGGTTTTTCTTACTTGTCCTTCCTCGGCATGTCAGCAGTCCTGCATCTGGGGATGGTCTAAAGTGGTCCTGTCTGTGTCTTCCTGCCCACAGTAACAAAGGCATGGAGCATCTGTACAGCATGAAGTGCAAGAATGTGGTGCCTCTCTATGACCTGCTGCTGGAGATGCTGGATGCCCACTGCCTGCGCGCCCCAGCCAATTTCGGGAGCGCACCCACGGAGGACGTGAACCAGAGCCGGCTGGCCACCGCCGGCTCCACTTCGTCACATTCCTTGCAAACGTATTACATCACCGGGGAGGCAGAGAATTTCCCCACCACGGTCTGAGAGCTCCCCGGCTCCCCCAGGGTTCTGAGGATCCCTGCCGCACTTTATCCACATCGTGCGTCACTCTAGCCGACTTCTGCCCCTGCACACACTCTGGCATGCACCCAGCGCTGGCTTTCTAAGATGGGTGGCCATTCATTTGCTCGCTCAGTTCCAAGTGGCACGCCTTCTTTTGGGAACAGCCAAAGGGATTCCAGGGCTACTTTCTCTGTAACAGCTCTCTCTCTCTCCCTTTGCTACCTTACTCGGCATGAGGATTCCCTTAGCGTTTCATGACTGAGCTCTGTCTACGAGCTGGGCTCAGGTGCCTGTGCACTTTAGCTGCTTGTGACCCAAGGCCTGGAGAGTGGACATTTCACCTCCGTGAATGTGAAGCACTTTTTAATGGATCTTATTTAAGCATAAGCCACAGGAAAGAATTGAAAGTGGCTCCTTTAATTGCTGACTTGGAGAAAGCTGGGTCCAGGGTTCATTATAACATCCTCTTGTATTCCTATAGTAACGTATCATTTTATTAAAGTCAGACCTTAAAGCTTCTGCTCTGTTGCATGGCTGTAGCAGAATATCTGGTGATTGTCCACCCACTTCCCCTATAGGAATACAAGATGCACACAGGGAAAGAAGAGCCCCTAATTGTCAAGACTTTGTCAGCTAAATACACTGCACCTTCAGATTTGCTGAATGCTTTGCCATTAGCTTTTGAGAGCACTAGGTATAGGTCATGGGTTCCAGTTAATTCTTGCTTTTTCCCATGGACCCATGGAAAACAGCAAGTTGATCCCAGTTAAGTCACCTCCACATACACCAGTTTCTTTGTGAGAGATAAATTCTTGTTTTTTGTTTTTTTTTTTCATTTTATAAAAGAAAGCCCTCTCCCCCCAGGACTTGCAGTAAATGGGCTTCAGGACCTGTTCTGGTGTGATCTCACTCTTACCAGCAGAGGGCGCTCTGCTTGGCTCTTCCTGGTGTGTAACTTACAAGGTGAATTAGGTGTAGCGCCCAGGCTATGACCAAGGGCAGTTTAAATGAGCAGGCACCCTGGTGACACTTTTAGCCCTGGAGCACTGGGCTTAATAGTAAATGTGCATGATTCTTGTAGGTACTAGAGACCAAAGAGGAAAGCAGGGCAGAAACTGGATAAAACTCTGAGGCTCAGGGTGGCCCTGCCACAGGCTGCAGCCACTTAGGAGTGCTACTGGCAGACCCCATACTGCACTGCGGGGCTGCCCGGGGGTCCATGGGGCAGTCCTCCTCTTCCTCATTTCCCCGCATGGCCCAGGTTGGAGGCACACTCTGGGCGGGGGAGGAGGGCCAGGACTGGAGCGCTCCGTACTCAGGCTGCCTGGGGCCTGGTCAGACCACACCTGCCCTTGGTTGTTTAGAGCTCATCCAAAAATCAGGGTTTGGCCTTGAGGGGAAAACAAACAAACAAACAAACAAACTTCCCTAGAGTCTATTTCATTAAACTTCATAAGCCAAGAGAGCAAGACTAGAATTGGGCCATGGGAATCCTTAAACCTATAGGCTAAACAAGCGAGGCCTACTCCAGCCACAGGGCAGATTTCCCTGGGTCTTTGCTTCTCTAAAGCAATTATGGATTATTTCCCCTTTTCAGCTAAAAAGAAAGTTTGGTTTCCTCTGGTGACCGCATTGTCTGTAACTCAAACCCCAGTGATTGATAGGCAATGTGTTAGCCAACAACCCAGCCAAGCTTCTAGGGCTTCTCTTGGGATGCCTGTTACAAAAAAAAATGGATTTCATCCATTTCCAGTGACCCAATCAGTGATCACCAAAGGACTGGGAACCTGGGAGGGCCAAAAAAAAAAAAAAAGTATTTTTCACAAGTGCATCTAAATTTGGGGGCAATTTTATGTATCAATATCTGCAGTAAGAATGTTTAGAACATAATTCTTTTGTTGTTTTTGTTTAAGAAGCACCTTATATAGTATAATATATATTTTTTTGAAATTGCAATGCTTGTTTGTCAGACAACTGAATGTAGTAATTCTGTTCTGGATTTAATTTGACTGGGTTAACATTCAAAACCAAGGAAAAATGTTTACTTTTTTTGTATTACTACCTTGTGATGTAGTCATTGATGCCTAAGGCCTGGTGATTATTCATTTAAATGAAGATCACATTTCATATCAACTTTTATATCCACAGTAGACAAAATAGCACTAATCCAGATGCCTATTGTTGGATACTGAATGATAGACAATCATATGTAGCAGAGATTATGCCTGAAAAGGAAAATTATTCAGGGCAGCTAATTTTGCTTTACCAAAATATAAGTAGTAATATTTTTGGACAGTAGTGAGTGGGTCAGTGGGTTCTTTTTAATGTTTATACTTAGATTTTCTTTTAAAAAAAATAAAAACAACAAAAAAAATTCTAGGACTATAGGTGATGTAATACCAGCTAAATCCAAACAATAATCCAGTGGAGGGTTTTACATTATTCATCTGAGATGTTTGTATTCATGTTAAGATACTACTACATTTGAAATGGGGCAGAGAACACCAGATGGTTGGTATGTTAGCCCGGGAGTTTCAAGTAATTTTAAAAATCTCTTCTTATTTGAAGTGCCACTAATGGACAGCTGATACTTTGCCGCTGACATTACTCTTGGGTGTAGGGAATATGCTGTATTTTTTCCCCCCACTCTGAGACAATTTAAAGTTTGAAAGCCATGGTGGATCGGGGTGGGGTGGGTGGGTGAGGATGGGGTGGGGAAGTGGGTTTAGGAATTTGAAGAATGGGAAATACCGTAATAAGAGTCTTGAAAGTATTTTGAAGCAGATCAATACTGGCGCCTGGGGTATGCACCGGGGTTCAGTATTTCACTTGTGCCCTGTTAACCACAAATAAGTAGCTGTATCTGACAGCCATTCAGATATAATGGCAGCTTGAGTTCTAGGGAAGAACTAGTGGCATCTGCAGTACAGTCCAAGGAATAGCTAGTGGCCTGTGTTTCTTTTAGCCATTGCCTAGCTCCAGGCTTGCGGTAATGATTCTGCAATGCTGTCATGCAACAATCAGAGAGGCTAGTTCATCCAAAGAGAAGACCCTGCGTAGGGTGCAAAATCCAGCCCCTAAGGAAGTGTAGTCGTTGATTAGATTTCCCTATTTAACCTTACAACTATGTTTAACCATGCCATATCCTATGCCTTTCGGGGGCTGAACAAATAAGGGACTTACTGATAATTTACTTCTGATCCCATTAAGGTGTTCTTGCGTTAAAATCTTATACACTGAAATGGCCGTTGATTTAGGCCACTGGTCCGTGAAACCAATTCCAAATCCCTTCCTATTCATACTTCCCAACTCTGAGGTGGACTGTGGATACCGGTAGTGATCACTAGGACCATAGTAATGTCTGAAATTCACAGGCAAATTTGCTTCAGGGAGCTGGTTATTGGAAAGACAAACAGAGTCATACACAGCTTCTGAGACAACTGTGATTCTCTTTGGTGCAAGTCTTGGGAGGATGATTCAGATGACACTGCACACCTCCAGGATGAACTCCCTGAAAACTTACTCTCAACTGGAGCAAATGACTTTAACTGTGGTCCCAAATATCCACCTTTTCATGAGTGTTATCTCTGTTTCTAACTGCAGTTCCTTTCCATTTGGATTAAAGTGAGTGTGGCCTCTTTCTAAGTCACTTAAAATTGTTGTTCTAAGTACCTGCTGCCTCTATTATGGCACTTCAATTTGCACTGTCTTTCAGAGATTCAAGAAAAATTTCTATTCTTTTTTTTTTTTTTTTTTTTTTGCATCCAAATGTGCCTGAACTTTTTAAATATGTAAATGCTGCCATGTTTCAAACCCATCTTCAGTGTGTTTTTACAGAGCTGTGTACCCTGGAAACCACATACAGCCCCATGAGCAGGTGCCTGAGGCACGGACCCCTTTGCATTCACAGAGAGGTCATTGGTCATAGAGACTTGAATTAATAAGTGACATTATGCCAGTTTATGTTCTCTCACGGCTTATAAACAATGCTTTTTGTGCACTACAAATTCTTCAGTGTAGAGCTCTTGTTTTATGGGGAAAAGCTCAGATGCCAAATTGTGTTTGATGGATTAATATGCCCTTTTGCCGATGCATACTATTATTGATGTGATTCTGTTTTGTTGCAGCTTTGCTTCGTTTAATGAAACACACTTGTAAACCTCTTTTGCACCTTAAAGAAAGTAAAGAATCCAGTGGGATGCTCAAGCACCTTAAACAATTTTCTCTACCTATTTGGTGTTCAAATAAAGAATTCAATGAAAGACGTTTGGTTTTCTTTTGTCAGCTCCCTTCGTGCTGGTGGTTCAGCACTGGCTGCCCGAGGTCAAGGATCAAGGTGGTGACATGCATCTGTAGAGCACAGTGAATTCAGATGATCAGTCTGATGCCAGGCTCCCCTCCAACCCCACCTACCCCCCACCCCAACCCAGGCACAGAAGGGAATGTGTGGACCTTAGAATCAGGCAGTCCTGGCCATACTTCTTGGCTCCGGCACATGCAAGTTTTATGACCATTGGTCATGAATTTTCAGAGCCTCTGCTTCCTCATCAACAAAATGGTGATAGTAACACCTAATTCACAGGGCAATTGTGAAGATTATATGAAGTGCTCATTAAAATAGTCGTTGTTTTCTAATGCTTGATCCCAACCCCTTCTTTGCAGGGAAGAAGAACGAACGAGTGAATGGATAAATGAATGATCTGGAACTTACACAGTTGCTCGGAAACCTCTCCCCCATCGTGCACGTGAAGCAGGAAGGTGGTTCACTCCCACCCCATCCCACCTCTGGTTTCCATTTCACGACTCCCTTCCCTTTGCAGAGATACCTGCTTATTCTCTTTTCCCCATTTTCTCTGTGATTTAACTGGTGAATTGGCGGTGCGGGGGTGGGGGGGGTGGGGGAGAGGAGATAATGTGACTAATTGAGAGGTAACATAATTCGCACCTAGGCTCTGCAGCTAGATTAGTCAGTTTGAATCCTCATGCTACCATTTATTGTGTGACTTTGGGCAAGGTACTTTCCCTGTGCCTCAATTTCTTCACCTGTAAAGACGGATAATAGCGCCACCTGCCTGGAGGTGTTGCTGTGAAGACTACACAGGTTAATTCACAGCGAGCATTTAAGGACAGCAGCTGGCACTGCTTCCCCCTTTCCTGAGTCCTCTCCAACTGAGTGTCTGCACTCTCTTCATTATTAGGATGAGTTTAGTTTTTTCATTGTTTGAGTCATGTGGTTTCCAAGAAGCTTATTTTGTTTTCTTGTTCTATTATCCCTGCACAAGTTCTTCAGTCCAGATTTTCCTTGGTTTCCTCATATCTAAAATGTAAATAAGAACAATACCCACTTCATAGGGCTATTATGAAGATCGAAAGAGATAAATGTCTCAAGTGCCTCGTATAGGACCTGCCCACAGAAAGCTCTCAATACATGATAGCCATCATTATTGTAATGGTTATTATGCTCTGTGAGCATTTACATTTAATGGAATCATTGATAGGACTGGATTTACATTTGCCGTTTTGTTATTGCTGCTTTGCACATGTCTCCTGTCTTTTTCATTCCTCTATTCCTCCTTACTGGCCCCTCCTTTGTTTTGGTTAAATAAATATCTTTAGGGTAATATTTTAATTTTTGTTGATTTTTTTTACTATTTTACAGTTATTTTCTTAGTGGTTGCTCTTATACTATGGATCTTAACCTATCACAGTCTATTTTAGATTAATACTAACTTAAATTTGATACAATAAAATAAAACTCTTTGCTCCAATATAGCTCCATTCTCTCACTTCTCCTTCATATTATTATTATTGTCATATATATCTATATATGGTATAAACCCAACAATAAAATGTTATATTTGTTGGCTTATACAACTTTATATCTTTTAAAGAAGTTAAGACAAGAAGTGAGAAAATATATATATTTACAGACTTTTTAATATTAATCAACATATTTACCATTTTCAGGGCTCTTCGTTTCTTCCTGTGGATTTTATTCACATGTCTGGTGTCATTTTTTTTTCAGTCTGAAGAAATTCTTAGAGTGTTTCTTGTAGGGCAAGTCTACTAGCAATGAATTCTCTGTTTTTCTCTGGTAGTGTATTTATTTCACCTTCATTTCTGAAACATTTTTCTGGATGTAGAATTCTTGGTCATCAGTTTTGCTTTGTTTTGTTTTGAGCACGTTTGAGCACGTATCACCCCCACTGCCTTCTGGCCTCCATTGCTTCAAACCTTTAGATGCTCACCTGTATCTGATGAGTCAGCTCTTCTTTGCTACTTTCAAGATTTTCTCTTTGTCTTCATTGAACAGCATGACTATGCTGCGTTTAAGTGTAGATCTTTCTGTGTGTATCCTGCTTAGGATTCACTGAGCTTCTTGGATGTATAGATTGATGTTTTTCATCAGGTTTGGGAAGTTTCCAGCTGTTATTTTTTCAAATAATTTTTCTTCCTCTTCATCTCTCCCCTCTCCTCTGTGACTCTCATTAAATACAGGTCAGTACATTTGATGTTGTTCCACAAGTTTCTGAGGCTCTGTTCAGTTTTCTCTAATCCCTTTTTCCTCTCTTTGCTCTTCAAATTGGGCAGTTTCTGTTTACCCATCTTCAGGGGAATTGATTCTTTTCGTCTGCCATCTTGACTCTGAGGTTGAGCTCTTTCAGTGAATTTCAGTTCTTGTCCATTTCAGCTCCAGCATAATACTTGAGTTCTTTTTTCTTATAAATTCTATCTTTTATTGAGAACCCCTATTTGCTGATTCACTGTTGTCATACCTTAACTCTTTAAACATGATTTCTGTTAGATATATTAATGCATTCTATTAATAGCTGCTTGGAGTCACTGTCAGCTAAATCCAGCATCAGGGGAGACACATAAACTATTTCTTTTGACCTCTTTAGTCCCTGAGTATAGGTCACATTCTCCAGTTCCTTTGCATATCTCATAATTTTTTATTTTTTTATTTTTTGCATTACGCGGGCCTCTCACTGCTGCGGCCTCTCCCGTTGCGGAGTACAGGCTCCGGACGCGCAGGCTCAGCGGCCACGGCTCACGGGCCCAGCCGCTCCGCGGCATGTGGGATCTTCCCGGACCGGGGCACGAACCCGTGTCCCCTGCATTGGCAGGCGGACTCTCAACCACTGCGCCACCAGGGAAGCCCTCTCATAATTTTTTTATTGAAAGCTGAATGCTTCAGACACTATGTCATAGCAACTCCAGGTTCAGAGCCCCTTAAAGTGGTTTGCTATTGGTGCTGTGTTCCACTGTTGCTTGTGTCTGTGTTTAGTAACTCACCTGGGTTAAAATGGTGAAATTTGTCTCTCCAACAGTATTTGGCCTCGGATATTTCTGCTAGGTTCTTAGATTATTCTTCTCATTTTGGTTTTCAAGTCTGACTTCCGAGGAGCTGCCCCAGTGTCTGTATAGCTTCATGATTATCTAATGACTGAACAGACCTTTCCCAGCACCTGGAGCCAGGAGGACTTTTATCCTTGGCTGATGAACCTGCATGTGGACCAGGGAGCACATTTGGTTTTCAGGCTGTTTTCAAGTCTGACCCAGCTTTTTGCCTACAGGGTCAGACCGGAGTGCGGGGGAAAGCTGGGCACTTTCCAGTCTCTGCTACACATGTCTGCAGCCTCAGCCAGGGAGGCACCTGCTATAACCACAGCAACAACCTGGGGCTATTAGAGCCTTGGTCTTCCCTGCTCATCCACCAAATCAAGTGAGCCACCTGAGACCATGGGTGGGGGATGGGAGAAGCCCCTGCACTCACCCAATGCTCAGCACTTTTTAAAGAGTAAACATCTCTCATATTGCTGTATGCCTTTGGCCACTTTGCAGAGTGCTGAAATGGTTGTGTTTGTCAGTTTTGTTCGGCTTTAAGGCTGCTTTTTGGAGCAAGGATTTGCCTGTCTCCTCACTGGGCCATCCCTGGAAGCCCCCCTCTCCACATACCCTGTCCGTTGTCTTATTATCCTTCTGGGGCTACTAAGGAACAGAGCTGTCTAGAGGTGCCATGTGTTTATTTCCAGTACTCAGCCAGCTTTGGGAGAATGTTTAGCAATCTGTGGAGCTTTTAAATCTACCTGTTGGAGTTTGTCAAAGTTGGAATGCCTGACTGGGAGTACATCCACTCCCACACTGGCTCCAGATCACACTCTCCAGTGTGATATATTCTTAAGCCTTTGGGGACATTTGCATTCAGAATTGCCATATTTATTTAATTCATTAATTAATTTTATTTATTTATTTTGGCCATGCCACGCAGGTCGTGGGATCTTAGTTCCCCAGCCAGAGACGGAACCCAGGCCCCCTGCAGTGGAAGCGCGGAGTCCTAACCACTGGACCGTCAGAGAATTCCCACGAACTGCCATATTTAGATTTGCTTCTCAAAAAATTCAGAAGGGATGCCTTGGGGCAGCAAGTTTTCTAACTTTTATTATTTGGACTATGTGCATTACAAAGCTAGTTTTATGTTCACATTCATGGT